>NW_008825498.1:1619563-1637536 GCF_000699105.1 Pygoscelis adeliae | reverse complement strand
CCCAACCCACAGCTCACCCCTGTGGTGAAGCAGCACCATGCTCCATTTTCATACACCCCCCCCCCCCCGCCCCGAGAGATTTAGGCTTTTTTACTCAAGCACCTCTTAATTTAAGACCAAATATAGCCTGCTGCAATATTTCCTATCAAACTTTATTGTTCGGCCACTGTACCAGCATATTTTATTTACAGCTCGACACCTCAGTCCGAGACTGACAGGAGGACTTAGCCGAATGTGAGTTTCGGCGGTGCTTCCCCCCCGCCGCGGTGCCGGGGGACGGGCTGCGTGGCACTGCCCCAGCTCCAGCCTTGCATAAATGAAGGGCTCCTCTGCTTTTGCCTCCTCAGCTGCCGAATCCATCCCATCGACCGTGGCACCCCTGGCCGCGTCTCCGCGTACACATCAGCCACAGCCGGGCCGTGACAAGTCACATGGGTGCAACAGAGTTAAACCTATTCCCAATTTACTTTTTAATGCAATATCACCAGAAAGGATTAGTTAAAGGCTTTGGGCTAGTCTACACATGAGGAAACTCGCTGTAAGGTAAAATGCTCTTGCCACTCAGGAAGAAGCGATTAGAGAAGTGCTGACTCGGCAAGGCTTTGCCCCAGGGGTGCCTGGGCTGACCTGTCCCCCCCGTGCAGCTCGTGCCTGGTCACCGCAGGCGTCTGCAAGTGCCCGAGGTGGATGGGGGAAGACGAGCCGGGGTAGAGCATGGCAGCATGGTGCTCCCATGATGCTCTCGCCTGGCAGGAGCGGCTCTTGAGCTGCTTGGGAGATCTCCTTCGTGCCGGGAGAGGAGAAACCCAGCTTCATGGAGGGTTTGGGAGTCAGCAAGGGGGCCCCAGTGTCGTTTTTAAGAGCCCCATTTAGCCAGATGCCGGGGGTGTGGGAGGAAACCCCCTGGGAACGGGGTGCGATGCACTGCCACCGTCATGTGGGCTGTTCCTGCTGCACCGTCACACCCTCAACATCAGGGTGGGACAATGTCAAGGGACTTTGGTGCCTAGAATTACTTATGAACAGATTGTTGAAGAGACAGGTTTACTTAATAAATAAATACAAATAACATATGGCAGGCACTAGCACGAAATATAGCAATATTCATGTTGTAAGGGAGGCTGTTGTCTAGGGCTTGGAGCTTTTGGCTGATGATAGTTTAACTTTATACGCTAAGGATATCTGCAAGCATTTAACCAGGCTGGCACTCGATAACGTGACTGATGGTGCAATCTGAAATTTCTTGAAGGGCATATTAGAAGCTACATACTCAGATGGATAAATATGTTAATACAGCGTACCCAGGGAGGTTTTGCCTCAGAATGACCAGGGACAGTAAAAGCGTGCGTTCCCCTGGTATCTGGGGTGTGGTTGGGGCAACCTTGGCCACGTTTCTGGGTGCCTGCCCGAGGCAGGTTTGTGCGTGTCCCCGGGAGCTGCAGTGTGGTCACTGCACGAGCTGGCCCCGCGTTGCCGACAGACGGCAGAGGGCAGGGGGAGGCGGGGGTGCCGGTGGACCCTGGGGAGGTGTCAGGGCTTTTCCCCTCATCTCTGCAAAGTTTCGTGCAGAGCGGAGGAGCTCTGCTTTGTCTATTTTTGGTAAAGCCTTTACCTAAAGCTTGGAGCTCTAACATTTGGCTCTGTCATACTAGCCAAAAAGAGAGTGAGGGAAAAGGAGGAGGCGATGGTTGGGTTTTGGGGTTCAGGTTGTCTCTGAGCTCCTGGGACGCGGCTTAGTCGGCCGAGACGGGCAGCGGGAGGAAGAGGATCGCCTTCTGGCCATAGTGAGTCCGCGGCCCCAGCTTGCTGTTCCCATTCTTCTTCAGACCAACAAACCAGTTCTTATCCGCATGCTTTTTGGAGACGTACGTGTTGTAATGGTTTTCTTCGATCCTTTCAAGGAACAGGCACTCCTCACCCAGTAACTGCTGAAAGAGAGCCCCGGGTGATGACAGTGAGATGGGGTGATGCCGTAGGGAGAAGGATGCATGTTCCTAACGCAGCGATCCGGTCAGGCTAGGATGCTATCCAGACCCGCCTCTGAGATCTTCGTGCCCCAGTAAAGTTCATATTTAAAGCGTGGAGGTAAGTAGCCTTGATTTAGTCCCCTGGGCTACTCCTACAGTAACTTGTCCATGACCTGGGCATTTTATGGCAGTAACCTGTAAGCTGGTCCTGGCACTGGCTCCTGTGCTGGCGCTGACCTGTGCAGTGGCAACTGCAGGTTTGGGGCATGAGCACAGGGAACAAAACAGCTCTTTGGTGAGGCTAAGCAGCCTGTGACCAGGATTACGTATCGCACACTTTGCTATAAATGTCTCAAAGAACCAGATTATTTTTGGTGACTCCATGCCCTACAGTTCCTGGGCACAGGGGGGGTAAGCTCCTGCCTTGCACAGTCCCGCTCGCACTGGGATGTCACGGATGCTGTCGCTGCCTCCAGCAACAGGGCTCGGTGCAACCAGGATACAGAGGAAAAATGGGGGGAGGTCTTTGCTCAGTGGCTGCGGGCCATTGCCTGGGGCTGCTAGCAGCCCTGAACCACCTCGCAAAGCCGTGGAGAGGCGGCAGGAGGCAGGCAGAGGTGGGGGCAAGGCGCTGCCGGAGCTGGAAGAGCTGGGCTGGAGGTGCACCTGCCCTGCACTGCCGGGGTCCCCCCCCGGCCCCGCTTGCAGAGCTGGCAGCTGCCAAGGGGATGCAAAGCAGCTGCTGCTCTAGATATGGAATATGATATTTGTCAAGTGTTTGAGGCAGGGTGGTAAATGGTGTTATTTGATTATTTATTTCCCCCCCCAAATAAAGCCGGCTGGAGAGTGGCTGTCCAGCTACCAAAATAACAAACAGAGGGTAATTGTTGCTTGTGGTTTGCATTACTCAGAGCTACGAGATTTCTGCAAACCTCAAACCCACTCCGTGTCTGGTCCCACATAAACCTCCTACTTACCGAGCCGTAGAGCAGCCCATTGGTGTCCATCGCCAGGTACTGCCCAGACTTGGTGCTCTTTATATACACCTCTCCCACGCTTTCCGCACTTAGCTGGAGTTGAACTGAAAGTAAAAATAAAACAACAACAAATGTAAAAGGAAAATAGGAAAAGGAAGAAAATAAAGGTTGTCAGAGATAATGTCAAGGCTGCTAGGAAAGTTAGCAGGATGGTTTTGTTCTGAAGCCTGGCTTATAAAGAGTTTATAAGAAACAGTACAGTGTGTAATAAAAGTGTCTCCTTGTACCCTCTCCTTCAAAGAAACCCCACAGCCATGTTTGAGGAAGCAAAGACCAATTTTTTCCTTATTTTACATCAAAGGAAGGGCAGCCTTTTGGTTAAGATGCTGGAATGGGACACAGGAGATTGGGGTTTTAATTCTGGCTCTAATTTAAAAATTTCTCATGTGGTTTTGACAAGACACTTAAGGAGTGACATATGAAGAAGTATTTTGAGAGCTAAACCAGGGACAGGCAGACTTCAGATGCCTGCGTTGCAAAACCCTGATCCAAAGCATCCCATCCAGCAGTGTGCCACGGCTGGCACGTTATCCGGCGCGTCGTAGGCGGATAGTGGAGAAATAGAAAGGGCTGATCTTCATCCTAAAAAATACCTCCCGGCGGTAGCCATGAGCCACATCTTAGATTGTCCTAGTTTGCAGTGCTAACGTGAATTTGATACTAAACCAAGATCTGAGCCTGCCAGCGCAAAGGCTGGGCAGGGGCGGTGGGTTCATGGTTATGCCGCATCTGGTCATGCAGCCCACGGTGCACTGGCCTTCCATCCCCATCACCGATGCTAGACTTCAACTAGAAACTCCGGGGCAAAAAAAACCTCTTTATTGGTCTTGTGCTGCGGGAGGGGAGCGGCTCAGCTGCAGGCTGGGGTGTCTGGGCCACCTCCCTCCTCTGCTCAGTATCCTGTACCTAACACAGCAGATTTAACCTTTCTATTTGTCTGGTTACATTTTTTCCCCCGTGGGTTTGTTTTTTTCTTACTTTGCTAATCACAGGAGTCTCGGAAAAATGATTAAAACTTGGCTAAAGTTCTTGTTAAACGTATTTATCAGGAAGAGGCAAGGGAAGAGGCCATTTGGTTGGAGAGAAGCTTTGGGAGGGCAGCTCTCTAGCACTGTGTGCTCAGAGAGGACCCCGAACTGCTCTCATGGGTGGGCAGGAAAACTGAAGTCTGAGCAATTAGCAGCCCTGCCAGCATGCACGGAGGGCTGCGGCTGTAGTCAGTGTGACTTGCAAAATCCAGCTTTTCCAAATGACCATTCCCATTCCCTACTCAGCTTTTTTTCCTGAGCTTATACTGTAGGGATTTGTAACAGAAATATTTAGATTGGTTTGAATGAAGTATGAACGGATGCCTCAGCTCCAGCTCCTTCCTTCTTTTTAAATTTATTTTATTTTATCCTTTTTTGGACGAGGTAAAAGGTAATGTTACCTCTTGGCATAGCGGAAGCCCCCGTCCCAGTGAAATCTTTGCTGTAATCGTTCACATTCTTCATTTTTGTTGTTTCCTGCTCAGTAAATGATGGTTAATTAGTAAATTGCGTGGGTGCAGATTTGCGGTAATATGCAATCCCAGTGCTTGCCTTGGTTGCAGCTGGGAGCTGCCAGCCGGCAAACCCCACAGCTGGAGAGCCCCCAGCCTGCCTTGCACTCCCTGTGGTGCTGCAGCCCCAGGACGTGGCCAAGGAGAAGTCCAGCCAGGAAAAGAGGGAAATGAGATAAAAATGATGATATTGTCCTAAAAACTGCCACGGAGAGAGGGGAGCGGGGGGACCCTCCAGCTGCCGATGGGGACGTTAAGGTCTCCGGCCGCAGAGGGAGGGAGAACGGCGGGTCCGGAGGAAGGATCTCATGTGCAAATTCTTGCATTTTTTACAGGTCTGTACAGATATTTCCTTCCATGAAGTAATGGGATGAAACAGAGAAAATAAGGCTGTTTGTGGAAACGAGCGTGGACTTCATCCTTGAGGGTCTACAATGTCCTGGTAAGTTTTCTTTTCATCTCACAGTGTAAACTTGAGATGCCCGCGGACGGCAGCAAAGGACACGGTGAGGGGATCCTTACACAGGGCTGGATGGGGAGTGCTTGGAGTGAGTGACTTCTGTTCTCCTTAGAGATCCTCCCTGATTCAGTGGCTAGCACCTGGCAAGGCGATTTAAGATAAAAATAAGAATTCTTGATATTTATCTGGAACAAAATGCACGTGGGCATGGGCAGTTTGCAAAGCACCAATGCAGACATTAATGCAGCTGTGCACGCTGGGTCCCGGATGAGCTGCGGGCGTTCCTGTGCCTCGTCCCTCCCCAGGGGCCTCTCTCCCCGCTGTCATCTCCAGGTTGCCCGTATGAATCTGGCTTGCTCCGCGCTGGCCGCTGCTTGTCCCAGCTGTGTAAGCAGTATCCCACGGCGGAGGTCACGGTCTGGGCTGCTCCCCTCATGCGCCGGGGACTTGTGCTGAGCAGCTCTGGTGTTTGCCAGGCGCAGGGGCAGGACCGTGGGCAGCCGTCGGTGCTCAGAGGCAGGGCACCTCGCCGGCAGGGCTGCTCCGCTGGCACACAGCCCTTCCAGGGGTTTCCTCTGTAAATATTTGTACGTTCGGATATCCAAATTTACGAGATCATTTACAGGAGGTTCCTTTCTGGCAGAGGTTTCCAAACACCCGGCCCCAGGCCAGCAGCCTGCGGAGGTGTGAGCGTGCCGGGGTGCAGCGGGTGCCATGCGCAGGAGTGCTGCCCGCGCTCGCTGCCTGCACTCGCTGCCTGTGTGCATGGTGCAGCGGTGGGGACCGGCAGCCGGAGGGGAAACGCTCACTCCAGGGTGACGGGCTCGCTTTGCCCGGGGGGGCGAAAGGCTGGGCTGTGTGGTGGCACCCGTGCCATGAGAGGGTGGGCTCGAAGCTGGGGTGGAAGGGCTGGACCCTTGTGTCCTCGTTAGCTCCTCATGTCCTGGGAGATGTCACCTTGCCACTGACTCTGCAAACCTGTGCTGAGCTCCCTAAGGCACACAGATGTGTCTGCGTCCCCATCCGACTCCAGCAAAAATCTCAGCTCTGGCAAAACGTTGCAGAGATGCCTGTTGAGCTTGTACGGCCTCTCCAGCTGCTGGCTTGTGGATCCTGTGAGCCTGGTCCTGTCTTCTGCAGATCCTTTGGGTTAGCATCCTCCTCTGCCTCTTGCAGGGGTTTGAGAAGGGTTACGTGCTGGGTTTATTCCAGGCTGGAGGCTGCCTGCCCCGCACTGTGTTTATCCAGCCTTGGTGAGCTCATCCTCACCCGTCCCCCAGTGTCGCCGTGTGCTGTGTGAGTGGTGGGGAAATGGCGTTTATAATTAAAACTCTGCTATAAACTGCCTATCATTAAAACAACAATAACAAGAAAGGTTAAGTTTGGGGGAGAAAGCCACATGTATGCTTGTGGTTTAAAGAAAATAAAAGTGTTTTTCTTAGAATTTGTAAGGCAGACTTGGCTCCTCCCAGCCCTTCTTTGTAACCAGATAGGAGCCTGGCAGGTCCCACTTATATTCCAGTAAATGTTCAGGATATGGTGTACCCAGAGCTTTCTGCCGAGAACCGAGAGCTCCGGCACACGGCGGTGAGGAAAAGCCCGGCCCTGCTGCCTGCAGAGCATTGCGGGGAGCTTTGCTGCGCTGCTGGTCCAGCTCTCCTTGGGCATTGGTTTAAAAAATCCTCTCAAGCATTTTGGGACTGCAAGAGCCCTAAAAGCTTAAACCTTCCCAACCGATTCCTTGGATTTTGTGTCCTTGTCCTTACACAGCCATTTTCTCTTTTGTCTGAGTGCCGGGGGGGGGTTGTTGCTCTGTGCAGCCTGGCCGGGCTCAGCAGGCAGAGCTGCCGAGGGCAAGGGGCTTCTTGGTGTCAGGGCCAGGTATTCAGCTCTCATCTAAGGGCTTTGCATGGCTTGGTCAAAGCAAGAGAGCCTCAGCACTGCACCTTGGCTCTGGTCATGTGAGCTGCTGGCAAGGAAAGAGCTCTCGACGCGTTTGGTGACATGGACAACTACTGAAAAAGACAAGCATGCACCTTTCCTTGCCATACAGGATAGTATTATTAATTTTTTATATTACAGTTTGCCCTACGTCAGATAGTCTGTTGCACTTTATAATAGTAGCATTTACAAAAAAGGCACTTTTTGGTGAACGCGTCCTGCCAGCTTCTTAGGATGAACTTTGATGCCAATTATGGAGAACGAACACGCTCCTAGAAAGGCAGTGGGATGTGCAAATGGTAAGATGAGCGTTGGTATCTGCGTGGGCAGTTCATCCCAGCAGCAGATCCCCAATGTCCCATGGGTTGGAGCTGCCGGCATCACCCACTGCAGGGAATGGGGATGGGCAAGAGGAGTCTCTGGCCACGGATGGCCCGTTAAATCTTTGTGACACACAGATGCACGTCAAATGTCTTGAAACTGCTTCAGCATACAATAAGCCATACTTGTTTTCAGGAAAAAAGTGAATGGTAACATGAGTGCATTTCTAAAGCCATAAGTCACAAAATAACTCTCTTTCACCTGATTCTTGCCTCTGTTGGGCTTTTGCATCCTGCAGGAATTTAATTTGCTGCGTAAGGGGGGGAGGGAAGTTCCCCAAAGGGAACACTGTCCCCCCAAGGGGACACTGTGTGCAGAACATACAGATAAAATCTGTTCTGCACGCAGAGGAATCTGGGCCCGACCTCCCGCCCTGGCTCACGACTTGACGTGCGAAGAGGCACAGCTGCAGTGTGCTGCTGGGAAACATTGGATTTGCACAGCCCACTATGGTGCTGAACCTTCTAAGCCAGAGTAAATGCAAAGATACCATAGAATTATGTGTGATGGCTGCGTGTGTGTAGGGTGTGAGGCTGCTCCTAAGCCTTTTTTTCCAGCTGCCAGCTTGCTGTGTAAGCCAGCCATGCTGCAATTAGCGCTTTGGTCCTGTATGGTCTGCCTGCCTGTGACTATTTTGATAACCAGTTTCACAAAATCATAGAATAGTTTGGGTTGGAAGGGACCTCTAAAGGTCATCTAGTCCAACCCCCCTGCAATGAGCAGGGACATCTTCAACCAGATCAGGTTGCTCAGAGCCCCGTCCAGCCTGACCTGGAATGTTTCCAGGAATGGGGCATCCACCACCTCTCTGGGCAACCTGGGCCAGTGCTTCACCACCCTCAGTGTAAAAAATTTCTTCCTCATATCTAGTCTCAATCTACCCTCTTTTAGTTTAAAGCCATTCCCCCTTGTCCTGTCGCAACAGGCCCTGCTGAAAAGTCTGTCCCCATCTTTCTTATCAGCCCCCTTGAAGTACTGACAGGCTGCAATAAGGTCTCCCCAAAGCCTTCTCTTCTCTAGGCTGAACAACCCCAACTCTCTCAGCCTTTCTCCACAGCAGAGGTGTTCCATCCCCCTGATCATTTTTGTGACCCTCCTCTGGACCCGCTCCAACAGGTCCGTGTCTTTCTTATGCTGAGGGCTCCAGAGCTGGAGGCAGTGCTGCAGGGGGGGTCTCACAGCTCCCTCGACCCCCTGGCCACGCTTCTTTGGATGCAGCCCAGGATACGATTGGCCTTCTGGGCTGGGAGCCCACATTGCTGGCTCATGTCCAGCTTCTCATCCACCAGTACCCCCAGGTCCTTCTCGGCAGGGCTGCTCTCAGTCCCTTCATCCCCCAGCCCGTATTGATACTGGGGGTTGCCCCGACCCATTTCAGATTTAATACTTCTGCAGATGTGAAATAGCGTACACACCGTGCCTCCCCGGGCTCCGCATACAGGCTATGGGTTTGTCTGGTCCGTGTGCTGGCTCCCGGAAGGCGTGTTGCCACCAGGAGGAAAGAGAGCCTGGTACAGAGCCCGTCTTCTCCAGCTCCCCCCTTCCTGGCTGATAAAGGCTGATAAAACCATAGGAGCAAGGAGGGGTGCTAAGAAGCCCTGTCGGGTTTGCTTACTGTGCTGGTCGCTTCGGTCCCTGGTCCCATCCACTTTGCCGTCCGGGAGGATCCGTAGGAAGTGGCCCCCGTTGCTGCAGTACAGGAGTTTGGGTTTCTTGTAGTTCCCCAGGGGAAGGTTGAACTTTTCGGTCAGGGCGGTGAAGGTAGTGATTTCCCCTTCGGCCATGTCTCAGCCTCTCCCGGCGGCCGGGCTGCAAGAGATGCGGTGGCGTATGGCAGGGGCGGCGGCACCGAGTGCTTGGCACACGCTGCTGCTGCCGGGCTTTTAAAGGGAGGGGAGGGAGCCCGGAGGTCGCCGGCCGGTACCCGGGCTGGCTGCGGGGCAGGTGATTCACACCGCAGATGATGGCCCCGGCAGTGACACAGCCCGAAAGGTGATGCTCCTCCAGCGTGGGAGGTGGGGGGGCGGTTGTCTCCTCACTGGGTGTAGTCGGGTGGTAGGGACTCTGTCCTTTTAATTTTATCATAGTAAATTCTGTTTTCTTTCTGCTTTCTATTGACGTGTGTACTAAAATTATACGCTCAAAAAAAAGTTTGAAAAACACCCAGTGTCTGAAACCCACAGGAGGCAGGAAGGGAGCCCAGGTTAATAACTCTCTCCACTATTATAACTTTCAAACACGATTATGACTAGGTATTGCAACACGTACTGCACGCCAGATAGCAAATATTACTTCATACCTTGGCACTCTGCATCTCACCTGGCCAAGGCACACGCATGCTAAAGATCAGAACAAACATTAGATATTGTGGGAGATGAGCAGGGGCGCAGGAGGCCGTCATTGCCTGGACGGTAAGCAGGAGATTTACTCATACACTGATTGATAGCATATGGAAAAAAGGAACTCTGAGTCTAGGTTATACCATGTTTGTGCACCCTTGCATCCCGATAAAAGTGGTTAAAAGGGAAAGGCAAAGCTCTGGCTGATGCAGAGGGTGTGACGGGGCATGGGGCACTACCAGCTGCTCAGGAGCAACAAGCACCATCTTGTGAGAGTGCTCCTTCCCGCGGGGCTGCTGTGCTCTCCTGGGGGACCGGGGAAATGCACCGAGACCGTATTGAAACCTCATTTTGCAATACACTGTGTGGTCACGATCCACGTTTAAGCAGACGCCGTGCCAAAACCTGAAGGCATCATCAGACCGATAAGAGAAAGATGCTGTGAATGTCGGAGGGTGAGAACTGCCATTGCAGCCGTGGCCGTGGGATCAGGAGGTGCTGTGGCCGGGTGTGGGTCGGGACCAGTGTCCCATGCGTAACCCGGGTATATTCAAATTTATCTGAATGTTTCTGGCCTAGGAACTGCATTTAAAAACTCCCATGAATATGCTGTCTTTCATATACGAAGTTCTGTAGTGCTTACAGAGAAGTGGATTTATGAACAGAAAAAGACAGGGCACAGTATAAATCTAGATACAGGAAATGACTTTAAATGTAATGTATTCCCATAGCTATATTATGGGAAGTATTATATAGTCACTGTTTATATATATTTATAGATTGTAAAAATGTCTATTTAGTACTGAGTTGTGCTACTGGTACATTAGGATGGAGCCGGTATCATACTGCGTGGGTTTGCCGTGGTACTTAAAGAGTGACCTGGGAGATATTACGGACTGCAACTCTTTGCGATACAAACACACACACACACACACACATATACATATGATCTCTAAACATTTGGCTGTAAACTCTTAAGTATGTAAATTTGCAAATGCAGATGCAAGGAGGGGAAACTATTCATTCAAGTGGATCCCAAAAGCCTGCAGAAGATAAAAATATATGGAAGTTGGATTGCTAAAAGCTGAAACCTTGGAAATAAAGACTTCATTGCTATTGCTGAAAACACACCCAGCCATTGCACCCAGCTTTGCTTAGTACATAGACTTCATCCCTTACTCTCAGACGTGTCCCCTTGGGGTCTCTATCAGAACAGAGAGATTTCCTAGGAGAGGAAAACACAACCGTAAAGGAAAAAATATTCCCTGTCATCCCAGGCCTCAGTTCCTTCTGGTAGCTGTTGGTTCACAACAGCTTCTCTTTCCTCCTGACTATCAGCCCGTGTTTTGCTGCAGATGGAGATATTAAATCACTAATACAACAGCTGAACATGGAGCCAAAATGCAGGGACATACTATTTTAAACTTTTCCCCTTTCTCCAGAACCATTTTGATCTTGTTTGCTAAGTCACATTTTCTGGACCAACGCCTACCAAGTGTTACTTTATCAGCCCAGCGCTTCCTCAGCTATATGCTGTTTTGCACTGGAGGCTGTTTTGGTTCTTATCTAGGTTTGAAAACCGTCCCCAGGCCAGCTTCTCCCCGTACTATGCCATCTCCCCAAAGCTCGCTTTTGCTCTGGAGCCATTTGCAAAGCCCAAAGTATCAACCTTTTCCCCAGGAGTCCCACCAAGTTTTACAGCCGCCTCTGCTGATACCCTTGCTTCTGAATCGCGCAAAAGCCGTGTCTGTCTCAGCGCTGGTGCGTTCAGACTTTGTGTGTTTGGAAGTGGTGAAGCTTCACAGATCCCCTGTTTGGCACAGACCGGGTTTTTGGGAAGTGCTTTCTGCAGGTGATAACACGGGCTGGCCCTGGTGTCCTGTGATGAGGTGGTGAAGCAATCCACGATAGCTCGGGAGAAGCTTTATGGTCCTGGTGGCTTTCCAAGGCAGCTTGTGGACTGAGTATAGCTTTGAAACCCTTTTTTAACACAGTTGTCAGGCAGCTGAAATTAGGTATTTCTCAGAATGTCTGGTCCCAAAATTTATTTTTCTGTCAAGAGATCATACTTTTCTTGTAGTAGTTCAGTTTTTAATGCCAACTGTCTGCCAAGCTTTCTCTGAAAGAAAGCCTTCAAGTCATCCAACGTGGTACATAAGGCTCTAGTGCTTTACTGAGCGTTAATCAAGATCAGTGGTATTGTGTAATTTACTGGAACTAAAGCTTTTCTTGAGCCTTTATAGGAGGGTAAAGGCACTTGGAAGTCTCCTGGGTTGATGATGGATAGAAGTGAGAAGCAAATATCCCAAAGCCTAGAGCTCAGATGACGATCTCAGCAAATTTAGGCTGCAGCCAGTGTGAGCGAGGAGCAGGCTGGGATGCTCCCCTTGGTCACCTGAAGGTCTGCACATTCAAGGGCATCTACGGATAGCTTTAACAGAGCCGCTCGACTGGAAATGGCTTCTTCATTTTCATGTTTCCTTTAAGGTTTTTTGCTATTTTTAGAATGCGTTCAGTGCTTGCCAGCTGCCTTTGACTCCACAAGAGAAGCTGAATGAACACTATTTTCCACTCCCATTGTCTCTCCTTGCTAAAGACTATTGCTGTTCTCATACTTTCATGACCGTGGAGTTGGTACTCTACACACACCACCACTCACGGCCCTACTATTATATTTTTGGCAGGAACATGTTAGGTTTTTATGGGAATTAAAAAGCAAGAGTGAGAGAGAGAACCTGAACCAAAGACAACATAAAGGGCCTTATTTTTTTGGGTAGAAGCCCAACAAAATGATTAAATAGCTCAAAGCGGAACAGAAAACTCTCTCCAAGATGCTAAGCTGAGAGATACCACACTCCAGCAGTTATTTGGTGCCCCATGGAGAAAGGAAAATATTCCAAGAGGAGATGATTGCTGTAAGAGGGGGACGGCTGCTGTGAGCAGTTGACACTGCCGGTCGCCCTAGGACAGTACATTGGAGCCCGAGTTGGAGAGTGTTTGTCCAAGCCTGGCTGTATTCATGGCTCTCCTCTTTCCTCCCACCCCTGCCTAACGCGCTCGTCCACTTCACTCCCGTAGCTTTCCCGTGCTGTGCTGCCGAAGAGAAAACCACCACTGAGAATGAATGGCATCGTCACCGGGAGCTGGACCCAGGGCATCTGCTCTGGGGTGGCCCCAGCTCCGTCTGCAGGCACAGGGAGCAGAGGGTCCCGCCAGCAGCCCGGTGGCACTCGGCTCTTCTTCCTGGGCTGTGGAAGGAGATTTCAGAACCCCAAAAGATCAGAAATAGCTTTCTGAAGGAAAAAAGGACTTAAAAAGAGAGTTAAACCCAAATGTTAATTTTAACCAGGTCCTACTGAACTTTGGTGGCTGGAGCGCTGCAGCGTGCGTGCTCCTTCCAGCAGCAAGGAGAGATGAGCCCAGCGCGGGACCGGAATAGCTGTGAAATTCTGAGAAGTTTGGGTTTGGTTCCAAACTTTATCACCGACCGCCACTGCTGCAGCAGCCAAACCAGCGGCTTTGATGTGAAATCTCAAACTCTACAAGCATCTGAGTCTGAACATCGAGGGCTGGTTACGTTGCCAATAACAGGCGAACTCTGTGTGAGCTCCAAAATAACAGTGCACGCTGGGGGCCATGGAAGAGGAGTGAGGTCCTTTTCCCTTCCCGTTTTAAAATCAATGCAGACTTCACTAGATAGTACTGTTCTCCCCTTTGCTTGCATTACAAAGGCGGTGTTGATGAGAGTTTGGCAACTTGAGAGATTGCTAATGGCCCAAAAGTTTTTTGCATGTCTGGATTGCCAGGTCACACTCAGACTGGGCTGTTTGTGGCTTCAAGGGTATTTTCATGGCTCTCTTGTGGCTCCTGTGACACAAATTTAGCGGCCAGCTAAGACTAAACTCCCATCCGTACCAGGAGCACCCCAGGTTTTCGGTAGCAGTCTCAGCAGAGGAGCCAAGCAGGGAGGAGCCATGCTGGGTCCCATGGGGCTCCCGGCAGAGCTGGGTGCACTCCAGGCACGTCCCTCTGCCCGGGGGACTGTCCCTGCAGTGGTCCCTGCTCCCCAGGGGAACTAACCCCCGTACCTTTTTCTGGCCACCCCTCTGTACACACGCAGTAGCTGGAGACCACGAGGATGGGAAGTTGTTGCTTCTCCGCTGGGGTGAACATCTTCCACTACCATCCACAAACCTCCATCCACCAGTCAAACTCGTTAGTAGCTTAATGAGCCATCTCGTCAGAGACTGCAAAGGTTACCCAGAGCAAGAGCGGTGAGGAACTGTGGGGAGACGGCGTCCCTTATCCTGGTGCTAAAATTTCTCTGCCTGTTTTTCTTTCCTGCCCATCTCTCCAACACTTCCTTTCCACTCCTTTTTCTTTAGACTCCTCCTGACTTGTTTGAACAGATCTGTTTTCCTGAGATCAGTTGCAGCAATTTTGCACGTTCGTGAAAGCAGATTGCAGGAGAGGCTGGTGGACCCTAGTGCAGTGTCTGCAGCTGAGCTCGCTGGATCGTCAGCACAGCCTCGTCACAACCTCTGATGCCCAAATGGTGCCTCTGTCCCACAGGTTGTCCCTGAAGCTATGAGGTGACCAGCTAAGGTGAGCCTATTTCTTTTTCCTTAAGTATAAAATACCTGGTTACTACACGGAGGAAACCAGAAATATCTCACCTACCATGGGTTAAAACAAGATTGGAGGTTGACTCAAATACATTAAAATTGTCCTTGGCTTTGGATACAATCCTTCATATAGGATTGGAAAGAAATGTTGTGGATAGCATCTGTTAAGCACCCCTTCAGAACAAGTGTGGATGCGTTGATGAAAAGCGCAGTTAATCGTAATTGTCATCTAGCTGATCAGATAAAGATCATCCTGAAACTCCGAACAGGCGGGAAGCCAGCTAAACCCAGGAGTCTTTCACGGTTTTGTCAGACTTCAGTTAATGAGATCAGCGTCTCCTGAATCGGGCTCTGGTGAGTTCAGTGGAAACACTGCAGTTGGTTTCACTTTGGAAAGTGTTATTTCTCCATGAAAGCAGATATCGTATTTATTCCAGGGTGTGTGACTCAGCTGTGATCAGACAGCATCGCCTCCTGAGGGGCTCGTTTCCCATTCCCACTTTTGACTGCAGCCACCTGGATAGAGCAGTCGCTTCCCAGGCAGTTCAGACACTACGTATGGGAATGGAAAGCACTTAAACCAGGTAAAATATTTTTAAGGAATTCAGGCTCTGGCTCTTCTCCACCCATTGCCTGTCCCGAGGGATTCCTGACGTGCCCTGGGCTTAGTGCTGGGCTGACAGGTACGGCTTTGGGGCGATCCAAGAACTGCCTAAGCCTGCAGAGTAAACATCTTTTGGATAAACAGGGATTTTATTCATCATAAGTTTTAGAGATCCATTGCGTGGGATGGATTTCCTCACCCAGGAAAGGATTAGAGATCAGCAAGAGGTTTCCTTGTGCACTGGTTGCTCCAGGAGCTGCAGCACAGTGGGTCTGGGGTTATCGTCAGCACAGCCAGCCTGTAAGAGCTGCCTTCCCTTCGAAGGGCTGGCACTGCAAGGCACGGCTCGAATTCCTTGGACTATGGATCCTCTTAGAAGGACTTAATAAATGATTAGGCAAAGCATATGATAAATACGTAATAGATCATTTTCTGCATATCAGCGGAATGCATTGGCTTGTTTCTAGTCAGTGTCTGTGGCAAGGTGATTTTCTCTCTAGCAATGTGATTAAGTGCTTAATGAAATATTTATCATTCAGGTTTTACCCTTTGTAAGTGGAATATGTGGTATAAAGTGTGACCAAAACTGTAGAAATTAATTTGACTAACGTCTGCTGTCATCATCTCCCGCTCTCCACCAGAAAAGTCATTCCAGTTAGGTCACACTGAATTTGTGTTAGGTAAAACAGACAGGAGTGTAAATGTGAAACTTTTAGCAATTTACTGAGTGGGTATCACTAATGGCAAGAGTGAGTTCTTTGCAGAAAAAAGGCTGATGATAACCACCAGGAGCATCACGGTAGAGAAGGTTGCATCCTGCCCAGGAGGAAGGGACAGGGGGCTCTCACTCATGACCTGCAGCAGGGGTTAACCCGTCCCTTTGCTCACCATCCCTCAAAGGCAGCATTTAAAAATTAATGACTGTACTAGAGAAGGGCGTCTGGCTCCAGGTAAAGGAAGAAATTCCTATACCACTAGGGATGCCGGAGGGGAAACCCTATACCAGTGCCAGCCCTTGGGAAACGTGTGTTCAGGGGGCTGGTCCCCATGGTCGCCTTCCTGGAGGTGCTGCGAGCATCAGGCAGCTCCCCCAGCACCACTCGCACCTCGGCAGACCCTGACAGACGCTGTTGGCAGTGTCCCAGCGCCGGCGAGGAGCCCTGCCCAGCCCGAGGCTGCCTCTGAACCGTGCCGGAGAGACATGAGGTCAGTCAGGCTGGATTTGGCCATTTTACACCATCCCAGCCTTGTTTTAGCTCCTGTCTGATCTTTCTGCACAGCAGAGAGGGCCGTGGGGATGTGTGCCTGTCTTGGGGGCAGAACTGCATGGGTGAGGACCTCCCTCGCAGAGCCCGGCTGAGCGATGGCCTGCCAACAGCTGAGCGTTTTGCTTCAAAGCCACGGGTGCCTTCTGCGTGGCTTTGAGGCTGGGACATCCCAGCTTCTTCTTCAAGCTGGGACATCCAGTGCAACATCTCAGCAAACTGGTGGCATCCGTGGGGAAATGGCCAAATGACGTGATGATCCACTTTCTAATTACCTTCCAGCCTCTCCCACCTCCCCACCCATGCCCTTTTGCAATCTGGTGATTGACTTAATTACAGTTCCAGCTCCAGGAGTCTATCCAGCCCGAGAGCAGGAGCTTTGCCAGGAGGGTCTTGCCCCATGTGTCCTGTCTGGGTTCAGACCAAGACCACGGACACGTACACGAGCAATGCTGGCTGCAGAAGCAAATCCCATTGCCTCATGTGGGGGATTTAAGCGCTAACTCCCAGAGCAAGCCAGATGCGTGGGACCTGCCGTATGGAAAGAACACACTGGATGGAGAATCACAAAAGCTCAGTCTCTCCAGCGAAGGATGGGGTGGAAGATGCGTTGCACCCAGAGCGTCCAAGGGGACACCTTTGGGCATTGCAGTGAGAGATAATGCAATTGCCCGATTATTGGGAGGAGCCCAGGGGTGGCTGCTGCTCCCCTGCCTGGTCCCTGGCTCCCTCCCTCCCTCCCCAGGCAGAGACCTCGTCTTTATTTTAAGACACCATTCATGGCGTTCGTTGGTGAGGCCGGTCGGTCCAGCGCAGGCGGATGCTTTCATTGCAGCACACTCAGCACTGGAGCTGCAGCTCTTCCCTGGGGACCAGGGCCTGAGCAAGGACCGTGGCTCCAGGGTTGGGCTGCCAGGGCCAGAGCCACGGCCGTGACCGCTGTGCCGGTGCTGGCGGGGGGCAGACAGCCAGGAGCAGCCCGGGGCCCAGCTGCACCCTGTGTTCACCCCCTCATCCCAGGGGATTCACTGTGGGCACCTCTAGCTCTGCTGCCCCAGTAGCACTGTAACAGGCATCCTAATTACAAAAGGGCTTCCCCTTCCCTCCAGGAGACGGCACGCACTGCCTGCCTTTTACAAGTGCCCTTTCCCCCTTGCAGGCTCACGCTGCGACCAACGTAAAGCATCGTCCCTTCTCCTGTGCTTCACTGCAGCGCTGCTTCCCGGCACCGCGCTCCTGCGGACCGAGACGTGCCGGCACATGGGACTGTCTGGGAGCAGCCACTAACGTGTGTCACGAGTTACGCAGTCCTCATGGTCTCATCTCTGGAGCCTGAGGAGGACGGCTCTGGGCTGCCGAGGCTGCTGAGGACCCAGGGATGACGCGCTGGGTGCAGGTACCTTGTTTTGGGCGTTTGCCGCTGGGCAGCGGGTGGTTAAGTGCAGGGCTGTGCGCACCTCTCCTCCCTGGGTCTGCCTGTGTTTTGCTTCCCAGAGGAAAAGCGTCTGGAGGGAGTGGAAACCACAAGGGATGCTGTAAAAACTAATCGGTTGTTGTTGGTTGTGATGGTATAGGAAACCCTTCTGGGCAGGGGAGGCACTCGGTGTGCCCCGGTGTGGCAATGGAGGGGTAAAGTGGCATCTCCCCCCTCAGCTCCTGCTCAGCAGCCCCCAAGCATGGGGGGGGTCCCTGCAGCGGGCTCCCCATCCACACTGTGCTCAGGACCCGCTGCCCAGTTCCTGGCAGGCAGGGAGGTTAGGCAGGGAGGTTCAGCTGGGTGACACTTCACCCGGCTTGCAAATGTCACCGTCCCC
>NW_008825498.1:1612285-1619382 GCF_000699105.1 Pygoscelis adeliae | reverse complement strand
ACGGCAGTGCCGGCCGCCGCCACTCCTGGCCATGGGCAGGCTTCTCCCAGCTTTGTTTTGCTGCTCTGGTTATGGGTGCTTTTCTCCAGCTCTCCTCCCTTCTCTCTGTCTCTTGGAGCATTTCGATACGGGAGATGCAAACGCTTGGCTGCTTGCGGCGGGGAGCCTGTTCGCAGGCCAGCTCTGCCCCGGTAAAACCAGCGGCTGACACCAAATGACAGATTCTAGCCCCAAAATTTCACTCTATGCAATGCTGTTACGCCAAGGGGCTGATCTGATTCTTCTGTTGTACCAAGTCCCTGCTGAGCCCTGGTCCCATCCCAGGCAAAAACTCCTGCTGATGGCCCTGTTTCAGTACATGCCTGGTCACTGCTCCTCTTGCTCACCCTCTATGAGCCCTTGCCAATCTCTCGGCGCTCAGATGGGTCTGAAATCTCGGTGTGCTGTTGCTAATAAGGCATGAGGCTTGAATTAGGAGTGAAAAGCAGGAATTTTCACGTGGTGTCAGATGCAACACTTCCTGCAGCTGGCCCTCTGAAGGGTGGCCAAGCTCAATCAAGGGCTGGCTCAGGCTTCAAAACTGGGATTTGAGTTTGGGTTCAGACTTTATACCATGTCCTTCCCCAAAGAAGCAGAGGATGCTGGAATTGAGGGTTTCATCTCCAGGCCAAGTGAAACCCCACATCCATCCTTGTGGTTAACCATCAGTAGACATATCATCACTCAGAAATCAAACTTCCTCCAGCACAGTCTCAGTCTCGGTTGTTCCGAGGAAAATCACTTGGTTTCTGGGTTCACCATAAGCTCAGCAGTGGCTTACTACACTGAAAATGTGCAGAGAGTTAATTCTGTTCATTCTGAAGTATTTGTATAAGGACTATATAGCTTGTCTTGTTAAGTTCTAAGAAAAACTGGTTGGAAGAATTCTGTTCTTAATTCTGCTGCTCAATACCTTATTTTAAATTTAGCATCTACTAGCTATGGATGCTAATGCCTGTTTTTTTTCTCTGAGCTGCCTGAGTAAACAGCTTGGGCTGTGTTTTCCTGTGCACACTGTTGCTCAATAACTTAACAGTGTGACAAAAGCTTGAGATAATAATTGCTATTACTAGGAAAATCCTCCAATAAATAATTATTTTCTTATCTGCATGACTTTTCTCCAAGGCTGGAGAAAATGCCTTCCAGTGCAGTGCATAAGAGCATGCAAGGAGAGCTTCAAATGTAAGATCGGAGCAAGGCAAACTCGGAGCTGAATCTTGCTAAGTGCAGATGAGCAGGTCAGCAAAAAACCCCAGAATAATTAGCCCTGGATAACTAGCCACTAGAGTAAACTAGCGAGAGAAGCTGTGCATCTCCACCTCTTGCTGTCTGTACAGCCAGACAAGTCGCTTCTTTGACCCATGGTCGTTAGGCAAAAATTGGGGAGTTCTCAGTTCCAGGCAGCGGGTGGCTCTGGAGGCCCACGGACACTGGGCTGTCCATTTGTCATCCTCATTTCCAGCCTAGAAAGGAGCATGAATCACATGCCGGGACGTGTCAGACCTCGGTAGAAGACACAGCCCTAATTCTGGTCCTCCCTGTCCCAGACAGGGGTATACCGAGGCACCTGCGTCCGTAAAGAGGTGGGCACCAATTTGGTCCTTGCTGTGACATCTGTGAAGAAGGCAGCGCGACCACAGGCTGCGTGTCAGCAGGCAGGAGCAGGCAGCCGCTGCTGCACCGCTCCAAGGAAAACAGTGCCCTGCCTCGGACGCTGCCACGGGTTTCCATAACAGTACCCTCAGAGGCTAGGGGATATTTTTTCGAAGGCTCTTCTACCCTTTCTCATCTCCATAAACAACAAACCACCATAAAAAGCACGTCGCAGGAGAGAAGTCTGCAATTTTAACTACCTGATGAAACTCAGCTGCTGTAGCAGAGCGCTTTGCAGAGTGCTGTCCACGGAGGTGACACCCACGCTGTTTATTTCCAGCTCCCGCGTGGGCAGTCTAGAGACACGGGGATGTTTGTCGTGCCCGGTGTTTCCGCAGCTGGTTTAGGGGAAAGCCATGGGGTCAGGCTGACCCACAGGGATGCAGCCGAGGGTGCTAGCAGTGACGGGAGGCAGAAAGATGCCCTGGATCATCTAAGTGGAAAAAATCCCCAAACTAAACCAAAAAACTTGGGGACACAAAAGGCAGCCTCGTAGCTCCCGTGGGATGTGAGCGCTGCCAGCCCTGCTGCACCATGACAGTGGCCGGGCTGCTCACGGCCCTGGAGTAACCGGAGTGCTGGGAGCAGGCTGCAGTGATGTGGGTCCTGCAGGGACTTTGAATGCCGATATTAATGTTTTATATGTTTATGGAGCGTCTCCATCCCAGTGCAATTCATAAGATGCTTGTCCTAGCTCAGCCAAATTTTTAAAAATTACATAAATGCACCCCAGTATACGTAGCTTTCCCCTTTGAAACCTGGCTGGTCTTAGGGCACAAACATCCCCTATTTGCAGGGCTACGTGGACAGGAAAGGGCTGATCCAAACTGCGCTCGCACACAATAACATCCCCCAAAACGCCTGATGCTGCCAGCTGCCCGTCCCGGGCGCCCCGCAGGCAGCCACTCTCAGAAGCCCTGGGCATGCAGCAGCCAGCCTGGAGAGGGGCGATGGATGCAGCCGGGCTCAGGCGATGGGACCGAACCACCATGTGCCAGCTCCACGGCTGGGGAACCGCAGCTGCCGTCACTGCCTGCCCGGCCAGGGATGCCGCGGCCGGGACCCCAATGGGTTTTTATCTTTTTCTTACTCAGGAGCCGCGCATTCAGCCCCCGTGCCGGGGTGCAGGGTCCCCAGGGAGTAAATGAGCATCCCCTGACTGCCTGCACCATTTGCTGCGTGTGGCACCCACGCATGCGCACCTGCACCAGGTTAGGTGTAAGCTACAAACCCCCCATTGATAGTTTAGGAGTTAGTAAACTCTTCCCATCAGCCAGAAGCTTTTTAGAACACCCTGCTGCAAAGGGAATATTAAGGAAGGGGAAGGGAGGGTGTTTTACTTGATGTTAAATACTTGTATTTTATGTCCAAGATTTGACCTGCAGTTGAAACTCAAATATAAAGGGACATGGAAATTCCGGTGGAAAATGTACCCAATGGAGTAGTATTCTTCTGTGCAACATAAACAGGCCCTGTAAGGATGTGCAGCTGTTACAGAATTAATGAGTGACCTCTCTGGAGAAAAAAATAATCAGAGTGGGTGAAAGGCAGGGCAGCTTTGGGGAGCTGCCAGGCCACAGCTATGGGAACAGCCCTGCGCAAGGTCTGGGGGTGGGTTTGGAAACGCGCGGAGGGGACAGGGTGGTCCATCTCCTGCCTGGACGGTGCAGGGATGCAGAAGATCGCTTGTGCCCACGGCCGCGTGTGTGCGACTGTCCCAGGCAGCGCGTGGCAGGAGAGACATGCAGAAAGCAGCCAGGTCGTCTGGCACCGAGCTCAGGGGGCTTTACGGTGTGCAGAGTGTCTCTGGTATAAGCGAACAGCTTGGATCGGGAGTTCATCTTCTGCTGCACAGACTGGATTTGTCACGGTAAAGATCTCCCCCTCCTGTCCGCCCGGGCAGCGCGGGATGAGAGCAAACGGTGAAATAACTCGCTCCTGGCTTCTGCTCGTGTCCTGTGACCCAAACACAGATCAGACGGGCTCAGCGTACAATTCGGGGGCCATCCTAAGCAAGTGAGGGTGACGGTGCCCTGAAGGTCGGCTTGCAGGCTGGGCAAGCTGCCTGCTTGCAAACCCTGGGCTGGGGATGCTGGGTGGGAGCCCGTAAGGGCGACTGTGCACCTTGCACGGGCCACCGCCGGGGCTGGCTCCACCTCGGGGTGGTCGGTGGCTCTCATAGGACCCAGGGCAGGGCCCTGACGGGGTACAGGAGAGCTGTTTCGCGGTGCCGGCAGGAGAGCAGCTCTCCCTGCGGCCCTGTCCATGCAGAGGGACGTGTGGGTGGAGGAGGAGGAGGAGGTGTGAGCTCAGCGAGGAAGGGCACAGGGGGTTGCTGGGCACCAGGAGGTTGCCCCTGCGCAGCATTGGGGATGCCCAAGGACATCTCTGGAGGAGAAGCCATCCAGCCACTGTCTCTGGCTTGCGAAGGGCAGCGGTGAGAGCTGCTCTGGGAGGTGCTGATGGTGAAGTCAGGCTTTCTGCGGAAATAAGGTCGCTGCATGGGGGAGTGCTGGCAGGGCTCATCTGGAGGTGGGACAGTCGGATTTACTAACTCCAGAGATGTGGGAAGAAAAGATCCGAGGTCAAGGCTGACGCCCAGATTTCGACTCTTGAAGTACAGATCTAAATTAAGAGCCAGAAGCAAGGACAGACTTTATGAGCACAAGAAAGTCATGATTCATTTATGAACTCTGTGTCTAGACTGTTGTGGGCAAAGTGCAAATCTTTGGGAGGCTGACTCGGAGAGGACAATACCACTCCAGAAATGAGTCTGAAGGGGACAAAAGGGTTTTGGATGTCACCCTGTGAGTCAGTGGTGCGGAGCCAGAGCTGGGGCTGGCTGGGGCTGGCACCCTGGGCACAGCAGCCAGCCCGGCTCCTGCACCCTGCAAAACACTTTGTGCGGAAAGCCCTTTTCTGCCTCTTTTCTAATCTTTGTCCTCAGGGTTAGCTGTCCGGCTCGGATGCCTCGGGCTTGGAAATGCTGCCTACAAGATGTCTGCTTGGTCCATCCCTGGGCAGCCCGCTCGCTCCGCATGCTCTCCCTGGGCGAGGGAGCAGGTTTGGGATGCAGGGGCAGCATAAACCCCAGTAAGGGGGTACACACCCTAGTAAGGGGGTACATGGGCAGCAGGCACCCCGGCAAGGGGCTCTGCAGCTGCAGGGGGGCTTTGTGAGGTAGCAGGTCGGAGCAGCTTTGTATGATTTTTCCAGCCTGATGTTACGCAGCAGAGGTGCGTAGCCGGGAAGGTTTGCTGCTCTCATGCCAAACCCACAGGCTGTGAGGGTGAGCGGTGGCAGGGAGCTGTGCCGTGCCCTGGGGCCGGGCAGAGCGTGGCAGTTCATACACCTGGGCTTGAAGGAGGAAGATGGTAATTGCTCAGTGACTCTAATTATTGCCCTATGCTTTAAAGCCCGGCACTGGGCGGTGGGGCGGTGCCCCGCGGCCGCAGGGAGCTCCAGGCTCTCTCACTCGGTGTGATGGATTCCCTTCTATGCTCCTCAGGATTCCAGCTTTCAGGAATAGCTGCCTTTTTCACATCAGTAAGCGACCCTGTGTGCAGTGTTATTTCGGTCACTAGATCACTTTAATCGCTGTTTTTCCCCTCTGCTCTCCTCTCATTTTTCTCTTCCTTTCTGTGCTGGCACCACTCTGGAGGATGCGGTTTTCCAGGGTGATTTCATTCCTCCTAAAGTGCCTCTGCCTCATCCTGGGAAGGGTCAGACCCAGGGGTTGGGAAAGCACAAAAAGAAGGGGAAAGGGGGCTCTTCTGAATTCACTTTTGAGTTAGTTAAGATGGAGAAGAGTGGGTTTTGTTACCTTATTAAAACAAAAGTTAGGCTTTAAGCTGGACCGTGGATGCGTGTTAAGATGCTGTGCTGGGATTAATAGAATATTTAGCACTGGCTGTGTATTAGCTATTCTTGAAAAGAATTCATAAATTTTAACCATGGCACTCTTTGAAGGTCTGCGTTAGCCTTTATCTGCCACGTTTAGCAGCTGGGAAACTGAAGCATTTTTGTTATGCTGTTTTCCTTAGTGTGTGAGCAAGCTTTTAGAAAGAAAAGAAGGGCTTGTGGCAGCCAGAGTTTTGTTACCTTCAGTCCCCCCCCCAGCCCTGCCTCTACCTCCTCCCCGGGCTGAAGTCCGCTGCTGCCTCTGACCCAGGCATGAAGCGTGAGTCCCCGTCCCTCGGGAGGGCAGTGCTGCCGCGTTAAACACGTTACGCTTACAGCATTTAGAGTACATAAAATCTGCAAGTCACCGATTGCTTCTGCAACTGCTCTGCAAGGCCCCAGCGTCTGCTTTTGTTCTCCAACAGCGTTAAAACAACAGACACTGATGTTGGAAACAGGCAAAAAATAGTAACTGCCATTAGTGAGAAATACTGAGTCAGGCATCTTTCTTCTTTAACAAATGGAGAGAGAGGGAGGATTACTGCATTCATGAAGGCCACACAACACGCCGGGGCAGAGCTACCATGACAAAGCAATAATCCCTCTCTCCCTCACTGAACTGATTTTCAACAAATTCTTCTGCAAAGAGGTTTCTATTGTGAGCTGTTTGAAAGACAAACCCAGCCAGGCCTCCAGCCCAAATGACAATCACTTACAGTTCTGCAGTGGCAGACAGGATTTCTAAAAATGCCCCCATCAGGAGTCATTGCCCGCCGTGTTCAGGAGGGTGATGCATCGGTACCCAGGGTCAGCGGTGCCAGAGCAGCCTGCGAGGGTCAGGGCAGGCTTCACTGGGCACCTCCCTGGAATATACATTCTCGTTTAGGGAATGTTTACTAGGAGGGTTTGTAAGATACAATGCAAGTGCTAACGTGTCTCAAGGCCCTGGTTGTGGTCGGTCTCAGTTGCATGGGCAAATATGCCCCGGCATATATCGCTCTTCAGCATGTTTCTGGTGGCAGCCAGTTCATCTGAAAAAGTTCAGGTCTGGGGCTGTCTGGCAGAAAAGCCTTGAACCTCCACCCTGCAGCTCTGCCCGTGCTCGGGGCCATGCCCGCGGGCCCCTCACGTTGGCTTTCTGCTGGCACCCCGCTTGCGAAACGTGGAGAATGCTCCCCTTGGGTCTACTCCAATTGGAAATTCCTGGTGGCAGTGACTCTCCCCATGGGCTGAGCCTTCACTTGCGCTGGGGCAGGCTGTGGTTAGAGGGATCCTGGTGATGGGCAGGCTTTGCCTTCTGGGAATTTATCTGTAGCTGGTGATATGTTTGGTCTGACCTGTTGTTGATGCTCATCTTTCCCCACCATTCCTTGCAACCTCTTATTTCTGAACCCTGATTAGAAAGGGGTACATCCATCTCATCTAAACTCCTGTGATTTTGGGCGTTATGAAATTAAGGATGATTGAAGTGGGGTTGTTTAAGGCAATGGGAGAATGTACTTGGC
>NW_008825498.1:1607759-1612210 GCF_000699105.1 Pygoscelis adeliae | reverse complement strand
TAGATGAAGGCAGACCCAGCTGTATTTTCAGAGGTCACTGTGCAATTACCCCAAGCTGGTGTTTAAACAAATACAGGGCGAGGCTAACACCCCCACTCTGATGGGAGTTGCCCCAGGACTTCCAGGGCTGCCAGTGGTCAGGGCATCGCCAGCCACCTTCCCTGCGCCTTCCTGCAGCTCTTCCCTGCTCCCACGGCCACTCGTGGTGGATTGCACACTGAAATGGTGCCAGGCTCCAAGAGGCAGCAGCTCTCATTTGATAATCTTATTTCCTGCTAAGCAGAAGCCAAAAGCTGATAGGAGTTTCTGTAACATGCGTGTGCTCCCATGCATTTATTTCCTCAGCCCCATCACCCTCCAGCCAGCAGCCCCGCAGCAGCGTGCAGGGATGTGGCTGCGAGCAGCCGTGCCCTGCACCGCTTCTCGGTGCTGTGCTCCCACTGACGGAGCCGCTTGTGCTCCGCTGCTCCCAGGGGGGTGAGACAACTGTCCCCTCCCCAGACACGAGTCTGGGGCTCTGCCATCGCTGGCACCCCGAGTGCAGCAGAGGTTTGCACTGGCTGTGCGTGGCGTTTGCTGCTGCTGCAGCAGAAGGTGACACCAGGCATTTGGGAACTGGCAAGTCCAGGGAGTCTGTGAGGGTCAGAGGCTCAAGAAATTTGGGCTTAGAAAAGGCTATCTGAATTGTACCGGTGTGTGCAAATCCACTGTTCTGTTAAGGGGCGGGGGGGGGAAGCATGGTTTATCTGGCTCTTTTAAAGGGGTACTTGCAGTTCATTTTGAAGCTGTGGGTGGTGGAGAAGGTCCTCTTCACCCCTCCTCCTCCACCTAAATCATCGGCAGACATTTGCTAGGAGAGCTGGGAGTCATGGGCAGGGGCTCTTGCCGTCCTGCTGGCACCTACATCTCCAGCGCACACAGGGTCAGCTGGCCCCGAGAGGGTCTCTCGTACATAACCGAGCACGCTGCCAGATTGTAACCGGAGCCCCGCAATGGTCTCGGTTGGAGCCTGCAGGACATGGGACACGGGACGTTACAGCTGCCCCCAGGACACATGTACCACCGGTCACCCTCCTCAGGCACGCACCAGTCTTCAAAGCCTTTGCCAAGCGCCTGAAAATGGACAGACTCTGGCCCAGGACCACACGAAGTGCCTGAACTGAACAGCCAGGTCTCGGTGGGACAGCCAGGCTCCCAGCCTGCACCGCTGTCGGCTGCGCTGGGTCTGGCCAGACAGGGAGCAAATACCACTCCTCGCCCCAGAGAGCTACGCAGCTGCTTCCCACGGCAAACAAACACGAGAAAACTGTATCTGGACTGTATGGAGGAAAATCACCCAGCACCCTCCAACCCTGCAAGTTTGGCCAATTGAGGCAAATATTTGCAAAGACTCGAGGGGAAGAGCCAGGGCTGACCAGTGCTGGACAAAGTGAGTAAGAAATAACCCCCCATCCCCGTGGGTGCACAGAGCCGAGGGGAGGGTGGTGCAGCGCAGGTGAGGGGGTTTACTGCACAGGATGCTGAGGGTGTGCGCGGCCGCCCCGGCACCCTCGCGAGTGGCACCCACAGCAAACCTTGTCTTGAGGGCGGCCGTGGGTGCCCCGTGAGTGGATGCAGCCCTGCAAAGCCAGAGCCTCCCGTGGCCAGCCTGGGATCCACAGGCAGCACGAGATCGGGACTGACTCAATCACCAGCTAGCCATTAGTACACCATTAAAAGAAAAATCAGTGATTGCTTCCTCATTGAAAACTTACAACTTTCTCTAATTAATACCCTAAAACTAGGCTTATTTCCTGGTGAAATGTGTGTGCTTGTGGTTCAGGATTGCACTGTATCTTAAAAATCCTTCTTCAAGCCTCCTCCCCCAGACTGTGGCTCACGCAAATACGGGCTGGCTGAGAGATGGACGGAAGCATTTGCGGTTTGGTTGGGTTCCTGCACTAATTAAGGGCCACATCCAGCACCTAGGAGCTGGTGAAAACTGCACCCAGCTGAAAGGAGGCTGATTTCTGCAGGGAAGGGGCAGTGGCACTTCCAAAATGACGCGGGGAACTTTCCCTGTGACAGGTAGACACAGCCCCAGTGGGGAGGAAAAGCTGGGAGTGCAGAGGAATGGAAAGGTCCTTTCTAAGTGCTAAGTTCTGTTATTTTTTAAGTTTCTGACTTGGAGTCAAAGGAGAAAACAAATTTAAGAAGGTGCTTGAAATTCTGGTTTTGCTCTCTTCTACGAGTGCATCATTGGAAGCCCATTGAAATAAGAGGAGAGAGACTGAAATAAAACCGCCGCGGCTATTATCTTCACGGGCCTTGTGACTTAGCCCTAACTCCTCATTACAACTATGCTCTGAGCTGCTAACTGCTATCTAAGCCAAACCAAAGATGCCAAATATAAAGACAAATTGCTGCAAGCTCTAATTGCCCCGGCTGGGTGGGAGCAGGTGCTGTGCACGGCCGAGCCCCCGCACGCCCCCGCTGCTCCCCGCGGGGCCACCCCCCCCCGCCGCTCCCCTTCCACCTTCCTCAGTGTCTTGGCTTGTTCGTGCCATTTAGCCAAGGGGAAAACCCTGATAAAGCGGACACAGGGAGACACGGAGCTAACAGCTCCCTGTCACCGCTGTGCCCGAGGACAGGGGTCCTGGGCGCCGCAGGGCTTCGGCTGGAGGAGCAGCGAGCAGGAGCTGAGCCATGCAGCTGATGGGGAATAAAGTAGAAGGAGCCATAGCCAGCTGCATGATGAGCTGCCTCAGTTGGGAGGAAGATCAAGGTCTCAGGAGTGGGAGGAAGGCCAAAGTCATTTGGGGAGCTTGGGAGGGAAAGTCTATCCGCTGGGCTGGGGTGGAGCTGGGAAGGAAAGTTTATCCAAAGGACTTGCAAAGCTCTGGGTCTGGCTGGAGACCTCGGTGGACCCGAACTCTCTCCAGCCCTAATCCAAAGTGCGTGTTCCTGCGCATCCTGAGTGCTCGGAGCGGCCGCTCCGGCGGCTGGAGGAAGTGGGGCCAACCCGGTGTTGCAGGGAGAACAATTGGACATTGTGCTGCCTTATCGCCACCGAGCCCAGTCCTGCCCTTAGGAACCGATTAAACTTTAGACCCCTGTTTGTACAGATCTTCCCGTACGTCTCATGCGCTCTCCAAGGCGATTGCCGCAGGGGTTGAGAGGTGCCTGAGCTCCCCATTACCACTGTTAACAGCCCATCTCCCGGCCAGTGTGTCAGGTCCAGGAGCCAGTGGGGACAGGGGTGACACTGGGGTGCTCACATGCAGCTTTCACTGGAGCAGGGAGCAAACCCAGGAGCGGGGGGGTGGCGAGGTGATGCTCCCACCAGGATGGCTGCAGCAGCCGTCCAGAGGGCTACTGACAGGGCTGGTGGGGTGCGCTGGGGGGTACTGGTACCTCTGAGCGATGGGCAGGGCTGTGGGCGGCAGCTCACGCACGAGACCCAGAGGCACCTTCGGATGTGCCACCCACATGGCAGCAGCACCCAGGCCTGCGTGGGTTGCACCCGGTGCTCGGCCTCCGAAGCCGAAGCCCCTGGGCAAAGCAAGGGGCGCGTGCCCAAAGCGGGGTGCTGAGCCAGCTCGGGGTGCGTCCGTGCAAATGGCACATGCACGGAGCAGGGTGTCGCTGGGTGTCTGGCCAGGAAACCAGGCAAGTCATACAAAAGCAATTTGTCCCACCTTGCTTCCATCTTGTCTTGTTCAATCACTGCTCTTACTCATTTTCTTCTTACCTCCCTCACCAGCATTCCCCAGCCTGGGTCCTGACCCCTCCCTGCTGGCTGGGATGGCCCCAACTGCCCAAATGCTGCTGCGACACGGGGACACCGGAACAGCCCAGGGAGCCGTGGCTCCAGAGCGGGAGGAGGCGGCGATGCTCAGCACTTACCCCTTTGGGCAGGGAAAGGTCAGAGGGAGCAGAGCTTGGCTACGCACAATTACTTCTAGTAAGATCCGGACTTACAAAATCTTACGCAAGTCAAAAAATATTTTTCAGTAGGACTTGGGTGTCTGGCTAGAGTAGGCCCAAGGACCCTTTTTTTAAGGAAACGTGTTTTTTTTTTCTTCAAAAATGAACCATTTCATAGTGCTGTGTCACTTCAACAAAATTCCTATTTGTTTTTTTTTAATGGTCCAAATATTGTGTTTTGCAATTTACAATGTTTTTTATATTCCGAGTCAAATTCTGATGCGTGCTTCTGCCCAAAGCTTTAGGTTAATTTCCGGTAATTTTGAGATTGCAATTTGAAATAACACTCCTGCTTTCTGCAGCCTTCCTCTCCCGGAGGCAGCGGTCTGCAGCCACTTGCAGGGTTTGGGGGTGTTTGGCCAAGTCAGGTGCGGAGCAGCACCCCCGAAATCCTAAATCTGTCCCTGGAGAGGGGCCCCTCTTCCTCTCCCCGCCGCCCCAGCCCGCCTCTGCGCTCCCGAACCCCCTCTCCGGCCCCTCGCTCT
>NW_008825498.1:1605701-1606699 GCF_000699105.1 Pygoscelis adeliae | reverse complement strand
GCAGTCGGTGCCGCGAGTGGGGGCTGCGGGTTGCTGCATGTTAGCTGGCTGCAGCGTTAAAGAAGCAAGTGCGATGGCTTCACAGCTTGGCCTGCCTCCACGAGTGCTTTGATGTGGTGTTTAGGCTGTGTTATCTAAGGCTCGCTTAGAATAGACTTTTAGTCCTGGCTCACATGGAGCTTGTGTATTTGGACAGCCAGTCCAAACCGAAAGTATACTGAGCCCAGACGTTTTGATAAAAACATGTTCCAGTTGACTGCAGTTAACAGCAGCTAGCGGGGACGGCTCCTAACACATCCAACACAGCACAGGTGGACTCTGGGCTTTCCTAGCATCTCAGTATTCTTTTTTTTTTTTTGAGTTTGAATGAGCCCACATGATATTTCCTCCTGCCATTTCGGCCACGTGTTGAAAATACAAAGAAAAAATAAGAAAGGTCTAGCCAAACATTTCTGCATCTCAAAAAAAGACTGTCCCCGGCTTTGGCTCGGGCTTTCCTGGATGAAAGGCATTGGGGTTGTTAGGATATGAGGAATATTAGGAAATGCTGCTCCATTTTCTCACTTGGGGGAATGTCCCCCTTGTTTTGGAGCTGTGGGGAGGCTGCACCCCCTCCCCATGCCCCCGGCCCTCCCCACTGCTTGCCTGGCTCTCCTTACACCCCAGTTGTGGTCAGATTTGGCAGCTCTGACGCCATGTGGGGCACGGGGCGCCGCTGATGGCATCCTGCCAAATTTAGCGTTGTGTGCTTTCTGCCCGTCCTGAAGGCAGCCATCCCCGGGATGGAGCCAACAGCGTGGAGCAAACACTCACTTCAACAGCAGGCTCCTGCACTGGTCAATTAGAATCATAGAATCACTAAGGTTGGAAAAGACCTCTAAGATCATCAAGTCCGACCGCCAACCCACCACGACCAGGCCCACTAAACCATGTCCCTTAGCGCCTCATCTACACGTCTTTTAAATACCTCCAGGGATGGTGACTCAACCACTTCCTGG
>NW_008825498.1:1604029-1605310 GCF_000699105.1 Pygoscelis adeliae | reverse complement strand
GTCCTTCTTGTAGTGAGGGGCCCAAAACTGAACACAGTGTTCGAGGTGCGGCCTCACCAGTGCCGAGTACAGGGGCACGATCACTTCCCTACTCCTGCTGGCCACACTATTTCTGATACAGGCCAGGACGCCGTTGGCCACCTTGGCCACCTGGGCACACTGCCGGCTCATGTTCAGCCGGCTGTCGACCAGCACCCCCAGGTCCTTTTCCGCCAGGCAGCTTTCCAGCCACTCTTCCCCAAGCCCCAGTTAAAGATGAGCAGGAAGTTCCCTGCGCTGAGAAGTGCCTTGGCCGAAGCCCAGATGCCGACGGTGCCGCAGCGGCCCCCCGGCCCTGCTGCTGTGCTGCATTGCACCAAGAGCTGGCGGGGACAGGGGTCACTGCCTTCGCAGCCAGCTCTGCCTCCTCCTGCCCTCCCCAGCCCAGCCCTGCCTGGGAAACTCCAGTTGCAGCAGATGCCAGAGTTATTTCCCAGGCTTTCGGGATGGCTTTAGACAGCTGGCTCCTGCTCCTGCCTGGGGTGAGGAACCTCCTCACCTTGCTGCCTTGAACGTCCGCGGGCCTCCTTAGCTATGAGTCCCATAAATCATATACGCTTCTTGGGGTTGTTTGGAAGCACAGTGAATAAATAACCACAGAGCTGCTTTCTGCCCTGAGGAAGCAGTAGGTGCTTCTCTCTGCCTGGCACCCAGCCGTACGCAGGCAGTGCCTGTGCGGGCAGCTGAGCCCCATCACACGCTGCCCCAGCGGCTCCTCTTTCCCCCAAACCACGATCACGCAGCAGAGACGATTTACGCAAAACTTTCTGCAAGTCTGGTTTAAGAGGAGACCCGTGAGATCCCCCAGGTCCCAGACTTTGGTTTCATCCCTCTCCTTGGAGCTGTACTGCTGAAACAGCTCAGCAAGTGCCGCTCAGCCCAGTACAGCCTGGGAACGGCACTGAAGTGGAAAGTCCCCCCCTCCTGCCTCCTTGCCAGCTCCCTGCCTCCGAGCCCGGAGAGAGGAAAAGGAAACCCCAGTTGTTCCCCCAGTGACACACAGCCGGCCAAGCCTGCAAACTTGGCCAGGACTTCAGGAACGCGCGTTGCAGACCATTTGGGAAGGGGTTGCAAAGCCCCCGCGAGGCTGCGGCTCTGCCAGGTTGCCATGACCGGGAGGGAGCACCGGGGGATGCTGGGGGAGGCACTCACCTGCCGGGTCGGGGTGCACGGGGCTGGGCGGTGGTAGCAGCAGCGTGGGCAGCAGCACTGGGGGGGGCAGCCAGGAGACAACGCTGGCGA
>NW_008825498.1:1602014-1603771 GCF_000699105.1 Pygoscelis adeliae | reverse complement strand
CCGCGGTGCACAGGGACTGAAGCGGCACCGTGGCTGGCAGCGCGGGCCACCGCTCTGCGCCCACATAGGACAAGGAAGTATGGATAATCCTTCGCCTTGCTATTTTTTTCCTCTCACGTGATCTTGTTTTTGGACTGCTATTTTGGGGCTGGACTCCAGCCCAGGTGAAAGACAAGGATTTAATCCAGCCTGCCTCTCCCATTGCCCGGAGGGCCTCCCAGGACCTCTGCCTGCCCGCCCGGAGGATGGGGTTAAACCCTGCTGCCGGCTCCGGTTCGGTGTGTGCTTCCCAGCCCTTTCTCTCTCTCGCTGCAAAGCCATTTCTGTCCACAGACTGCTTCTGTGCAGTTGGAGGATGATGTCAAACAGGCTGCGGTGTGCATGCCGTGCCCGGCTGCGCCTCCACCCCGTCCCGTGGGCACCCTCTGCCCTGTGTTCCCCAGGGCTCTTGCTGGGACTCGGCACAGCTGCAGAGTCAAAGTCTCCCCAGCACTGTTTGCCCTCTTTCTGCCCGTTTCTCCCCCCCCCTCCCCCCAAAACAGCCTGTCAGGAAGCTGACGGGAGATAAATAAAAAAAAAATGCTCACAGTTTGCAGCAGCCTTGACATAAACTGATGTGAGGCGTGACCCCGCAAACTGCTCATCGTCCCCCCTGCGCCGGCTGCGAGCATCCCACCAGTGCTTGGAGGAGATGGGTGTGCATGGACATGGGGGAGGCGGGGGGCTGCTGGGGGTCCCCCCGCACGATGTGCAGGAGGCCAGACCCTGCACTGCAGCGTGCACGTCCTGCCCATCCCTGCCGTGGGGCCTTCTCTGGGGACAGGTCTTTGGGGACATCCTGGTGTCTCCGGCCCCACACGCTCAGCACCGGCAGGGCTGACTATTTTTATCCCATTTATGTCTTCCAGCCCCCTGGGTGAAGGCTGGGTGGGTGCCAGTGGAGCGCTGGGGAAGGGCAGCCTGGTTCTGCCGGCTCGGCGGGTGGCAGGAGGTACCCCTGCGCGGGGAGGAGTGGGGCAGAAAATGAACGGCTGGGACGCGGCACTGCATCTCACCCGTCCCCATGTGCACGAGCCCCGCGCGGACACAGCCGTGCCCCTTCACGGTGGGTGGCAGGAGGAGCGGATGCTGTCACGGTGTATTCGGTTGCCTAAATTGGGTCTTTACATGAATAAAAGCTTCCTGTGCTGAAGGCCAGAGATACCGGTGTGACGGGGCTGATCCCGCTGGGGACGTTCCACACTGTATAGCCAGCCCAGGGCAGGGACCGGGGGGGAAGGGGCTTGTTGCAGCTGGGGGAGGGTGTCTGCACAGGCACACCTTCGCCCAGACAAGCTGGAGTCCTGGAGAAATTCAGGAGAAACCCGAATTTCCTTCTCCGTAGGCAGGCTCCCCAGTGCAGCTGCGGAAGGAGCCGGTTTCAGCAGCCAGCACTGAGCCGCGCAGCACCGCGGGCAGGCGGCACACGGCACCACGGGTCGGGTGAAGGATGGGACCCAGGACGCGAAACTTTAGTCGAAGGTATGGCCTGGGTTACCGGGCAGTGGGCTATTCCAGATGCGTGGTAGGTGAGTGAAAAATGCAGGTCCAAGAATTAGATACCCCTCCCTTTCGGAGTCTATTTCACAGTCTTTAGATAACGTGTAAAATTCTTTTCTTTCTCCTGCTTTCCACTAGCCAGTTTTATATGCAATAAGGAATTGCTCGCTGGCACCTATTAAATGCTCTGTTCTCTTTGGTTTTTTTTTGGGGGGGGC
>NW_008825498.1:1598883-1601488 GCF_000699105.1 Pygoscelis adeliae | reverse complement strand
GGGGCCGTGGCACGGCCGGGGTGGCTGTGGCACAGCTGGCAGCCGCGGGGCATTTAAGGCCCACGCAGGTGATGGTGCTCGCTGCTGCAGCATCCACAGCTGGAGCACATCTGGGCGGCAGCAGAGCTGGCAGCTACGGCCCAGCCGGCAGCAGGTACAGCTGGCACTGCGCACATCTGGTGGCGCGCCCACCCCCGGGGGCACAGGGCACAGGTTACCTCCGCTGGCTCCCGAAAGCCGCTGCAGCTGTGCCAGGCTTGGGTTTACTTTCTCCGTGACTCGCAGGTGGTGTCGGGCCTCTGCTCTTTCAGGTTGCGGCTGAGGTAATTAGGAAGGAATTGAAGATAGGCAGGAAGACTGTTTCTCATTAAGATCATCTCATTCACCCTGATTTCTGTCAAAACCAGTCACTCTCCCAACCAGACACGCAGTAGAGTAATTTTGTTTGTCTTTTCTGTGGTCTTGCACATTGCTCTCAGTCCTGGCTCATTTGCCAGGATCCCTTTGGTCTTTTCCAGTCACCGTTTCCCAGGAGGGAGCACCCCCTCCTGAAGAATGACTCCCATCCTTTGTTTCTTAACAGATGACCTTATATATTGAAACGAATGTTGTTTACTTGAGCTCAGCACTAGTTTAGAGTCAAGAGCCGATTCCCAAAGGACTCTCCTGGATACGCTAACCAAATGAGGAATCTTCTCCCGTAATTACATTTCTGGGACAGCAGACATTTTCTGATTCATTTAATATGTGCTGTGTTGCATTCGTTACAAATCAGATATGTAACAGAAGCCCTATTACCTTAAAAGTACTGCTGTTATCAAGTACTGACTTAATTACAGTTTTATCCAAAAACAGATCAAGTTAGCTTGACAGAGTCCATTTTTCCCACTCCCCTGCTGCCCAGCGTTGTTTCCTTCCCTTCGGTTCCTGCTCCATCGAGCCCAGCATCAATCCGCTGCCGCAGCCTTTCCCCGAGAGCAGGACCGGGCTGGCAGGCCACCGTCGCTGAGAGCCCACCGGCACACTCGCTTTTCACTCGTCCCAGTCTTCCAAAACTTACTGAACATGAACACAAAGAGCCCCGGAGGCTCCTCTGGGCTCAGGTTACCTGGCTCTGGCGACTTTTAACCTTTCTGACTTTGGGAGCTGCTGACACCCAGGTAATTCCTACGGGCAGGGAAGTGGTGCATTGCCCGTTGCTTCTTACAGCCGCACTTTGCCATCCATAGCTGCTTTTGTTTATAACCCCCCCCAAAGGTAAGGCCCGTAGCTGATATCTGACTGTTATCATCACTTTTTCCTCCGATTGTTATGTGGTTTCCATAGCTTTCATAGCTGCCCCCACTTCCCTGGAAGGCAAGCCAAACCAGCTTTCTTCCCACTTGGGAAACGGCTTTGTTAGCCCAAGCGGTGTCCGTCACCGGTAGCGGTGGCTCTGAAAGAAAGGTGGAAAAGTCCCGTCTACGTATGGCCCCGTCAGAGCATGTGTCGCTAGAGCTGTTGTGGCTGGTCCCCGCGCTGTGCCTCTGCTGGGCGTGCTGGCAGGGTCACAGTGCGAGTGCTGCAGCTCCTGGGCTGGAGGAAAAGACCGCGCCTGGGAAGAGCCGCCTTCTCCGGACGCGTCCCGTGCAATTTCCCACTGCCTGCCAGCGTCTCCCAGCCGAACCCATCCTGCTTTGGGAAGGGCTCACCATGCAGCAGCTGCTTCCAGAGCCGCACAAGGACCTTCCCAGGGGAGCACCATGGGGCTGTGCTCCATTGGCTTCTCCCCAGAGCACCCCGGGCACCCAGCCCAGCCCCGCAGGCTGCACCAGGCGTCAGCCCAGCGCCCAGAAGGACTGGGCAGCAAAAGCTTTAAAATACATTTTGCTGCATCTGGAAAGCATGCGACGCTGATCACCAGTCCTACCACATTCATATTTTACTGACTGGTTTTAATTTTATTTCCCACATGTTTGACAACGGAAACAGATTTCTCTTTCCTCGTTTTGGCGTAAGCAGGCTGCAGCCTGCGGTGCCGGCGGGGCTGTGGGTGCTGGATGCAGGCGCTGCGGGGGGGCCAGACCTGGCAGGACCGCGCTGGACCCCAGGAGGTCACACGGATGTACGGACTTGAAGGAGCCTGGCTCTCCATATGTGTGTCACTGGTTGATCTTTCTTCTTTTGCTTTGCTGCCTAAGAAGGTTTTTCTTCCCTCGCGGGGTGTGCGGGATGGGAGGGAGGGCAGCCCGGGGACCCCGGCGTGGTGGCTCGTTCTGGGACATCGGCTCCACTCATTGCGGCATTGGATTTTCTGATCTGAACCCCGGGAAGAAAACAAAACTGGGACTTCAGTGTCTGGGGGCTGCTCCAGGAGATACCTCACTGCCCAAAATCTCCAAGAATTCCTGATTTTGCCTTTGTCAGCTCAGCCACTGTGCAAATAGCATCAGCCAGGGCTGGCCACACAAAGCAAGGTTGGTTATAAGCCGTTCTCCTGGAACAGAAGCACTTGGAGTCGGCACAAAGAAATCTCTGTCTCTCCCCTTCGCTGGCATCCTGGCAATTAACCCAGAAAATCGCAGCTTGCCCTTGTCTTGGGCGCTGAGTGCCCCCGCCTGGGCGC
>NW_008825498.1:1597466-1598736 GCF_000699105.1 Pygoscelis adeliae | reverse complement strand
GGCCAGTGTCTGACTGGGAAGTACGAAGAGAATGGGGAACACGCCTGCTTCCAGAAGAAGTGAGGAAAATCATTTGGGTTTTTACACTTAATTATTTTTAAGAAATGCATGTCGAGAAAACAGCAAAATTAGGAGTTACCTTGGATCAAACATGGGCAACCTGACATAAACATTGACAATATTTTTTTGGTGTATTTGATTTGTTCCTGAAAAATGTTTCAGGCAAAACCTCCGCGCAGTGTTCTAACGCCCAGCAGTGACGGGTCCTACACGGCCGGGCAGACATACCTGCGTGGCTCCCAGGGCAGGGCTTGCTCCAGACCCTCCTGGCTCGGGCACCACGCTCTGACTTAAACACCGGCTGCACCAAATGGTCTCCGCAAACCCTCCTCTCCTGGGGTCTAATCATGCTCTGCTGTTGCCAGCACGGCCTGGCCCGAGGTGCTAAGCCAGGTGCATCCCGGCGGGCGGAGGAGACACGCGCGCAGCCAGGGAGCGGGTCTCGCCCCCGCGAACACCGTGGCGGGGGAGCCCCAGCCAGCGCTCGGCCGGCGGAAGCCCAGCCCTGCCCTGCCAGGCTCCTGCCGTAAATAACAGCCCATCCAGAGCTAAACACGGCCGCCATGGGAAGTGTTTGGTGAGTCAGATAATCTGCAGGCAGAGGCTGTGACAGTCCGCTTGAGTATGCCACGGTGCTATTATTATAAAATACAATAATTGCATGCCCAGACTGGGCCGATGTACTTGCACGGCGAAGTACTCTTGAATAATTAAGAAATATTCTGTATTCGATTTGCCACTGTACTTCCTACAGATCAAATTAGTGAGAGACGAATTCAATTTCAAAGTCATTTTTTAAATCTTTGGGTTTGTTCTTTTGAAATTTTTGTTGTTTCATTCTTTGCTATGTAAAGTCACAGGAAAACCTCACTGCAGCTAATAAAGGCATAATGAGCCAGAAAAGTAATGATACAAAAATGAAGGCAATGGGAAAGAATGTAAGTCATGCTTAAACAGTATTGTAGAAAATACAGTTCACTCAAGTCCAACCCACTAGGAAACAAATATTTAATTGTACAGTAAATAACATATTTTTATTTTAAGAGAGTCCTGTTTCAAACCACATCTCACAAGCCAAGTGAATATAAACAGGCGTGCAACCCGGCTCGCACAGACCCCGGTGCTCTCCTGCGCCCTGCCACGGGAAGGGGAAAGCAAAGAAACCCAAACCAGAGGGGAATGATATCCGGGTTTAGCCTGTGGGCCAGAC
>NW_008825498.1:1588558-1597378 GCF_000699105.1 Pygoscelis adeliae | reverse complement strand
CTGAGTGAGGAGCCACAGAGAAGCAGGATTGGAAAGGAGAGTGCTGCGGAGGGACGGGCACCCCAGTGCTGACCCTGGGAAGCCGACCCTCGGCCGGGCTGTGAGTCTCTGCTGCGGGCGCAGGCAGAGCAGGCAGCGATGCCGTGGGACCTGCTGGGGCTGCCGCGGTGCCCTGCGTGCCCTTGCAACAGGTAACAGATGAGGAGCTCTCCAGTCACTTAATGTTTTTAATAGCAAATGAAATTGTTCCCAATCATCAGTATCTTATCTGCATGCTTCAAGGGCACGTCCTCTGCAAACACTGCTGTGAAAGTAAACACAGTGCAGCGACAGGGTTTTCTGCAGCAAGTGAACACGAGGAGGTGGATCTGCTTACTGTGCCCCTGCCCCGACGGCTGCGTTTGCTGAGGTGTACTGTGCAGCGTGAGGACACTTCATGCCATAACCTTGAACGGATGCCATACATGCCTGGAAAAATAATTGAGATGATGAGGATAATTTTGTTCTCCTGCTCCCACAGCTGCATGCCTCATGCGCAGCTTCAGTCCCCTTGTCCCCAAGAAGCACACTGAGGCCACCGTACCCATCTGTAGGGACAGGCAGGTTTTCTGGCTGGGAGATATGTTTACGTGCTGACACCGTAGAAGTGGGTTAAGCGAGGCGCCAGGATCTGGCCGTGCCTCCGCTGCAGGCATCGCTGAGATGGCACCGTCGGTCCTTATCTGTCTCCTTGGAGAGCTCTGGGGTATAGAGAAATGTAACACCACAGAGCGGTGGATATTGGTATTTTACTGATCTTTACACTTCCCCACAAACAGTTTAACACAATCTGGTATTTGCTGTCGCTATGTCCCACCCCACGCTGCTCTCTCACAGTGTCCTCTAGGTTTGCAGGCAAAATGCATTCACTGGGAGGTGGTTTCATCCCCCTGGGTGTGGGGGGATGCGCCCGACTTGCTCCCAGTGCCACGGTGTGGTCCCTGCTCCCCACCTGCCACGAGCCCCCGGCCGCGGGCGGCCTCTGCGTGACACCGAAGGAAAGCCGAGATTTGGCCTCTGATCATCTCGGCTCGGAAGAAGCCACCTCCCTGGAGCGGGACAAAACATCCTTGAATTCAAAGCCGCGGTCCCTTTCTGGCTGCAGGGTGGGCTGCCAGACGCAGGGACAGGGGCTGGCACACGTCCCCGCAGGGCAGCTCCTTGTCTTCCTTCTTAAGTTCATTAACTTAACAAAATGCAAATCTGTTTCCTGGTTCTTCTTCTCTTTTCTTATAAGCCAGCCTGGCTGCAGTGTCTCTGTTCCTCTCCCTTCCAGTTCTCCTCGGCTGGCTGGCTCTGGCCCCCCAGAGACCCCAAGGTCATCACACCCAGCCCCCTTGGGTACCCCCGTGGCCGACAAGGAGAAGAGGCACCCTCCTGCTCAGCTGCCCTTCCCCGTCTTCTGCTGAGAGAAGGAAAAGGATATGTCAACCCCTGAGACTGCAGAGAAGGGTCCAAACGAAGTGCAGAGCTAACAACAGGCAAAGGCGGCGTGGGCACGGGGTATGGCGACGCTGGGGGGTCTGCAGCCTTCGGCAGAGTTGGGCAGAAGAGGCCGCAGCGGCCAGCTCCTGCCTCCGAATCCCAGCCCCAAGAGCAAACCCCTTTGTCTGCGTTTCTGGGCAAAGTCGGGACAGTTAGTGGGGATTTCCACAGGATTTTGGAGATACCGTTAACTACTTTTGAAGATATTTTTATCCAGGAAAGGCAGTGGCCTCACTCTAATTATGAAAATTAAAATGATTCCTACTGAAGCCAACAGTGGGGAGTTGATGCAAAGCTGGCACCGGGGCAGAAGGAGCGTCTGTAAGGGATGGTCACCGAGTGCCAGGGGAGAGGAAAATCTCCATCCAGTTTCCAGGAGCAGAGACAGAAAAAGAGGGAACACTGAGGGCTGGGACCACTGAGCAGAACCGGGAGGAAATTAATATTTACATAGGGAGAGCCAGCGCTTACATCCATCTTACGGGTCGCACCAGGGCTAATGCACAGCAGACATCTCTGGAAACCCTCCAAAAAGGAAACTGGAGTTTGGTTTGGGAACTCCTGGTTCTAATTCCTGGAAACACAGCTTCAGCTCAATTTCACAGTGGTTTGTGACTTTTTTCCAGTGGTTATACAAATTTTGGGAAAACATTCCTCTCCTTGGAATTGTCTTATGATAATATAACCCCACTTAAGTGGTCAGAGATTTTGTATGGCTTCAAACCACCCCAGAAGGCGCCTGCAAGAAGTAGTCCCCATCTGCCTCGCACACCCCGGCAGCTCGCAGTTAGGCAGAGGGATCGTTAGGGACTGTTTATCCACTGCACGTCTGCAGTTTTATTACAGCCTGCCACTGTACTTTGACACGCGAAGAAAGCGGGCCCACAACGTCTGTTGGACTGGGGTTTGAGCTAGCTGCGGCGTGCCGGATCCCTTCTCTGGTCCGTGCGAGCCACGCAAAGCCGGGAGCAGCACGGGGCAGGCAGCAGCACGCAGGCTCAGATGCCAAAGTGAGAGAAAACTGAGCTGGAGGACAGGAGGCGGCTTTTCTGCCCCTTGGGCTGGCACTGGCCAAGGGAAGGGCTCGGTTTAGATGGGACATAAGGAAGAGATTTTTTACGATGTGGGTGGTGAGACGCTGGAGCAGGTTGCCCAAAGAAGTTGTGGATGCCCCATCATTGGAAGTGTTCAAGGTCAGGTTGGAGGGGGCTCTGAGCAACCTGATCTAGTGGAAGATGTCCCTGCCCACGGCAGGAGGGTTGGACTAGATGATCTTCAAAGGTCCCATCTGTGATTCTATGACTCTGGGCTTCCAGGTGCTCTCCGTGAAAGGCCCACCCTCACCGGGGTGCCACTGGGAGAGGCACCTGGGAGAGGGACCAGCTGCACGGTGTCAGTGCTGATGGGATACAGGGTGGAGCAGGGTTTAAATGCCACTGCTTCAGCTGGCTGTGGCTTTTGGGGGAGCTTTGCAGTGCCCCTGGCTGGGGTGGCTGTGCTGGGTGTGGTGGCATGTGCTGGGATCTTTGCTGTTGTGGCACTGGGGCTTGTCTCCAGCTCCTGTGCAGCCAAAGGCAGGTAGAGGTGTGTACTGGAATGGGGCAAAATAAGTGTTTAATGCCCATGGTGGCCAAAAGCCTTCCTGCCTTGGGTTTGGGCTCAATGCAGGGGATATGGTTCTGCTCCAAGAGCTCATCTGGGTGACTCTTGTTGGTATGTACCCTGGCAAAAGCTTGCTGCTGTTGTGGGTGGAAAGGCTCTGATGGCTGGCTCTGCGGTGCTGCATGGTGTAGAGCAAAGCCCTTCTGTGGGGCTGAGCCCTCGCCCCAAAAGGGAGCTGTGGGTATTGGCTGCTCTTGAAAATCACACCCTGCTTGTCCTAGGCTGCTCCCCTGCTCTTCTCTGAAACTGAGAGGCCAAATCATCATGGCCTTAAAAGTTTAGGTTTAAAAGAGTCACTTTAAATTCAACAATCTTAATTCTGAGCTGCCTCTCTCAGCTATTGGTTCACGACCTGCCTTGCGAAGCTCGGGATGTGTGTTGTATTTCTGATGCTCTGGCTCCCGTGGTCAGCAAGGTGCTGTTGCAGGCCAGTGCCTTGCCGGCTAGCTGCGGCTCTGCCATACCTCGGTGTCACCAGAGCCCAGCACCCTGTGGGGGCCCCAGCACCCCTCCCACGTCCAGCTTCAAGAAGCTGAACTAGACTCCTGCAAGGAGAACCTGCCAAGGAACACGGGGCGGTGGGTCTCCTCCAAACCAGGAGGGTTTTGAAAGCTTTGCACAAACAGCAGAAGCTGGGAATTGCTTTAGGGGTTTCATGCAATGCTCGTTTCCTTGCCCAGCTATGCAGCCTGTGGTTCGTCTGGCACAACCAGGTTCTCAAGGCTGCAGCTCCAGCTGAATCCGATGCCTGGGCTGTGTGAGACTGCTTTTCTCCTGTAACCTGACCGATTCTAAGGCTGTCGCTTACAAAGGACAGCTAAGGGGTGTACAAAATCCTTGGCATGAATCTGCGTGATGGTTTTCAAAGGGGATATGTGGTGCGTGTGCGATGGAGAGCAATCGACTTCCAGCCTTTGGGAAACTCTAGGCATAAAAAGGTCGTTTATGTCTCTGGGTGCTGACTGCTGCTGTTCCACCTCCAAGGTGCACGTCAGTAAGGCTGTCTGGGAAAGGGTGGCCGGCTCCTACATCCCCATCTCTGCCTGTTGCTCCCTCTCCCCACCACAAACCCCTGTGTAACAACCTGTGGAAGTGTTTTTCCATAAGGCATTACGAAACCAAAGCTCCTGTGTAGAACATGGATAGAGGCTAGTATTTTGTGTTTGCAGAGGAAATGAGTGGCAGCTGCTTGGCTGGGCTTTTGATGAGATCTCGTGTTTCCCCAAAAAAATGAGAGTAAGAAAAGACAGACTGTTTGGCCTTTCCTGACAATGAAACTTTGTCGTATCTATAATTAACCCTGTTATTTAAATACTTCTTCCATGCACATCTTTGAAGATTTCATAGCCCTTGGTTCACTTATTACTTTTCCATTTCAGCTTCCTGTGCTGCAGTGATTCCCAGGGGCATGACTAATTTCACTTTTCCATTTAATTGAGAACTTGTTTCTGACTTTGCCTTTGTGTGTTTAGCTGTAGCTTGGGCAGCCTGGTTGATGCCTTGTCCCTGCCCAAAATGCACCTGTCAGTCCTTTTATTTTCCTCTAGGAATAGCTTCCCAGGGAATTTAGAGAACATCTCTGACCAACACTTTTTCTTTCAGAAACCTTGTCAACACAGTGATGCAGTCCTGTAGGAATTTCAGTGTGGCTGTCAGTTTAATCCTTAACTTCAGCCCTTAGCTGCAGGGCCAGTAGTGCTGGAGCCTTGCATACATCAGCACCGTCCCATGGTGCTGGCTGGTGTGCTCTCCAGCAGCCCTGATGGGCCTGGGGTGGAGGTGCTACGGGTGCACGGCAGGGCTGGGCCACCTTGGCTCCACAGCAGGGCTTTCTGCAGACACTGGCAAATACAGCTCGCTTTGGGGGGTTATGGCTGTGTCAGCTGGGGCCCGGGAAAACCTGCTGCTCTGAGCCTTTCTTATTCTCAGAGGTTGCTATCTGAACTTGCTTAGATGCATGAAAAGTTGTAGGAGAGACCTGGGATGCTCTCAGCCCTCTGAGATCTGTGGGGTTGAGTAGGGGACCAGTACAATTGCACTAGCTCTCACGGTGAATTTTCCTCGTAATGTGCTACGTGTCTCCTCTCCTCTTAAGGGGTTCACCCAAAAAAATCCCACGCTTGAAACTCTTCTTACTTACGTATCACTTGCCACTTTTGTGTCAGTAAGAACTTCCCTGCAGGGCCTATAGTAATGTTTCCTTTGCTACTTCTCTGGCAGCTGCAGAGAGCGGATTTTCTTTTTTCCCCCCAGCTTGCTAAATAACCACCGCTTTGCTCCACAGAATCCCTGTGCAGGTGGGGCCTGGATGGGAAAGGAGCTGGTGAAGCTCTTGGGCAGCACAGTGAAAAACCAGGGATGAAGGGCATAGCAAAAGCTGGGAGCCCACCCCTCTCTCGGGGTGAGATGTAATCTGGACCATGAGCGAGGAAACAATGATCTTCAGTGCAATTAACCCCGTCTTTGCCTGGAAGGTAATTATATATACAAATGCACACATGTAAGCAGTGAAGTTCCTTTACGTGTGTTCTTTCTGCATCATGTTAAATGTGCTAAATGCCTCTAGGCATCCTAGTTCCCTGACCCAGTAATTTCTTACCCTCGTCTTTGTACTTGAATGATCGTCACATCTCCAGAAGTTATGACCACGCGGTCACTGTCTTCATGATTTGTAACACAGACTAAATCATGCTGCAGATAACAGATAATAATGCAGTGCTTTGTTCTGTCTCTACATGTATGCACAGTGCTGTTAACATTTACAGTGTGAATGGTGCTCTAAAATGAGATAGAGAAGGGGTCATTGTGGCCTGAATCAAACAGGGATTTGTGCTGCTGGGTAACTGAGCCTCTACAATCTCCAGATTAAGGCATTACTCCTTAAAATAATGTTTCTGTCTGGTAAGTTATTTTATGTCCAGTTCCTGGGCAGAGCGGTGTACCACAGACCCAAGCATGATGATTCTAAAAGCTGCTCGTCCATGGTACTTCAGCATAAGGATCTCATGATGCTTTTGATCGTCATTCATCAATACCATCACCACCACCAGATTAAGGGAAGACAAAGGAGACATTGAGTGTGGAAGCCTGGCTCCAGCGCCATGAGGATCATCATCCTGGAAACAAAAGTCAAAGTATAACATCAGGCTAGGAAAAGCCAAAGGGATTCACGAGTATCCCTGTGCTCTGGGGAGGGTCCTGGTTCGGGGTCCTGACAGGGGGCTGGTTTTGGGGTCACAAACGTGAACAGGATAAGGGACGTTAGCAGTCAGGGCAGGTGTTGGAGCAGAGTCTAAACCTTAATGAAGTACTAAAAATGTAAGTAAGCTGCCACTGAAATTGGGGAAGGGGGAGGCAAGCAGCACTCCGGAGAATTGTGCCAAAAATCAACAGAGTTGGGAAAAGCACCACCCCCTGCAGCAAGCCTTATTCATTTCCAGTGCGAAAGGGCTGGCCCAGTTAGCAAAACTGAGGGGTCAGGTGAAGGGTCAAGGATATATGGCTTCTCAGTGTCTTACCTGAAGAGTACTGAAAATGGTTTTCTTTTATTTTTAATACGGAATCAAGGCAAACAAACCTCCTAAAGTGGCTAAAAGCACAAGCACCAGAAAACTCTCGAGCCTGAGGAGTGTTCCTGTGCTTGCTCCAGGCACGCCGCCGCTGCACTTGGAAGCTGGGTTTTGGTCTATCTGCTCTGACACCTGCCAGGAAGATGAAAGGAAACGGTGCTATCTTCTTCTGGAGACGGCTCCCCTCAGATGCGATGCCTGTGGGCTTTGTTACTGCGATTCCTCCTCTCTTCTCGGTGCTCCCAGATGCCTCTGAGAGGCGCGTGCCAGGCGAGTGGCTTGGCAAAGACCACGCTGTAAGTAGCTGGCATGTCCCGGGCATGTATGAACGGGTGTGACTGCTGCAGAGCAAAAGCAGGAGGAGAGGCCAATTAGCCTAAGATAGATGACAGGCTTGTAGCAGCTATAATGGCAGTAATATGCTCTCTGTGGGGGAGAATAACTGATTGCCCAAGGCACAAACAACAGATATAGGGACTTGGAAGGAAATAGATGTGGAGATCACTTCTGCTGCAAGTAGGATACCACAGACTTAATAGCATCTCTCACTGATATTTCCATTCAAAACGAAACCAGCTTCCAAAAACTATTACCAAACCTGTGGTGTCCGTGAAACCCAGGAAGACTTGGCAGCACAAGTGGCTAATGATGAGTATTGCAAAAAAATTTATTGGAGGTTAACAAGTGTAAGCTGGGAGCCAAAGAGGTGTTGTAGATTGTGAGCAGGGACCCCAGTCCTGCTTGCTTTTCACATTGGGGAGATCTGAGCCCTGGCAGAAGCTCATTTATGTTGCTGCTCTTCAGTGTAGAGACCTGTCTTTTGGGTTGTCTTGCCCACCCCTGCAAACCTGCCTGAAGGCCAGAATGGGGGACTGCAAGGAGAGAAGAAGTTAGCTGAAGAAGGGAAAAGAGGAATTGAGGAGGTGGAAATTCATGTGTGATTGCTAGCGGTGCAACTTGGGAAGGAAAGGTACTGTTCTGCTGTAAGATATATATAAAAAAATAAAATCATGTTAGCTATATGTAAAACTCATGAATGCTCAGTGGAGGGAGCACTCTATCCTGTTGAAGGTATCTCTAAGGCTATTTGCTGCAGCTGCATGGGGAAAGGTCTGCCAAATAAGAACATACCCAGAGCGTATTTCCAGGCTGACATGGCTGCACTGGAGAAGGGGAAGCTCTTGGTGTCTACTCTGGAGTTGCATTCACAACTAACAAAAGGTCCAAGCTCAAGGATCTGATCTCTCGGAAGGTTGTCAGTACAATAGGTCAATACATGCCCTTTGGTTTACAACAGGGGATTCATGCAGATTCATTGCGATGGTCTAATGTATTATCTGGAACACTCTTCTTTTTTTTTTGCCATATACAATGCTTCATCTGTGCCTAGCTCAATTAAAAAAAAAACCTCGAGAGTAAGAAAGATGTGATATATAGTCACATAATAAATAGACCTTGAACATTGCTGCTTGAGGGCAATTCCAAGAAACTTCTTGTGTAGCTCCTGGTTTCTGAGAGTCAAGATGCCCATTGTAGTCTCCTGGGGTTTAAAGAAATGCATTAGTGTGCCCAAGTCTCTGGTGTTTGGGGACCTGATTAGTGGGTGGTTTTCCACCTTCCCTCCCCCTGTAACACTGGCTCTTACTTTCACAAGCAGCAGAAGTACTGCTGGGACTGGGGGTCAGCTGTTGGAGGGGAGCTTCCCAAGTCTCCGATGCAAGACACTCACAGGATAACTGGGTTTAACGACCCCTGGCAGGCACCGCAGTCCCTGTGCGTGGGTGCCCGTGCTCAGCGTTGCACCACAGCACCGGCCTCGCCACCTCCCCGTGGGCATCTGTCGCTCTGAGGCTGCGGAGATGGGGCAGTGAGATGACACGAGCTGACACGGTGGCTCGGCGCTGCTGCGGGGGGACGGGGCTGGTTCCCCACCTCCCGTTCCTGCTGTCACTTTGGCTCCTGCTTTACCTGACTGGTCTCACTTAACTGGCAGAAAGCTTTCCCAGAGGAGAAGTGGCTCCCTCCTGCCCTGTTTGCAAATAACGCGTCCCCGAAGGACAAAAAA
>NW_008825498.1:1586086-1588341 GCF_000699105.1 Pygoscelis adeliae | reverse complement strand
CTGAGCTGATACTACTGCAGTCTCCCTCTTCCTCCTGCTTGGCTGTGGCTGGTGTGGCCCCTGCACCAGCACCGGTGGTTATTTGATCCCAGAGGGAGCTAAAGTAGGTAGAAACGGTTTGGGTTTTTATTTTTTTTCATGCTGGATTAGTTTTCTGCTGACTTTGCTCCCTGAGTGAGTTAGCTGTGGGATGTGGGTTGGTGACTGAGCAAGGGAGAATGTGTTAATGTGCGGTCAAGGACAGGCTTGCCGGTGGGAGTGTGGGACCACGGCAGCCATAGCTTTCATCTGCTGGAAGTATGTGTAAGCACAGCCTTGGAGAGGTGTGGAGGAGCGCGGGCTGGAGACCGGCGGGCCGAGCTCTGCACCCACGGGGATCAGCGAGCAGGTTTCTGTCGGTTTAAATGGCAGTATTACTGGACCCCTACACAGCATCCAATTGACTTAGCTCACTTGGAGGTGAGACAACCAAGTTGCTTAAAAAAATAAATCAAAGCCGGCAGGCAAATACATGGGGATTGCAGAGGGATGCAAGCTATTAGCTACAGGCAGGAGGATGTGCAAGTCTGGGATTTTTGTTTTGTTTGCTTATTTTTCCTTTCGGTGGTATTCTTTTACAGTTTGGATGCACAATCCTAGCAAAACTGGGCTGGAAGATGTCCATGGCTGTTCCTCCCCAGTGCCTGCTACCCTGCTCTGCTCCCACACTCGGAGCTCAAACACGAGCGTATCCTGATGAATGCAGTGTAAGCTGGAAAAAGGGGAGACGGGTCCTTGATCTGGTGCATTAATCGCTGCCTGCCCCAGGCCTCGGTTCCAGACCTCTGGCGTATGTGGTATTTCATGTGTGACAGAGCTTTGTCAATGCCTCGATTCTGTCCTCATCAGAAAATGACAGTCTGAGCATCGTTACTTTCTGTGGTTCTGGAAAGGTGGTGAAAGAAACTCAGTTTCCAGCCCCAAATGTTCTGATCCTCTAAGGCGGTGTCCTATAAATCTAGTTACACGCTCTTCTCTATTAGCTGTAAGTGCTGGAATGCTCTTTTAATACGAACAATGGCAATGTAGAAGGATAAAACCAAAATATGTGCTCCTGTGGCTTTGTACAGTGTAGAATTAAGGAGCGTAATCCAAATAATATCTAGTGCTTTTATAGGGCTGTATGCATATGGCGTAAATGACAGCTAATTAAACTTTACATCCTGCCTACAAGATAAGCATGTAATTAGTATTATATCCTTTTTTATAATTAGGAGACCTCATGCAAAAAAAATGTGGCTCGCAAACCATATTTGAAGGCAGTGACTCAGCCAGAATTAGGCTGTGGTGTGAAGATTGAGAAAATCGTGCTTTAGACGTGCCAGTGAATAAAAAAAGCAGAGACAAAAGGTTGAGCCGGTATCAGGTTGCTGCGCCTGGACCCATCTGCTGGAAAACACGGGTGGATTAACTTTTGAACATCAGGCTCGGGCTGGGTCCCGTTCCGTCAGCCCTACGCGAAGCCCAAGCTTTGTGCAAGACCATCCATCTTCCCCAGTTTGCAAAAAAAAAAAAGCATAAAGCTGGCACCAGCTCCGCATCGCGTTTCATGGCTGACTTGACAGGAATGACGGCCGCCCTTGATCCAGAGCGCGCTCGCTGCGCGGCGGCCGCCTCGCGCCCTCCTCGCCAGCCTGAATGGCCGAGCTGGGGAGAAAGGGGGGGAATTCCAGTCATCCGGGGATTATCCACAAATGTGCCTGTTTGTCACAGTCTGGGGTGAGAGGCCGGTGTCGGCTCATACGTGCGTGTGTCTCTGCCCCGGGGGGCTCGCCCTGGACTTGGCGCCGTCATTTACGGCGAGAATGGATTTTTCTCAAATCCGCGGGGCCGGCACTGACGATCTCGCCCTTTTTATTGCCGATTAGCTGCCATCCGCCTTATGGCAGCCAGGGCCAAAACCACGAGGAGGAGCGGTGGTTTTGTGGGCTGCAGTTTGCTCCTGGAAGCTCCCAGCCGAGGGAAGGAGGTGACGAGGCAGCTGCTGCGCTCGGGCCCAAATTCCTGGCGTGTTCCTGAAGGAAGCGGGCCGCAGGGAGAAGCGGCCGGGTTTGGGCCCGGCCACGCAGCGCTGTCCTGCCGGCGCTCCCGTCTCCCTCGCTGGGCTGGAGATGATGCGCTCGTAGGGGTGTGCTGGGGACGGGGACCTGCAGTCCCTCCGCGGTGCCGGGCTGGTGCCCCCTCGTAACCAGCCGTTTCAAGAGATTAAGGGTTTA
>NW_008825498.1:1581241-1584505 GCF_000699105.1 Pygoscelis adeliae | reverse complement strand
GGCCGGGGAGCCCCTCGCCAGCGGCTGGCTGCGTCCCGGTCCCTCCTCGTGCCCAGGCTGGGCTGGCTCCCGTCCCCATGGCCGGCGACACCTCTGCATGGCTGCCCGCTGCCACGGTTGGGTGGGCTGCACCCTCGCCGTGCTGCGGTGAGCTGGGCCACTCCCCGAGCCGTGGCTCTGTTCCTGCTGTTCCCCCCATGGGGTCATTTGGGTGTTTTTCTCTTTTTGTAAGTTCCTTCAGGCCAAATCATGGATTGCTTCCCCGGCCGGTGGGTTTCCTGTACCAAGCATGCTGGCAGCATGAGTTGTCACCTTGCCGAGCTTGCCCTGTCCTGCTCCGGTGGGGTGCCATGGGGTGGTGGGACAGGAGAGGGGCACGTCCACGCACACCTGTGCCCTGGAGCCCCCCATGGCATCGCCTGTGATGCACCAGCCTGGCATCGGGGATGCGGCGGGATTATTTTGGGAGCTGAGGCACGGCGGTGTCGCCCCTGGGGTGCGCAGGCAGGTGATGGCTCCGGCTGAGCCCACCACCCCGTCCCATCCCGGGAGGGCTGAGCTGCGGCCGCGGGGCTGATTCCTGTTCCCTGCCCTTCAGATCTCACACCGAGCCCCGCGGGTGCGGTTCCCCCGTGCAGCAGCCGGTAACGTCTGGATTACAGGGACCCCCATTGTACCGATTCTTGGCATTTTGGGTTAAAAAAACCCCAAACCTGACAGCTATCATTGCATTTATGGTTCTGCAGGTCTGAGCTGTCTTTCTTCTGCTGCGGTGCGTTTGCCTGTCGAGCTGAAGGCAGCCTGTGCCTGGCCCTGCGTGGAGCATTCATTTTATCGCAGAACAAATCCTACAGCCTCATTCTTCACTGAAAATAAATTTTAGGAAGTAACTGGTGGGTCCCAAGGGTGTTCGTCTCTGGGCTTAGTCGACATGCCCTTTTAGTGGGTCGCTCGGCAGGTGCTGGCTGAGGGGGCCGGCTGTGCCCTCGCCTCGGTCGCGCTGCGTGGCAGGTATTTTGAAGTGTGCTGAACCACTGCGTGCTCGCGGCTGCTGGCAAGCAGCTCTCCCGCCGGCCGTGGCCGTGCTGCATGGCCCCTGCGCCCCGGGCTGCCCGCGCTGGGGCAGGAAGAACGCTCGCCGGCCTCCGGAGATAAGGATGTTTTTATGGCTGAATTGTTTTGTAGCCTCTATTGAATGCGTTCCTGGATTAGACCTTAATTCCTGTGCAGAGCCGGGGGTGTGTTCCACTGATGCCCAGGCTGCTGTCGGTAGGGGCATGAATAATGACAATTTTGCTGGAGCGTTAATTAATGCCCAAGCACTGGCGCTGCCTGGCCTCGCGGCCACGTCCCATCCATGTGCGGCTGCGGGCGCGGTGGCACGCTCCCCGCAGAGGTGGTCTGCAGGGCACTTTGGGGGAAGGTTTGGGGGTGCATGGGGGTGCTGCCCGTTGGGGATGAGTGTCCCCTCCCTGGCTGTGATGCTCAGCCGCTCTGTGCATCCTTCTCCCGTGTGTGGCCCCTTCTCTTGCTGTAAGAGCAACTTCACCGGCTGTGTGGCCGCTGGCGAGCTGTGATGCCTCTGACTTCTCCAGCAGAGACCTGGCGCGCGACAGGATCTGGCCCAGCTCTTTCCACATGTGTTACCCTTGGTGCGTGACAGTTCCGAGGTCTGGTCGTGTTGCGTGGGCCATTACAAACCCTCTGGGCGTCCGTCTGAGCATGGGTGGAGATTCTGCAGGGGTGGAGAGCTGCTGCGCTACCTCTTGCTGGGTGTTGTTCTCGTTTCACTACCGCAGGTGTGTTTGGGATGGCACCGCCATGAGCTGGAACTTGTGCAGGTGGTACCTGGTGGCCGTTCCTGGCAACGACCAGGCGCTTGCTTCTCTTATCTGGCTTTTATTTTTCTCCGGTGTCTCCAAGCGGTTCGTCTCCCCGTGGGCTGGGCAGGGCAGCCTTAGCTTGCCGCTGGCAGTGCCTCCATGCGTGCTCCTTGGCTGTCGTGGCGGGTGCGCGGATTAGGTTTGGGGAGCAGCAAACCCCCAGCTTGGGGCACGCTGCCTCTGGAGCGAGGGGCTCGGAGGGCGTCTCGGCTCTTGGCACAGCGAAGCGGCCTGCAACTGAAGTTACTTGAAGTCTTGGCAATATCCTCTCTCATTTTCCTTCCTCTTGCGTTTTCTGCTGAATGTTTCACATCCTCTTTGTTTTAAGACAGGCACGAGGGGAACGTAACTCTTTGTGTATCGGTGAGGAGTGAGGTGGAGGGACGGTTTGGACAGGGCTGTGGTGCAGTTACGTGATGGGGAGGAAGATGCAGGAGGGAGGAAGATGCAGGAGGGAGGAGGACCCCTCCGCAGCTCTGGGCCGAAGCGCTCTCCTGTTCCCTGCCGCCCCGCTTGGCCCCTCGCAGCCCCTGTGCCGCTGACACCGGCGTGGCAGGAGCAGTGTGTAGGGACGGTGAGGCTGGTGTAAAGGCACGTAAGAAAGTCTCTCTCTGGATTTGGTGGAGGAGCTGTTCTGCAGCTTTTTCCCTCTGTGAAGGCATGGAGAGAAACGGTACTGATTCACAGCGCTTTCTCCTTCATGTAAAAAAAACATTCAGAGGTTGAAAATAACCCTCATTTGCTGAAGGGTTGGTCTTGCTAAATATCCTCTGATGCCAAGGGCATCTCTGGAGTGTGTGTATATGTACATATATATATAAATACTGTTTTCCCCCCAGTGAGTATCTGTGCCTATTTCTATTGTCTCTCTTTGCTGCTTGGCTGGTATTAGGAGTGACCTGGTTTTCAGGAAAACATGTTCCTCTTCCTCCCTTACACGCCATAGATAAATTATTCAGAAAGTTTTGCAAATGCAAAGACCTCAAGAGAGACATAAATAATGAACTTGAAGCTTGGACGCCGTGAAACTTGTTCTCCAGCGAAGGAGCTGTGGTGACCATCAGCACCAGGGTTATGGAAGCTTTTTGCCCCTTTGTGTGTGTGTGTGTCCCCTGTGCCTGCGAAACGGGGCAGGCAGGGAGCTGCGTCCCGGCCGGCGGCTGGTCCCGGTATGGCGGCTGCCCATGGTGCCGGCATTGCCTCCAGCCCCTCCGCTTTGGTTGAGGGGTTTTTCAAGCCCAGTTGCCAGGTGATGCAAAGATGCTTGGCAGTTGCTTCGGAAAACGAGCAGGGCACATAACGAGGATGTGGGGGGAGCTGAGCGGGGGCACCCTCCTCCTCCTCCTCCTCCCTGTCGCCCCTGGGTCTCCCCATGCTGACA
>NW_008825498.1:1569048-1580696 GCF_000699105.1 Pygoscelis adeliae | reverse complement strand
GGCGCGGTGCTCCGGCCCCTGGCTGCGGCTCTCCCGCTGGCTCTGCCCTCCGCCGGTGTGCCCTGTGCCGGCTGCGGTGAGCCGCTGGGGATTGTCCCCTGCTCCCTGGCTGGGGTTTCCAGCTGCGCAGCCCGGTGTGTGCAGGCACGCTCCGTGTGAGGCTGTTGGAGGACACGCAGTCGCCCTTCAGTCCGTGCACGCAGGCACATGATTTTAATGAGCTGCCCGTTGGGACGATCTGCGTTTGCCCCATAGCACGGGGGTCGCGGAGGTGGCCTGTGCTGCCACCACGGGTGACGGCCGGGAGGGCTTTTGCTGCAGCTGTGGGTTTTTTCCTGGGAAATATTCTGCTCTGTGGCTGCCGTGCAGCTTAAAAAGCAAAGTGAGGTGGTTGTGAAAGGGGTGGTGGGGTGGTTCCTGGTGGTGCCGTCGGCGTGCCGGGCTCTGCCCACAGACTGTGCACTCTGGGGTGCGCTTGCACATGGATTCGGTTCCACGTCTCGGCGGCCTCTTGCTGAAACAGAGCCTTTATGAAATGCCTGTGCCCGTGGGTGTGGTGTGGCAGAGCCGTACCCGCGGCTGGCACCGACTCCGCGGCTCACCTGGAAGCGAAAGTGAAACTTTTTCCTGGTGTTCAACCTCAGCAGTTAATTCCCTTTTGATGCAAACAAGGCTTAGTCTGGGAATAAGGAAATGTTTCGGAGTCTGGCCGATACCTTCAGGTGCCTTCTGCCCCAGCCGACTTTGCTCACCGACTCGCCTTTCCCTGCCTTTCCCTGCCTTTCCCTTTCAGCCTTACCCTGCCTGCTCTGCACGCCCCCCTGGTTCGCAGTGCTCGGTCCCCCGGGGGAGGTACCCCGACCAGAGTGAGTCTGGGGGAGACCCTGGCTCGGATGGGTAGAGCTGCCCAGTTCAATGGGTAGACAGATAACACGGTGCTGTGCGCTCAAAATGTCCTTGTTTGCCTCGCCAGGGTGAAAGCCCTCGGGTGTGTCAGAGGAAGAGCCGTGTCTTGGGTGGCTTCATAGCCTGGTGCTGTCTGGGGTGACGGGTCCTTGAGCCCCAGTGCCACAGGCGCCTGCCAGCGCTGGGGAGCCTGGGGAGGAGAAACCTGAAGCCCTTCTTGGATTATTTTCATCCTTTTGCCCTTCTGGTCCTTGAAGAAAGCAGTAACAGCCCAAACCTTCCCATTGCCTGTGCACAGGGAGAGGAGGGATTGACATACAGAGGTTTAGTTCTGGCCTTTCCGGGAATGGCCCTTATTTTTGCAGGTGCAAACATCAATGGTTAGAGACGGTCTCCTGGCTAGGAGACAGCTGTACACTTGCAGACTTGGGTTTGGAGGAAAAGGAACGTTACACTTTCTGGAGGGTGCAAAATAAAAGCAAACCCCCCGTTGGGTTGCTGTGGCCGCTTGCATTCGGTTCTGCTCTGGTTGTGCCATCAGAAGTGGTGTTTGGCTGCCGCCATCGAGCGCTCGTTGCTGACCGCCTACGAACAGCGATGGGGTGCGAGGGCTGCCAAGGTGAGTCACGCCACGCTCGCTGCACAGCCCGTTTCACATCTTCCACCTGCTGAGGAAATTGCTGCCTCGCGGCGAGGAGGATTTCCCGGGGCTTGGCGGCAGCACTGCGTCCGTGCGGGCAGAAACCCTGATCCCTTCCCGGGTGGTGGGAGCTGGCTTTGCCCAAGGAGCTTGCCCCACGCTCGGAGGGATGGGGGGGGTCTCTGCACGAGCCGAGTTTTTTGAGCCCAGCAGTGGTGGGGAACGGCCAGGCCCCCTGCGCGGCCGCCATGGGCTCTCCGCCTTGGCCCGGCGAGCAAACCGCAGGGCCAATCTGGGGGGAAAGCACGTGGTTTTGGGGTTTGGTTGCTAAGATGAGTTGCTTCTGATTTTTCCTGCTTTGTTCACCCAGCAAAGGTGTAACATGGCTCCCCCATGTCAGGGTGTATTTCTGCCCCCCCCTTGCTTTCGGAGGGTGGTAAGAAGCGTTCGGTGTGGGGAATACTTTGTGCTATGGGAGAAGTACGTGGTTACATCTCAGCCAGACAGTCCTGCCCCTGCGCCAGCAGGGCCGAAGGCAAAGAGGACTTCTTCCTCCTTTGCATGTCCTGTGTGGCTTGTGCAGTCGCATATTTACTAGCATGTCTGGTATTTTATTCAAACGAGGAGTAATACAAATGGTAATACTCTGCTTTATTTTCAGCACAACTTGAAAGCTCCTCCTCTTCCTCTCTGGTGGAAATTAGCAACAGGAATGTGTTCCTGCTTGGGAGATACTCTTTGTTTCTGATGGTGGGTCTCCACCGTGAGTCGTGGAGGGATCGTTGTGCAGCCAGTGTCGGCTCCGGAGGACTGCACGCTTAAGCCTGTGTGGCTCAGCCTGATTGTAAGAAGGAAAACTCAGGATGCGACAGCCTTTCACCCTGCTGGGGTGTTGCAGTGGTTCACCTGCGTGCACTGCCCATGGTCATGATCTGTGCAGGAGGTTTGTGATGACATCCCCAGGCATCGTTCGCCCATCTCCCCAGGGGTCCCCTGGGGCTGCCTGCGGGTCCCCCTGCACACAGCTGTGACCCCTCGGTGCTGGCATTTTGGGGGACTGACTGTGAGATCCAACCTCCCAAGCAGCGTGGGCTCCTTGAGTCCCGTGCTAGCTACCAAGCTGATGCCGTGAGCCATGGTGCTGGGCTGCAGCCAGATCCGGCCTCTCGGCAGCGCCGATGAGGGAAGCTGATGAGCAGAAGGGCTTGGGCGTGCAGGAAAGTGTGCGTTCATGATTAAGTCTTTTAAATTATGCTGACAGAAGGCTCATTAACAGGGCTTGGAGATCTTTTTAATTGGGAGCGTGCCACAGAGCACCTCTGGGCGCGTGTCCCGATACATCGGTGTGGTGATGGTGTCCGGAGAAGCCGCTGGCCCTGTGTGTCCTGCTGCCCAGCCGTGGCACCAGGGCTGCCTGGGTGTCCAATGTCGGGTTAACCTCAACCCTTTTGGCTTGGCGGGGGATGGACTGGGGAAAAAACAGCAGCTTTGCAAGGCAGGGGCTGCGACTGACTGTGCTGCTGAAGCCGGCGTAGCCTGAAAGGGCACGCTTGTGGCCAGGGAGAAAAATCTGAGGAGGAGATGGATGGACCTGGAGAGAGGGGTGTGGAAGCTGGTCTGGAGGGGACCTTTCCCGGGGGCTGGGTGGGATGTCCCAGTGTTCTCCAGTGCCAGGAGCTGGGTACCTGCTAAGTCCTGCTCATACTTCCAGTATGGAGCAGATTTGCCTGGTTTGGGTCAGGCCGTTTTTCCAAGGCTGCAGATGTGCCAGCACAGCTGCATGTCGTGTCTCTGTTCCTGCAATCCCGCCGTGCCGAGCGGTGCATGCGGTGTGCACGGTGCTACCTGCGTGCCCCGGGACACGGGCTGGGGGCGGTGGGCTGTTTTGATTGTCTTTTTTTTTTTTTCTTTGGGGGTGGCAACTTACAATGACGTTGAAAATGCGTGCGAGGAAATGCCGTTCCCCTGGGTGCTGCGGGGAGGGTGGGAGGTGGCGGTGCCGGGGCTCTGCTGCGTGTCCCCGTGCTTTCTGCAGGTTGGCACATGCGGTGCTTCCCTGGCTGATCCCGGCTGGGCAGGAGCCTGCAGCCAGGACAGGACGAGGCGAGCGGGGGCGGCCCCCGTGGTGCTGCCAGCCCCCTTGCCGGCTGGCAGAGGGGGACTGCCAACCCCTCTGCTCTCACTCCCTCCCTGCAGGCACCCTGAAATCATCGCATGCTTCTCCCTGAAACCCAGGGAGCAATGCCACGGCCAGAGCAGCGGCTGCAGCCATGCACAAAACGGGGCAGGGGTGCTCCGGGGGTTTGCATCCCTCCACCTGAGCAAAGGGGCATCAGAAACCCTCGCTCTGTGCGAGGGGCAGCAACAGCGGCATGGCAAAGCAAACCCTGCCCGTGCTGTGGTGGTTCTGGTTCGTGGTGTTTTGGCCAGCCCTTCCACACCGTGCGGCAGCGGGGCAGCTGGAGGACGGGCTTTGCCAGGAATCTGTCGCTGTGCTTGGGTTTTTTTTGATCCGTCGGTTTGAAGCAGACCCGAAGGAGCCAGGTTCGGATGCGGCGTGATGAGTAGCTGTAGCGTGACCGTGGTGGGCGGGGAGGGGAGGCAAAGCGAGGGGGAGCTGGTACCGAAACCCGCACAGCTTGTTCGCTTCTCTGCTGCTTGGTGTGAATCATCCCTCCCTCCTCCTCCTCTGGGCACGTGAGTGGCTGTCACTGCGGCCAGCGGAGCCGAGGCTGTTTTCCCTGTTTTCCTGGCGTGCTCCCCTCGGCCGCCCCGCGAAGGCGCTTCCACCTCCACCTCCTCCTCTTCGTTGCTCCGTGCAAGCGCCTGGTGGCCCTGGGCCTGCGAGTTGCGTGGTCCTGACAAGGTGTGCTCGTTAGGGCATCACCCCAGCTCTTAGTAGCAAGAACGGTCTCAAGTGTGGCTTGGAGGAACTGGGAATTGTGCTTCTCTGCCTCTGCTCCCGCCTGCTGACGGGTACCTGGGGGTCACGGTGCGTCTGGGATGCTGGATGCGTGCTGGGGAGGGACAGCAGCCGTGGGATGCTCTGCGGAGCGGGGACCGCGGTGCAGAGGGGGAAGGGGATGTCTCTGTGGTGATGCCAAGCCGGTTTCTAGCTGGAGTTTGTGGGAACAACACCAGCCTCCGGACCATCTGGCTCCCGCACGTGGAGCAGCGGGCGCAGCCGTGCGGGGGCCGTGGCTGGGGAGGGGCCAGCGAAGGGCCCAGGTGCTGCTTCCTCGCCCTTCCCTGTGGTTTAGGCCCACAGCCGGGGTGCGGTGCTCCCCGTGGCACCCCATCACCGGGGGCAGCCAGCAGGCACCGCAGGCAGGCGGGGGCATTGCTGCGGTGCAGTTCTCGCTCGGGTGGCCACCGGCATGTGTGCTTTCTGCCCTGCGCCAGCCCAGCTAGGCGACTCTCTCTTTTATTCCCAAAAGACAAAAATGCTCCCTTTGTTCTGGGCTGCAGCGTAAAAGAATCTATTTTAAAAAGATATGGACTGTTTATCTACAGCGGGCCATAAATAGCTCATAAAATAAGAACTTTCTTTTTCCCCAGGGTTTGCCCAGCTCCCCGGCGGGTAGCCGTGCCGTGCCATGCTGCCTGTCCTGCAGCGGGGCCGGTGGAGCGGCAGGCCCGGTACCCGCAGCGCTGCCTTCACAAGGTTCGCGTCACGTGCAGCGATGTGCTCGAGGACCTTATTGCAACCTGCGTCTAGTTGCCATTACCCCGGTGCACTCGACGTGCTGTGTGTGGTGGGCATGCATGTGCATGTGTGCGCACCCACGTGCTTTTTTTCTTTTTAGCGGCTTCTAATCCTGCATCAGTATCTCAATGAGGGAAGTGTAAAGGGTTCTCTGCACGGGCCGAGTGACCTGTAAAATAAGCTGGCGTGCGCCTTTTTAATAATACTGCCTGGTAGAGTGTCCCTTTACTGTTTTTTTTTTTTTTCTTTTTCTAGCTGAAACAGCGTCTGTCCAGAACCATGCCCTTGCCGAGTGCTGGTTGCTTAGCAATGTTTTACAAAAAAAACCAACACTGAGTTTCAGAATGGTTGGGTGGCTCTCCCCTGCTTTCCCCCATGCGGCCGGGGGCAGCGGCAGCTCTGCCTTTCTCTTGCAGGGTTTGGGGGAAGGCCCTGCCCTTGCTCCGTCCCTGGAGGAGCGGTGGGATCCCCTGGGCGCCTGGGGCTCTGCTCCTTCCAGCCGGGGAGGCAGGCGCTGCCATGGGGAGTGGGGCTCTGCTCTGGGGCAGGAGCCTCCTGGAAGTATTTGTGCGAGGGTTGTCTGCAGGGAGCCGGGAGGCATCATTTCCCAGTGTTGCATTCCCAGCCCTTTCAGTGTCGGTGGCCACGAAGGCTGGGAGAAAGCCCAGGTTAAAGGCAGCGATGCACTCTGGGCCACGCATCCCATTTCTCACCCTGCGTGCCTCCCCAGGCTCTGCTGGAGATTTTAATTTTTTTTTTCCCTGCCGAAGCAGGAAAAATTGACTCACTTGCCGGTGATGTTCCTGCGAGCACAGTGGGATTTTTCCTGTTCTTACAGCTGAGGTGGAGGAGCACTGGAGACAAAAGGATTTCCGCAGCCTCCTTGGGAGGAGAAGGAAGCAGGCTGCTGCAAAACTGCTTTTGGAGGGTCTGGGAGCTGACCCCACTTTCCTGCCCTGGCTGTGGGCACGCCGGCCACTGGCGAGAGTCGCCACTGGGATGTAGTCCCTTGGGACGTGGCCCCTCGCAGAGGGGTGGCTGCCAAGCCAAGGGGGGGTACAGATGAGTCATTGCCCCACGCCGTGGGCAGGATGTGCTGGAGAGGACTCCTGTCCTGCCTGTGCTGCCTGCGGGGATGGGGCGCAGGTCCCCTCCCCACCTGGGGTGTGGGGGTCCGTAGACCCAATGTTCCCGACGGGACCCTGATGCTTCGGCGCCTGCCCCTTGAGAAATCAAGCTGGCTCCCTGATGGGCCGGCTATTAACTAATTAGGTTTAATAACAAGCTAATCCAAATGCCTGGCTGGTGCCTGAGGCAATCTGCTCCCGCCTGGCGCGTGGTGTCTGGCTGGGGGCTCTGCCAACGCACCCGCCCCTGTGCCGGGACCCCCCCTGCACGGTGAGACCCCCGCCCGGCCTTCTGCTCCGCTAATGGGCACTGCCTCGGTCAGGAGCAAATTTCTTCTGGATTAGCGTCCTCTAAATCGATTAGCTGTCTTGCGCAGGGCATTTTATTCTAATGAAATGTGATTCTAGGCTCCAGTCGATGAATTGTTGTGGCAATGAGGGTAAAGTAATCTGCCGCCTTTCTGTGGGTCGTTCCAGGGTTTGGAGAGGAGAGAAATGGAAAAGGCTTGCAGGAGGAATTATAATTAGCAGGGGAGCATATTACACTATCACGGGCTCACCCACTCTCCCCCAGTGAGGGAGCTGGGGGGAAAATGAGGAGCTGTGAGTAAAATGTGGCCTTTCCATCGTGCCGTCAGAGGCAATTTACTTGTAGGTGTGAGGCTGGATGCGTTTGCACGACCCACCTGGTGCTGGTGGGAGAGCGGAGCAGTGGCAGCGGGGCAGCTTGCAGATGGGGGGAAATACAGGATTCGAAATCCTTGTTGCCTGGAAGAAATTGGAAATACCTTTCATGGTTTCAGGCTTACAGCTAAGCAAGCAGGGAGCAGCAGGACAGCCGCTCTCTGCAGGTGTGCCATCGCTCTCCTTGCGGCAGCGCCGTTCCCAATGCCTTGCCCTGGCCCTGGCCCTGGTTGTGATACGGGGATTTTCACTACTGCTTCCTCACAACATTTTTCACTTGTGCAGTCAGCTGCCTTTGGAAATACCAGCCGGGGCAGTAGTTTTCCATTTCGTTACCGCGTCCCTGAAGTTCTCCAGGCACTTAAGCCGTCACCCGTGTTTGCTGTTTTGACGCATCCCTCCTCTGTGTTTGTGTTGAATATTTACATTTGATTTTATTCGGAGACCTTCTCTGCTCCCACCTGAGCTCTCTCCCCTTGCTCTGACGCCTGGCCGCTTCCCGAGCCCGCCTGCCGGCAAACTTTCTGCCGGCTCAGCCGTCGCTTGCTGCCGTGGCTGCAGGTTGGGATGGGCTGAGGGGTTCTGCCATAAAACAACACCAGGATGTGAACAAAAATAAACACGGGGAAAAGTGCCAAACGTGGTAGTTGGGTGGGGAAGCGGAGAAATCTCGCTTTGTTTTGTTTCGCTGTTAAGTGCACGAAACGCTCTTGGGTGTTCAGGGCTAGCGCAGGAGTGTGGGGGTGGCACCCCGAGGGTGCTGACCTTCCTCACACACATGGACCATGCTTGTGCCCCAGTGCAAGCTGCTGCCCCTTCCCCGGGTGTGAACGGGCCGTGCTGGGCGTGCAGCACATGCCCCACCAGGAGCCGTGGGCAGTGATGCTCTGGGGGGCAGTGGGACGACTGGGATGTTGCCAGCATCATGCAATTTTTTCCCCGGACCCCCCCCCCCCGGGCGGTGGGCGCGGGGGGCTCTGCGTGGTGCTGGTGGGTGGGAGGGTGGCTGCGGCAATCTGGCGTGCCGGTTCCAAACATGGTGACGGTCAGCCTGGAAGCTGCCTGCCGGGGTGTTGGTACGTGGCTTCATGCTGCTTATCTTCAAAGGCCGTCCTGGGGGTTTTGTGGCAGTTCCCAGCCGCTGCTGGGAGGGCTCTCTCGCTGGCAGCTCGCCTGCATTTCTCTGAGCCCTGGGTGCTTCTTGCTGGGAGCGAGGACCCGCTTTAGGACGTGCCTTCCTGCAGCTGCAGACATCTGTCTTCTCACTGTCTCCAGAAACAGGAAGCCTTTCTGGGGGTCGTTGGCATCTTTCATGGGTTTTATGTTCTCCTTCCTTGTCCTGACCACAGGTAGAGATGGCTCGCCGTGCTCTACCAACCCAGCATATGCAGGTCACACTCGCAGCCTGCTCCTGGATTTCTCAAGTAATTTTATTTTCTATCACTTTCCTTTGCCCCCACTCGGCATCATCTGTCCGCTCTCTGCCTGTGTCTCTGAACAGAGAGCTGCTGTAGCTCGTTACGTGCCTCCTTCCTCTCCACAAATAACCCGGTTAACACAGAACTGGGGCAGAGCCGAACCATGCTGGGCACTAAACTGAATGCTCCACTTTGGAGCGTTTACTTCTGAAAAATCCTGCTTGGGCAAATAGAGAAAATAGTCCAGAGTTTCCCCGCAGGGCAGGACAGACGGGAGCCTCCCCGCATCTTCCTTTCCCAGAGGGACGGAGAGGTTGTTGAGCCCGTTGCTGTTTGGCAGTTCACATGCCTGGCACTGAAGTGAGGGTCCCTTTGGGTGCAGTCCTTGGTAGCGGTGAGGACCGCTTCGTTAACCCATCCCTGCTGCTTTGGCCAGTTGCTCCCCCGCCAGCGGCACAGGGATGGGGAAACGGGCAGAGCCGTTCGAGCGCACTGGGTTTCTGAGGCATCTCAGCCACCGTGAGATAAAGATCTGAGTCACGGAAGTTGCTGTTCGGGTTTTGTTGCAATAGGAAGCGATGGCCAAGTGCTAAGAAAAGCTGAACAGGAAGGATGGAGAGTGACGGTGAGACCCCTGCTCAAAGCGTCTGCAGCAAAGCAGGCTCTGCACCGGGCTAAAATGTCCAGAAACTGAGAAAGATCAGGGCTGGATCCAGGTGAGAGAAGCGAGGGCTCTGATTAACCATCAGCTTCCTCAAACCAGGAGGCGGCCGCTGGAAATAGAAGAGCGGCCGGAGCAGTGTGAGTCAAAGGAAGCAGCTTCTCGCCTCCTGCGCTGTTGGGGACCCGAGCCCCCGCCGCAGGATGTCACGCCGGGCTGAGCAGCGCCGGCGGGCTTGCGGGGTTGCCAGCAGCCTGACTTCCAGTCGCTACCACGGGCTTTTTTTGAGCGGGTTACCAAAACATGCGTTGCACGTTTGGACCATTTCTAGCACAGGTGATGGGAGGAGCAAGCAGGAGCCTGTGGTGCCTCCTGCATCCGCGACCAGATGTTTCTGAGAGTCCCGTGCAGCTCTTATCTCCCTGAAGCTGTTTTTACTGATTTTAAAGTTTTCTGTAAAGTGGGATCTTGCTGCCGGGGCTCCGGTGAGCTGGTGCCCGGGGCTGCAGCTGGCAAGCGAGGGCCGAGGTCAGGCTGCTGCCTTCTCTGCGGGGGCTCACTGCGGGGAAAAGGGGCTGCCTTCCCCTGCCCTTCCAAAGTGAGCAGTGGCCCCAGCCCACAAGCCAGGTAGGGACTTCCTTCTTGCTTTCTCTTTTTTTTTTTAAAGCTGCCCCTTTCTTCCTTGGCACGATCTGCCCAGCGATACACAGGCAACGTCCACCACTGCCAGCAAACCCTCCTTTTTCCAGCAGCTGGGCTGCTCCCCTTCGCCTTTGAAGGGAGCCGCTGAGGGCAGACGCCTGCAACCTCGGCTGCCGTGGTCACCTTGTGTCCCCAGGACTTGAAACCTCCTCCATCTTCCTGGAAATCCAACTGTCTCTCCGGGAGACCTGACGGTCCTTCCGGCTTGATTTCCCTTGGATCTTCCGTGCCTTTCATTAGGAATCTTGGGAAGCTTTGCAACAATGTCCTGGCCTGGCAAGGCTCCCGGGATAACTCCAAATGTTACTGATTTGGGGGTGGCAAGATGAGGTGGGCAGCGGGGGGATAACTTTAGGTGTACAACCAGGCAGTCCTTCCAAGGGCTAACTTTGTTTTTCACAAAGCACAGAACTTTTATCTCTTAAAATACCATGGAAATAATTCATGTCTTCAGCATGTTACTCAAATCTGATATGCTATTTGAGCCCAGTCAATAGTCCCATTCATCCTACAATGGGTTCTCTGTCCCTCTGGCAAACATTTTGCCGTACGAAGCCACGTTGAGTGTGTGAAGCGAGGCATACGGTGATGCCTTGGCTGGGCAGCAGTGCAGTCACAGTAGAAGGCTGAGCAGAAGCTGTGGCACCTCCTGGGTCTTCAATCTTGGGGCCGTCTCAGAGAGATTGCTTAATTTTTCTTGCGCTTTAGTCCATCGAGCAGTTTTGGGTTTTTCCCTTGAAGCATGGTTCATAGGGTATACGTTTTTGCAAACTTTCCATGGTAAAATGAAGTTTTGGGATTTGGGGAGGCGGGATTTGGCCTCCCTGCGCGTGCTGGTGAGATGAGACTCAGTGCTGTGTTTCGGCTGGAGGCCATGCATGTGGCAAAGGCACCGAGATGGGGTCTGGGGGTGCTGCGGGGCCATGGCAGCAATGCTTTCCCTGCCTCGGGGGGCCCCGCATGGGGTGAGCGCAGGGACTGTGCCCATTGCACTGGTCCTTGGGGTCACCTCCCGCTTGGTGTGGTGCCCTCAAACCTCAATCTCTGGCATGTGCTGAGCCGGGGCAGCCTTTCTGCAGGGTTTTGTGCACGAACATGACGGCAGAAGCTGCTGCTGGATGTGGGGTAGTCTCTGCTCGTCTGGTTTTATATATTTACTTGAATGATGAATCAGAGGGGGAACCTGCCAGCAGCTGCAGTCCTGTCCTAAATCACTGATTAACTCCAACCGCCCAGTGGAGAAGTTATTTAATAAACAAATCATTGCTAATTATGTATGAAAGCGGCTTGGGGATTGTGCCGGGTCCAGAGGACCGCGGTGTCTTGCAGGAGCGGGGCTTTTGCTGACCTCCGCTGGGAAGCGCAAAGAGAGAGGATTTAAACCTCTTGGAACTTCTGAAGCATTTAATGACGCTGCCCTGATGCTCCGTGCCGACCCCAGCAGTGCATGGCCTGGGCCCTCTGGGGACTAAATTTTGATGCTGGTGGCTGCGAACGCTGGTTTTCAGGCACAAGGCGCTCATTGCTGGATTCCCCTGCAAACCGCGGGGCTGTGGTTCGGTCACCCCAACCTCAGCAGCGTGGCAGAGTGCTCGCGTGTCTCTGCGGGCCAGATCCTGTCGTCCGTTCCCAGCTCTGGCCTTTCCCAAACACCGTCCGTGGACAGCCTTGAGCACCGCAGGGCATTGCATGAGCCCACGGCGGCTTTGCTCTGGCGTTGTGCCCGAAGCCCCAGCTCACTGGGTGGTCGCCGGCGGCGGGGGTTCACTGGGGGGGAAGACACCATATTGCCGCCTTCTCAAGA
>NW_008825498.1:1568504-1568933 GCF_000699105.1 Pygoscelis adeliae | reverse complement strand
CCCCTGCCTGCCATGGGGTTGCTCGGTGCCAGCTGCTGTAGCCTGGGGAGGTGCCACCGGGGTGGCTGAGCGGGCTGTGCTGTGCCCTGCTTTCTATGCAGCCGGACGGGGGGGTGTCTCTGCTGGTGACCCCCCAGATCCACCTTTTCTGGGCTCCTGCGTCTGGGCTGTTTTGCAGGACAGATCCCCTGGCTGGATCCTGCCCTGGCATTGGCAGAGGAGGCTCCTGGCAGGCCATCGAGGTGGTGGTGGAGGTGAACCAGCTTCTGCTGCAGCTGCACCCTGTAAGACCCCGCTGTGGCCCCACGGGGAGTGCGGGGTGAGGAGCTGCCCCTTGCTGCTCTGCGTTCTGCTGCAGTTCACCCCCATCCCCTCCCTGGGGCTGGCAGCGGCATGGCGTGGCAGGTTTGCCTCGGGGTCCTGTGGCAC
>NW_008825498.1:1567468-1568486 GCF_000699105.1 Pygoscelis adeliae | reverse complement strand
GTCCCCTTCCTGGCTGGCTGCCTGCGGGTGATGGTGGAGGCAGCACTGCCCGAAGCTGTGGCTGCATGTGGGGTGACCTGCTGGGCTGCAAACCCAGGAGCTGTGAGGTGGTGGCACCTGCGCGGTGAGATCCCCAGCAAACAGCAAGACTGTGCTGCTCTCTTTGCTTGAACTGTTGCTCTGGGATTTGCACTGTTTATGCTGAAGTGTTTCTGTCCGGGAGCTGTCACCGACCAGCACTGCCTGGGGCTCTGTGCCAAACCCAGGAGCTGTGAGGTGGTGGCACCTGCGCGGTGAGATCCCCAGCAAACAGCAAGACTGTGCTGCTCTCTTTGCTTGAACTGTTGCTCTGGGATTTGCACTGTTTATGCTGAAGTGTTTCTGTCCGGGAGCTGTCACCGACCAGCACTGCCTGGGGCTCTGTGCATAGAATCATAGAATCATAGAACCGTTTAGGTTGGAAAAGGCCTTTAAGATCATCGAGTCCAAGCGTTAACGTAGCGCTGCCAAGTCCACCCCTAAACCATGTCCCTTAGCGCCACATCTACATGTCTTTTAAATACCTCCAGGGATGGCGACTCAACCACTTCCCTGGGCAGCCTGTTCCAATGCTTGACAACCTTTCAGTGAAGAAATTTTTCCTCATGTCCAATCTAAACCTCCCCTGGCACAACTTGAGGACGTTTCCTCTTGTCCTATCGCTTGTTACTTGGGAGAAGAGACCGACACCCACCTCGCTACAACCTCCTTTCAGGGAGTTGTAGAGAGCAATGAGGTCTCCCCTCAGCCTCCTCTTCTCCAGGCTGAACAACCCCAGCTCCCTCAGCCGCTCCTCAGCAGACTTGTTTGTCCTTCTTGTAGTGAGGGGCCCAAAACTGAACACAGTATTCGAGGTGCGGCCTCACCAGTGCCGAGTACAGGGGCACTATCACTTCCCTGTTCCTGCTGGCCACACCATTGCTGATACAGGCCAGGATGCCGTTGGCCTTCTTGGCCGCCTGGGCACACTGCCGGCTCA
>NW_008825498.1:1552563-1566716 GCF_000699105.1 Pygoscelis adeliae | reverse complement strand
CTAACCTCCAGTCAACTGGGACCTCCCCGGTTAGCCAGGACTGCTGATAAAGGATTGAAAGTGGCTTGGCGAGCACTTTCGCCAGCTCCCTCAGTACCCTTGGAGGGATCCCACCCGGCCCCATAGACTTGTGTGTGTCTAAGTGGTGTAGCAGGTCGCTAACCATTTCCCCTTGGATTAAGGGGGCTTCATTCTGCTCCCCGTCCCTGTCTTCCAGCTCAGGGGGTTGGGTACCCCGAGAACAACTGGTCTTACTATTAAAGCCTGGGGCAAAGAAGGCATTAAGTACCTCAGCCTTTTCCTCATCCTTTGTCACTATGTTTGCCCCTGCATCCAAGAAAGGATGGAGGTTCTCCTTAGCCCTCCTTTTGTTGCTACTGTATTTATAGAAACATTTTTTATTGTCTTTTACGGCAGTAGCCAGATTAAGTTCTAGTTGGGCTTTGGCCCTTCTAATTTTCTCCCCGCATGACCTCACGACATCCTTGTAGTCCTCCTGAGTTGCCTGTCCCTTCTTCCAAAGGCTATAAACTCTCCTTTTTTTCCTGAGTTCCAGCCAAAGCTCTCTGGCAAGCATGTGTGTGTTATCCCCATAGCCCGGGCAGATGATGTCTGATGACGGTCAGACCTTGCACTTGTGCGGTGTCTGCTGTGTGCAGATCCCAAAGCATTTTGTGGACCCTGAGGCTTCACCTCCGTTGTCCCTGGGAGGCAGGACCCATCATTTTCTCCTGTCGTGCCAAGAGGGGAGCTGCCATGCGGAGGACCGAAGACGCTTGCCCATATGTCAGCACCTGGTGAGAGCGCCGGGAGCAAGGCCAGGCCTCTTGTCGGCACGCCCCGCGGTGCAGCCGCGAGACCATCAGTCCCTTTTGTGCACCCACGGGCACACATGCAGTAAGGAGGACTGGAGGCATTTTCCTAAAAGATAGCCAGAAAATGGGCCGTGAAGTAGATGCAGGTTTTTTGGAGAAGCTTTAAGGAACTTGTCAAACCCAGAAGGGGGGAGCTGGTGGCTTCTGTACTTGTGGTTGTCAGTGGGAGTGTGGTCACCTCCCCAGCAAGGGGGCTGGAAACCCGCTCGGGGCGGTGGGGCTGCTGGTGCTGCTGGGAGGGGACAGGCAGTGTCACCGCTGGCAGCCAGGCAGAGGTGCCGGCCAGGAGGGGACAGGCTCTGCGCTGCCGGAGACCCTCCTGTCCCTGTCGGGGGGCTTGCGGGGGACGCGCAGCCTGAGCGTGCCGTTCCCTGCCGTTCCCTGCCGCGGGGGAAGGAAGGGGCAGGAGTCTCGGTTCCTGTTGTCCAATCAAGCATTAAATATAGGCTATTAAGCAATTTTCTTTGCAGGAAGTATAGAAATACCACTCTGTGTGAGCACAACCTCTGTGAGACACCAAGAGCACTGGAACTTGCCTTGCAGCATGCAACTGGCCTCATCAGCATCCTTTGCTTTCCCGCTTTGCAGCAGCATTAACCCTTCCTTCCTGGACTTTTCAGCAGGTTGGTCTTTAACTTGAACTGCCCGCAGCGTCCTGCTGCTCCTGCCTCTGTCCCCAGTGCTCCAATAGCACAGCTGAGCCAGAGCTTTTTTTGCTTTTTCCAGCTTAAATAGCAACCTGGCTGCAAAGTCAGCTTTGGGGAGAGCCCCCGCTTTCTGAGCCTGCAGTATAACTTTTTCCCTGGCCGACCTGATCTTGAAACACGCACTGCCGGGCTGGGGAGCTGTGCTCCCCGGTGGGCAGCGGGACCGGGCAGCAGGTGGGCAGGAGGGGACGTCTATCTTCTTGATGTCTCGTTTTGATGTGTTATGGTTCCCCTCTGTGTCATATATCGTTCCCTCCTGTGGTCACATTTCCCAGCCGTCCATCCCAGCTAGGAAAAGCATGCAAGTGGAGGGGTTGCAATCTTTTCTCAGGGCCTTACGGATTTTTATTTAAGGGAAAAGCTGCCTGCCTGTACGTCTGCCCAGGCTTTCAGTGCACTTTACCTCCGTGGTCCCTTTGGGAAAGCCTGAAAATGTTTTAAACACTGAACACGAAGAGAGGGGGTGATAGGGGTGTTGCACAGAGGTGAGATGTCCAGCTGAGGAATGAAGTTGGGGAAAGAGCTGGAAGCCGGTGACCGGGAGAGAGTGGCTCGCGGCAGGGCTTTGGTGGGAGTGACTTCCCCGAAGTGGCCAAAGCTCCGCGTGCTGAGTCACCCGAACCAGGGACGTGTTAGATCTGACGCCTGCGCCCCGGGGAACAGGGCTGCCCTGTCTCACAGCCGCGTGCCCGTGGGGGAGACCTGCGCGTGGGGGCTGCCCCTCCGGCTGCGGACCTGGCTGGGATGGGATCATCCCCGTTGTGCCTGGGGTGCTGTACACATGGAGGAGAGTTGTGAAATCACGACGTCTTTCTTCTATAAATGGCCTTTTTCAATAGTTCCAAATTCCTTTGGAAGGGGCTTTTTGTGTAAAAACCAACCACTTCAGTCTCATTGCAGTAACAGCAGTCAGTTCCCAGAAAGAAGATTTAGGGCTCAATAGCTGAGGAGGAGGAGGAGGAGGAGGTATGCCAGGGTGATCTGGGCGGATGGACAGTGGGAGCGCGAGGTGCTCCCTTGCGGCAGGGCTGCTGCGGGCTGGGGTAACACCGGCTTCAGCTGGGTTTGGAGGGAGCCCCGTTGCCTGGAGGTGTGAGGCTGGGATGGGACCTCAGCCAGCAATTACCCGGCTCCCTGGCTGGTGGAGGGAGGAGGAGAGATGTGGGGTGCCAGGGGAAAAGGAGGCTGACCCCTGAGCCGGGCATGAGGGAGGAGGGATGGGCAAAGGGGTTAACTGGAGCTGCTTCCAGGTGCAGGCAGCTGCCCTCTGTCCTGCTGGGAGCCTTCCCCCACTCCGCACTGTTCCTGCGGTGGATGGTGAGGATGCTGAGCGTGTCTCGGCTGTGCGAGGGACAGATGCTGCGGTATTCGGTGACACGCTGCGTGCCCCTGCTCTGACTCTGCAAGCGGCTGCCTCCGCGGTGCACACTGGGGCAGGACTCTGGGTGCCGGCAGGGCAGGGCTCCGTGAGATGCTCCATCCCCTGCCGTGGGAGCAGAGTGGCGGCGTTTCAGGGTCACAGCCAAAATTGGCTCCTGAACATTTACTAAGAGACTGTTCACAAAACTACAGCTTAGGAGTTGTGCAGGAACGGCTCAAGCCGCAGCAGGCAGGGAGCAGCCCAGAGGCAGATCCCCTGCCTGCACCCTTCGCGCCGCTCAATTTTGCCATGCTGATGGACAAACGATGCTGGGCACTTTGGGATGACCAGTGTGTGTCCCCGGCAGCCAGCTGCCTCCTTCCATCTGCAATCGCTGCTCTCCAACTTGCTGCCGGGAAAGATGGGATCAGACCTCAGGGTTCAGCTCCAACTCCCTCCTTGCCGGGACAGGCCCCTGCCGGTACCTCTGCCTTCTGCGAGGTCATGTCTCCTTCCATGTCACTCGTCCCCATCCTCTGCAGTTTTCTCCCCCATTGCACTTGCTTCAGGTCATAAACCCTCTTCCAGGAAGGGAAAGTGCTCGGGAAGGGGAGCACTGCTGGGCTGCTCCCCTCAGCAGTTGTGCGGGTAACCCTGTATCACAGTAACGAGCCAATACATCACTTTTAAAAGGGCATTTTATTTTGATTATTGGTTGCTGTAGCTACGCAGCTGGACCTCTGGCATGCAGTGCGTGTGCCTGTTTTCTGTCAAGTGGACTTTCCCGAAGGGATCGTCCTGTCCCCGCCTGTCTGGGGGTGTGACTGGGGAGCCATGGGAGGTGACAATGAGGAGGAGGACTGCGACAGCAACCCCCCCGCGGGACAGTCAGCCTGAAGAGGGGAAAGGAATGAGTCCTGGGCAGGGGGACTGTGGGGCAGGACGGTGACGGTTCCGTGTTGGAGCGGAGGGGAGGACAGGCGGGCACGGCGCAGCTTCAGACAGCACGTGTAGCTGTTACTTGAGCACAATGTGTCTTGACCGGAGATGGTAATTCAGGCGCAGTCACCGCGCACTGCGGTGTGCCGGGCAGAGGACCCCAGCTGTGTTAGCACATACACGGGTGCTGCTTTGCAGGTGGAATGGAGATCTGCTTTGCTGCTGCTTGGCCGGTGCCTTCTGCGTGTGGTTTTGTCTCAGATCCTGGGTGCAGGCAGGCACGTGGCTCCACAGTGCACCCCGGACCCTCCCGAGGTGGCTGCAGCCCTGGAGTGGCCGGGGCCACCGCTTTCCCTCCCGCCATCCCGGTGTTTCAGCAGCTTGCACAGGGCTGTTTTCACCTCCTGGGATGCCTCTGCCAGATATTGTGCTTTCCTTGCTGGAGATCTTCAGTGCTCTGCGCTGCAGCCGCGGGGTGCAATGGGCACAGGAAAGATTCATCGGCAGCAGGGCTGCAGGCTGCACACCCACATCTGGGCACCCCTGGGCTGGCTGCCACTGCACTGTCCCTGCAGGCATGTTACAGCCTCACTGCTTCTGCCAGCACCTGCGTGTCCCTGGATCCATCCCAGCCTGCCCGGCTCCTGTCCTTGTAGGACCACCATCCGGTGATGCCCAGCCCCCAGGCTGGTCGCGTTGCTCAGGCAGAAGGATTTTTCTGGCTTTGTGGTGGTATTCCCTGGTGTTGCGGTTGACTGATGAAGCCAGCCGGAGAACTTGGAAGCAAAACTTTCACAGCCCTTGGCACAGCCTGGCTGTGACTCATGCACGGGGTCCGGGTGGTTTTACTTGTGCACGAGAGGAAGCAGAAGTTTCTGTCAAGCCTTTGTAGGATTTTGGGTTTGCTCGTTCACAGCCCTAGGGAAGAAGAAGCCTCAGGAGCTGAGCTGGCCCACGGATGGGCCACCCTGCTTTCCCCACACCCCCCTGCCTGCAGTGCAGCTGGGAGCTTTGGCTGCTTCCACTGGAAGGTTTTTTCCCCAAAATGTAGATGAGAGGTTCAAGCTTTTAGAAAAACAGCATGCCAGGAGAGCCAGGTGGGTCTAACAGTGGCACAGGGAGGACAATGGGGCCCCTCCGTGCTGGCTCCTCACTTGCCTCCAGACATGCGGTGCGGGCGTGGGTCCCCCTCTCTCCTTTCCTGGCCCAGCCTGCTGCTAATTTTAGCATCCGCTTCGCCCCTGCAACTTGGCCGTGTCGTTCAGCGAGCGGCTGCCAGCGATCCTCCTTTATCGCTGTCGCACTGGGAATTATCTCCTTCTCCCCCTGCCTCTCCCTCGCCTATTTATAAGTGCTGTGGGCAATTGCTGCTGGGTGCCGCCGGCTCTGAAGGCTTCTTGGCTTCGCCCTGGCTCGTGCCTGGTGGCTGCAGAGCCCCGACCTCCTCGCTCTCAGCAGGGAGGGCTGGCCCTGGCAAGAGGTGCTGCTCGAATGCTGGTGACCCTGCCTGGGGCCAGGGGAGCTCGGTTCCCTCCCGGGGGTTTGCCTCCACGCCGGGGCAGCATCTGACTCAGGGTCCTGCCCAGCCGGCGGTGGGCATGCGGTCTGGTTTGGCTGGGGACGTGACGTGCATAATGCGGGCAGGGTATTGGTGAGGCCACAGTGTGCAGCAGGGAGAGCGTGGCTGGTGGCTGACGGTCAGCACGGAGCTGGAGGAGAGGAAATGGCTCCTTAAGTCATTAACGTCATCTTCGTTATTATTCCAGAGGAGGCAGGAGGCTGCCCAGCTCCGGGGACTGGGTTAAAGTCCCCGAGCCCTCCGGCTGCCACGGCGAGGGAAGAGGGGCTGCTCCGCCACGGCCGGCAGCAGCACGGGTATGTGGAGGAGAGTGGGGTGAGCTGCACCAGTTGTGTGAAGTCAGCCGGGACTGAGCTGTGGGCAGGATTAGCCCCAGGGCTCTAGGCAGAGGCACTTGGAGAGCAGCTTTAATGCTTGGAGAAAGCTTTAAATTCTCTTATCCCATAAGGAAAGCAAAATGCTTGAATTCTTTTGCGGTTATCTTTTGGCTGTTGGTGTCCAAGAGGAGGAAACGGCCTTTGTGTGCACACGCGTGTTTTCCACCTGTGCTTGGAAAGGAAAAAAAATGCTGAATTTTTGGACTTTGAGTGAAGAAATGCACAGGGTAATTAGCATTACATCTTCCTAACACCGTCTGCATGGCTGCAGTCCCTCGCGTTGCTCAAGTACAAGTTCCCCTCCAAGCTGGTGGCCTCGCAGTGCCCGGGAGCTTGTGTGCCTGCATGTGCAGGGTTACGGGGCTGGTTTGAAAAGCCAATCCTGGATCCGCTCAGGTCACTGCAAGTAAGAACTTAATAGGATTCAGATCTCAGAGAGAATCTGCAGCTTGGAAAGCAATAAACCTCTGCATTATTGCCCGTACATGGTGCCTTCGTTCGGCAGGACTGGGAGCCTGTGCAGAGGTGCCGTCTCTTGGGGGGCAGCGTGGGAGCTGCCCCAGCAGTGCCACCCTGCATCACCGTTTGCCACTGCCCCGTGGCACTGGGCTTGAGCTCCCGCATGGTTCTCACGGTATTTTGAGGTTTCATCTCCTGTAGTATATTTTGGCGGGTGCTGGCCGGGACCCCACAGAGCCCAGTCCCTGGGGTGGGTGCAGGAGAAGGGCAGCACTCTTGGGGGTTCCCTGGCATGGGGCGGGGCCTGTTGGACGGATCTCTCCATGGGGACTGGCTGGCTGGGATTACGCGTCTGGAAAAAGCTGTGGTGGGCTTTTTCCTTTTGTAACATCTGTGTTTTCCCCTCTCCCGCTCTCTCGGCAGACCTGTCGGCAGCCAAACGCAAGTTTGCGGACTCCCTCAACGAGTTTAAATTCCGCTGCATAGGCGACGCTGAAACGGATGATGAGATCTGCATAGGTGAGTCCTGGGTGCTGGTGCCGTGGGTGGCCCTGAAGCCATGCTCCAGACCCCTGAGCTGAGCAGGGCATGGGGGAGAGAGACACACACAAGGGTGCCAAGGAGCCCGGGAATTTGTCGGGGTGCTTTCCTGCTCTCTGGAAATGGCATATTTCTCCTGGTTCAACATCAGCAAAGCCTTCCCAAGGAAATCAATTGTTGCTTCTTGGCCTAAATCTAGCCCTGCCAGATAGGAAAGGAATAAGATTGCCCATGTCTGAAACCATCTAGATTATCCGGCCCTTTCTCATTGGAGAGCAGGGATCTGGAGATGTGGCCGTGGCAAAATACACCGCAAGGGGCTGTATCTGAAGGAGAGGAGCAGCAGCCTCGCTGCCAGCTGCAGGAGCGAAGAACCCAGCAGGCACCCACTGTGCCGACAGCAGCCAGCAGTGCAGAGTCTGGCAGTGCTCTCCCAACCATAGCCCGGTTCCACCATGGAGCTTCTCATGGCGCAGGGCAGCAGCTTCGGCCCTTCACTTCATGTTATCCCGATTCTGCCCCAGCTGAACTTTTAGAGCTTATTGTGCGCATCACCTGGAGCCAGGAGAGCAAATGAGCTTTAGCCCTGATTTAACTTCGCTTATTTATTTGTGCCCAGTCACAATAAAGGGTGCCCAGTCTCAGCAAAAATAGCTTTCTTATCCAAGTCCCCTTGCTGCGATGCACATGCTGGTGAGGCGCCACTCGTGCACCGAGCATGGCTGGGGCCAGTGCTGAGCCATAGGGCTGATGAGCAACCGGCAGTTGGGTAGGGCAGGTTCGAGATGAAGGTGCGGTGTTTCTCTCTGGAGGTGGGAACATGGTGCTGGGGATGCTATGCTACCAGTTACTTTTGTAGGCAACTGGAAACCTTTCTGAGGAGGTAGCAAAGATGATAAAAAACCCCAAACAACCAACCCCCAAGGCCCCCAAAACACAGCAAACAAAAGGCCCCTGTTCAGTCTTTCTCTTAATTTAAAAAGAAAATAATATGTTAAGTGCTGACCGTGTGGGTGTGTCCCTTCCAGCCAAGTCTCTGCAGGAGTTCGCCACGGTGCTGCGGAACCTGGAGGACGAGCGGATGCGCATGGTACGGCCCCATCTACCGGGAGCTGGGTGGGTGGTGGCACTGCTGCTGCCGCTGGCAGCGCTGCGCACGGTGGGTGGTGTGGCACCCGGGGCACCGTGGCGTGCAGTGGAAGCCCCCGTGCCCCTTCCCTCGCCCAGGGCAGAGCTGCAGGGGAGAGCAGAGGGAGGGGAGCGTGAACTTGGCAGGGGGGCACGCTTGAAGAGCATCAGTAATGGTGTCTTGCTGTTGGAAAATGGCCAGCGCTGGTGCTGGTAGGGCTCGCTGGGGTGACGAGCAGGTTTGGTACGGGACCCTCAGCCTCCCCTGGGTCCTCAGCCGGCGCAGAGCTGGAGAGGGTGAAGTGTGGGGGTTTCTGTGGGCTGCAGGAGGGCTTCCATGGGAAAGGCTGTTGAGCGGCTTGGGTGTCTGGGGCTGAGCTGGGCAAAAGGGCTGCGCCAGCCCGGCTGGGGCTGGGGCGGGAGCATGGAGGCAGCAGGTGAGTTGTGGCCGTCTTTGCCCGTAGATCGAGAATGCCAGCGAGGTGCTGATCACGCCACTGGAGAAATTTCGCAAGGAGCAGATCGGGGCCGCTAAGGTAGGCTGCTGCTGCACCAAGGTGCTGTCGCCTCTGGGAGCCCCTGCTTGGGCTCAGGAGCAGAGCCCAGAGCTGTGTGGCGATGGCCGTGCTGGGACCTGGCGCGCTGCAGGGATGGGCCCTGCTGGGCATGGGCATGGGAGGAAATGTCTACGCGCTGCTGCGGGATGGAGATGGGGACGATCCAGCTCCTGGGAAAGCGCCTCAATGTTCCCAGTTCACCCACAACCAAGTAACGTGCCAAGGGCTAAAAATCACCTGCTAGTTGAAGCGAACTTTTTTTTTCTTCCTCCAAACCAGAATCAGTATTTTCTTAGAGGGGTTCCCAGTCGCCTGAGCCCCCCAGTCTGCGCTGCCCACCCCTGGTGTGTCGCTGGGTGGCTGCATGGGAATTTGGACGGCTTCTGGCAGGACAGGCGAGCCCAGGGAAGCACTGGTGTGGCTGAGGGCAGCTGTGAAACAGCCTGGCCCCCCCTTTCTTTCCTGCCTTTGTTCTGAAATTCAAACCGCTGTCTGCGGCTCTCCTGTTGTTATAACAACCTGCTGCTGCCGGCAAGAAGCACATGCCAGCCCGGCGGGGCCGTGTTTGCATGGCAGCGGTGTGCCCAGCTCCCCGCTGGCACGGAAGCCGTGGCGGGGCTGGGGTGCAGCCCAGCCCGGCCAGGCTGTCCTGGTTCGTGCAGCTAAAAAAAAAAAGACAAAAAGGGGTGCTTCAGAAAGGAGCTGGTTATTAGCAGTTGTCGGTGGTGGATTTCGTACTGGCATGTCGGGGTGGCGAGGCTGGGATGAGAGGTGCAAAAGAAAAGTTAAGGTTGACATCCTCCTTTAACGCTCCTGCCACAAATAGCCAAATTACTGTGTCATTGTCCTGAGTGACACACAGGCTAAGCCATTGCGAGGGGTGGCGGGGTGGGATGTGAAATTGTGACGATGTGCTGGTTAGTTGGTTAGCAAGCACTTTCCTCGCTGTGTTGTCTTTGGGCCAGCCCTGGACCTGGATGTTTTACCGAGGCCTTGGGCTCTGGGAATAGAGGAGGGGCTCCCCCAAGTCTTGGATTTTGGCAGCACAAGCTGCTTTCCTGTAGCTGCCCGATGGTCATGGATAAAAGCAGCTTTGCCCGCTTCCAGCTGATGCCCCTTGGCCTTGGTCCCATCTCATGCTGTGCAGAAGGGGGTTAGCTCTGGCCCGGGACCCGCAGTCCTGCACGATGCTGTAGGGATGCCCTGGATCCTCACGGCTGCCCCAGTGCCGTTGTGTTCAGCATCACACTTTTTGTTCTATTTTGTAGGATGCCAAAAAGAAATATGACAAGGAGACAGAGAAGTATTGTGGTGTCCTAGAAAAGCACTTAAACTTGTCTTCTAAGAAGAAAGAATCCCAGCTTCAGGAGGTGAGAGCAACCTCTGGTTTTCCATGTCTAGCAGTAACTGTGGTGAGCTTTTTGAATGCTTTACGCAGCTTATAGCATTGGTTTTCCTGGCTGTAAAATCAGAGAGATCCCAAAATGGATAGCAATCAAAAAGGAGAGGGAGTTTATAATTAAAGAGTGCAACAGAAAGGAACTGGTTCTGCTGCAGGTTTCCCTTGTGCCAGCACAAATCACGGATGTCTAGTTCCCTTCTCTGAAAGTGGCTGCACTGGCTTTGGGCTTCATGGGAGGAGTGATCAGGCTTAGTGCTTTTAAACTACTTTAGGAGCCTATTACTGACTCGGCACGTAGTTAGTTGCTGTGCCAAATGTTCTTACTGGATGAGTACGCTGAGTTTTCAATCACTTCTTCTAAGTTTGGAATTCCCTGCACTGGCCCAGGGCTGGGTTGGTCCCTGCAGGATGCACGTTCTTGCTTTTGGGCATGATGCTGGTGTGTCGCTGAGCCGTTTCTGGGGGAATTGGTGGGCACAGGTCATGGCTCCGGCACTGGGATAGCTCAGGTGGTGGTACGGTGCCCAGCAGAGTTGGGGACTCAAGAGAGCAGATACATCTGTGGCACAAATAATCATCTTCCACCAATCATGGTTGAAGAGGGGTAGGAATCAGGGTTGACATGCCTGCAAGCCAGCTTTGTCCTTGCATAGGTGTTCTGGGTTTGTAAATAACTTACCATGTGGAAGCACCCATACGTCCCAGAAGATGGAGAGTCCCATTCCCATGGCTTTTAAATAACCTTTTAAACCTCTGTTTTAGTTCCTGTTTGAAATACTATTTTGAGACATGGGAGTGGAAGGATTTCTTTCTGGGGAGGGAAGGAGCCGCTTGTGGCTGTCAGGTTGCAGCATTGACTTCTAGAGGTGTGATCCCGTGCCCTGGCCAGAGTATGGCCCTGTGGGGCTGTCCAGGAGCCCGGAGCAGCAGGGCGGTGGGATGCAGGCGGTGGCTGTGTGTGGGATGCGGTGCGGGGTGCAGGCGTTGGCTGTGTGCGGCATGCGGTGCGGGGTGCAGGCAGTGGCTGTGTGCGGCATGCGGTGCGGGGTGCAGGCGTTGGCTGTGTGCGGCATGCGGTGCGGGGTGCAGGCAGTGGCTGTGTGCGGCATGCGGTGCGGGGTGCAGGCGTTGGCTGTGTGCGGCATGCGGTGCGGGGTGCAGGCGGTGGCTGTGTGGGGGATGCGGTGCGGGGTGCAGGCGTTGGCTGTGTGCGGCATGCGGTGCGGGGTGCAGGCGTTGGCTGTGTGCGGGATGCGCTGTGGGGTGCAGGCGGTGGCTGTGTGGGGGATGCGGTGCGGGGTGCAGGCGTTGGCTGTGTGCGGGATGCGGTGCGGGGTGCAGGCCGTGGCTGTGTGCGGGATGCGCTGTGGGGTGCAGGCGGTGGCTGCGTGCGGGATGTGGTGCGGGGTGCAGGCGGTGGCTGTGTGGGGGATGCGGTGCGGGGTGCAGGCGTTGGCTGTGTGCGGCATGCGGTGCGGGGTGCAGGCAGTGGCTGTGTGCGGCATGCGGTGCGGGGTGCAGGCAGTGGCTGTGTGCGGCATGCGGTGCGGGGTGCAGGCGTTGGCTGTGTGCGGCATGCGGTGCGGGGTGCAGGCGGGGGCTGTGTGCGGGATGCAGTGCGGGGTGCAGGCCCTGGCTGTGTGCGAGATGCGGTGCGGGGTGCAGGCCGTGGCTGTGTGCGGGATGCGGGGCGGGGTGCAGGCGGGGGCTGTGTGCGGGATGCAGTGCGGGGTGCAGGTGGTGGCTGTGTACGGGATGCGGTGCGGGGTGCAGGCGTTGGCTGTGTGCGGCATGCGGTGCGGGGTGCAGGCCCTGGCTGTGTGCGAGATGCGGTGCGGGGTGCAGGCGGGGGCTGTGTGCGGGATGCGGGGCGGGGTGCAGGCGGGGGCTGTGTGCGGGATGCGGTGCGGGGTGCAGCTGCCGGTGCATGTTGAGCAGCGCTGGCGGCTGGTGCCATCTGCTGGCATTTTCCACCCCAAACTTTGACTTCGGCTTTTGCTGTGAAGGCAGGAGGCTGGAGCCAGCTGGATCCGGCTCCCAAGTTCAGGTGTTGGGGCTTTTTCCCCTGGGGCACTAGGAAGCATACACTGGTCTTGGTGGCTCGAGCTCCACCGAGGAGGGGGTGCCTTTGAAAGAGCAGTCCAGCGTGTAGGTTGTGAAATGTGGATGTGGCATCCAGCGGCACGTGGGAGTGCTCGCCCTGTCCGGCACCTCCCCTGGGGCTGCCCGCCGTAGTCCCTGCCTGCCAAGGGGCTTTCTGGGCAGGGGACCGCAGCCACAGCAGATGTGTGTGGGAAAGGTGCTGATGGGATGGTAGCGTTTTAGGAAAGTTACCACCACCCGTTCATGAGCAGTCTGAAGCTTCACTAGATGCCCTGATGTCCTAAGGGAAGAGTGTTTGTGTCCAGGAGATTTAGTGTTTTATATTTCCTAACCTCCTCTTGGTGTCTACATCTGGAGGGTGATAGCGGCCACATGTGCAACGGCTGCGGCGAGGTGGGGAGAGGAGGAAACCATGGGAATTCTCTTCTGCTTTGGCTGTTGACCAATTAAATAACACACAGAGTCTAATCTGCCGTTAAACTCCTGGCGAAGTTATTTAATTGCATCATATTTTCTGCTTTTCAGAACTCAGTTTGCTAAATACCTCAGCCTGCTCACCATGGGCACGCAGCACAAATGCTGGTGGCAGGTCATGGGGAAAATGGGCCATTTCACAGCTGTGTCACACACAAAATCAGGAGTAAGCTGCTGTTCAAATGCAAGCAGGTATTTGCCAGCTGGGTTTTGCAGAGTGTGGGAGCCCTGATGGGATGTATGGTACAGCGTATCCTCCTCCCTGGAGGTCCGGCTCTGCCCTGGGCACAGCGAGGGTCACGCTGGCAAGGGCACCCCGTCGTCCTCAGTCAGGACAGAGGAATTTGCCTCCTGTTGAGCAGTGACTCGATGGCGGCTTGTGTTGGGGGTGAGCCTCTTCGACCAGATGAGTTTACTGGTGCTGAGGTCAGAGGGATGGTGGGTCACCCAGACCGACCTCCCTGTGGGCACCGCTGGCATCGGTGACGCCCAGGTTGCTCTACACAAAGTGTCGCTTGCAAATGTAGCAGCAACGCGTGCTGGGGACGGCAGCCTGGGGATACCCGTGTCCCTCACCCCGCTTCCAGCGCAGCAGCTCTGCTCCGCGTGCATGGCAAGGTTATTTTTACGTGCTGGGATTGGGCCATATCCCTATTTTTCCTCACTTGGGCATTACCTGCAAAGCAGAGGGGATTTGCTGTCTGCTGATCCACTGAAGTGACACGCTTGCTGGAGAGGGTGGTGGGGCACGTGTACTGCCTGGTTCGGCCCCAGGATGCTCCGGGCAGTCTCCCGTTGTGGTGCTTTCCAGAAAGTGGAGAATTGCCTTTTATTGTCAAGTATGCAGCAACTTCTCATTTTTCTCGCTTCTAATGCGTGCTTTTCTACACAGCTGTCAGGGAGGTGAGAACATGAGTCATCAAAAACATTTTTTTCAGCTGAAGAAAGAGGCTGTTCATGTGAATCAGGTTTATATTTAATCGCTGTGCCATCTGTCCAGCCCTGGACTGGGGTCTGAAGCTGAATTTGTTCTGCAAGGGCAAGTTCCCATTAGACCCAGATGTCCTCTAGTCACAAGGCCAAGCGGTCCCGGTCTGTAGTGACTTTGTATTTCCCATTTAATCTCTCCGGCACTTGCAGGCAGACAGCCAGGTGGACCTGGTTCGGCAGCATTTCTACGAAGTCTCCCTGGAGTATGTCTTCAAGGTGCAAGAGGTCCAGGAGAGGAAGATGTTTGAGTTCGTGGAACCTGTAAGTGAGTGCTCAAGCTGCCTCAGCCTGCAAAAAATGGGGGAGCAGGGGCTTGGGGAGAGCGGGGCTGTGGCCCGCAGATCTCGAAGGGAGATCTGGGGGGAGAAAGCACCCGTGTGAGCTCCGGAGCGCGGCGCCATTAGCTCAGCGGCCACGTGCATGCCAGAAACATTTCATTTTTGATTCTGCGGACATCTCTGTCGTGGTGGGCTGAACTGCGGGGCCTGCCGGCAATTAAAAGAAAGATAGGCTTGATTGGGGAAAAAACCAAACCTGTAACGTTCACAAGGGAAAATGAGTGCAGGAGTGACAGAAATAGAAAAAAAAAAAAAAAGAGTTTTCTAAGGTCTACCTTTGCTCAGGTGCTAAGTCCTTTAAAGCTCCTCTGGGAAGTGCCAAACC
>NW_008825498.1:1549717-1552535 GCF_000699105.1 Pygoscelis adeliae | reverse complement strand
GAGTAACTCGGGGTTGGGAGAGGCACAACGCAGGGAATGGCAGCGTGCTGCCTGCTCTTCCTCCTGGCTCCTTCCTACACCTGCCGGCTCTGCTCTCAGTGACCCCAGGGCTTCAGTGATGCAGGGAGCGGGGACAGAGGGGGCGAGGGGTCCTGGTGCGGGGGCTTGGCTTGGCTTTGGGGGAGGAAAACACAGATTTGGCTTTGGGGTCTGTTCAGAGGAGGTTTTGAAAGTGAAACAAGGAACAGGGCATCTTCCTAGGGACTGCCAGCAAGCCCCTCCGCCCCCGGGGCGCTGCAGGGACGCTTCCCCTTGGCAGCAGTTGCTCTGAAAGTGTCTGTGGGTCTCTACTGACCGTCTTGATTCATTTTACCCCGACGCAGCTGCTGGCCTTTCTGCAGGGGCTTTTCACCTTCTACCACCACGGCTACGAGCTCGCAAAGGACTTCAGCGATTTCAAGACAGAGCTGACAATCAGCATCCAGAACGTAAGTGTGCCACGTGCCCATGCCACTGTGCCATGTGCCCATCGCCGTGACTGTCCTGCAGAGCAAAATAACTCTTTGTGATATATTTTAATAAAGGTTTTATTCTCCTTTTTTTGTGTACCATCAAGCAAAGGCTTTGACTGTGTCATTGAAAGCAAGTCCTTTTTTGTAAATAACACTAGATTGTATACACAGCCTACATGGCAGTTCATTCCCTACGGCATACCAAACGCAGAGGTCCAGCTTTCCCAGGAGTCAGCCAGCGGGCAGACGTTGTTGCGCGCCCTGTGATTTTAGTGAGTGTTTCAAACCGTTTTGCAAGTGTTTCAAAGCACTGTTCGTTCTGGGAAGCGCAGCGCTCTTTGCCATCCCAATCTCTGGGCTGTGGAGTGGAGCCCTTCTGCCGGCTGCGGCCGTGGCCAGTGCGCGGTTGGTGCCCGCACGTCGGATGTGTGTGAGGGCTTTGGCATGCTGGCGTTGCAGCTTTGCTTTCCTCTCTTGTTATAAAATTACCCTTTTTCTCCCAGAGATGCAGACTGGTTTCATTCTTTTGAAACAATTTTTCACAAAACTCATAATACAAACAACTTGCCCATTGTCGTAATATTTTTCTTTTAGCTTAAATCCAGGCCCAGGAGGAAAACCTGCCCTGTGGCTGACAGTGGGCTCCCCTGGTCCCATTTCCCACACGGGCTGTAGTGACCCAGCTCTGGGGTCCCACCCCTGCGTGGTGCCTCCTTGCTGCAGAGGAGGCCACTTTTTTAATTTGCAGACAAGAAATCGTTTTGAAGGAACAAGGTCAGAGGTTGAATCTTTGATGAAGAAGATGAAGGAGAATCCTCACGAGCACAAAAACATCAGCCCTTACACGATGGAGGGTTATCTCTACGTGCAGGAGAAACGTATGTGTTGGGGCAGCAGAGCTGCCTGCCAGGGCAGTGCAGCAAGTGGGCGCCTGGGGAAGGTGGTTTATCAGGATGTGGGGCATGAAGGCTAATTCAGCAGGCTACAAAATCCGTGAAAGAGAGGGATTGGCCCAATGGGTGGGATATTAAGGTGGGAATGTGGGAGCCAGGTTCTCACTGGGAGGGAGAATCACTGCCAGTGCCTGATAGAAGTCTTTCCCCTGAACAGAAGTGGGGTAATAATGCTTAATCCACTTGCGAAGTCCAACAAGAACCGTAGGTACAGAAATCTGTCATGTTAAATGATTGTTAAACGTAACAGGTTATTAATGGGAGGGCACTGCAACTCTACTAGTTCTGGAAATAAAAACTGCATTTGCTTTGTAGGTCACTTTGGGACTTCCTGGGTGAAGCATTACTGCACGTACCAGAGGGAATCAAAGCGGATCACGATGGTGCCGTTTGACCAGAAATCTGGAGGAAAAGGGGTGAGTGCCGATAGGCAGCAGGACTGCGTCCTGGGGGTCTCTGCCGGGGAGCACTGCGGAGCTGCTGGCTGCACGCTCTCCCGATGCTCAAACTGAACCATTTTTAGCAAGGTGACACAAATGCAAGTGAAGTGGGTCAGATTCATTCCAGGCTGAGCGGGTGCCACATGGGGAATTAACTCTGCACCTTGTTTAAAAAAACAAGGCAAGAAAACCCCCAAAGCCCACAGATCTTTGGAAACTGTCAGCTGTGCTGAGAGCAGAGCTGGTTTCCCAAGTGGGTAGAGCCCCTTGGACACTGCTCTGTTTCATGCTTCAGCTCCATCATCCAGGCCGGTGTCTGCACACAGCTATTTGTAAGGACAAGTTTGCAGCAGCTGCATCTGGGCTGAGACTGGGTCTTTTGCCTCTTGCTTTTAGGTCTGTCCTTTATTTACTTATTTCCGTTTGTAAAAGGGGGGACCTTTAAAAGCTGAAGCATGTGCAGTTTCATCTTCGGTTCCACTCCTGCTGTTCCTGGTGATGCTGGGCACACGGTGGGTCATGCATCTGCACTGTGCCCTGCGGGGCTGTGGCTGTTTCCATGGGTGGAGGTGGTGGTTGGGGCTGGGAGCGGAGTAGGGTCGTGCCACATGCACCCACCATGCTCTAGCTCCATGGGCACCTGCTCCCCAGTCCCTAGTTCCTGCTCCAAGGCCCAGAGAAGAGAACCCTTTCATTATTTTCCTCCTTCCCCAATGCCTATGACTTGGCCAGTGAAGTTGTTTTGTTTTAGACAGAGCCACAGGAGAGCCTGGAGCTCCCCTTGGCCCCGAGGGGGTGTGGAGGAGCAGGGGGAGCCATGGGTGTGGGGGGTGGGGGGCCAGCGCACGCCATGTGCCCCACTGTTCCCGGGGCAGCGTAAGTCCAGCTGTAGCCGGGACTGGCTTTCCTTCTC
>NW_008825498.1:1546602-1549184 GCF_000699105.1 Pygoscelis adeliae | reverse complement strand
CGGCCCAGGGGCTTGTGGCCGCGCTGCCGGCTGTTTCAGGGTCTGGCTGGAATAGGCGCCAAGCGATGGGCAATGTCAGTGCTGCACGAGGAGACCCATCGCTCGTGGGTTGCAAAGGACACTGCGCGTGGTGTCAGCCCCTCGTGAACGTGCCTCGGGCGGTGGCTGGAGCTGGATGTTAGTGGGTTTGAAGTGGGGGCGCTCCCTGAATACCATACGGGGAGTTCGGCAGCTTGGGAGCAGCCTTGTGCCAGCAGCAGGCCAGGCTGGGGAGGCCCGGGTGCAAGGATTTTCGGGGAGAAGCCCTACAGGGATCTCTCTCCCGTCTGTCTTCCTGGGTCTGTTCTGGGTTCCTAAATATATTTCCTGGAAAAATGGTGATGTCAGGGAACAGGATGGTCAGCCAAGGTGTCATCAAGAACAGCACAGAGAGCACAGAAAAGTGGCCATCTCCAGGAACTTGTTCAGAATTCATTTTCTATTGAGTCATCAGTGGATTTTAAAAATTGCAGAAGGAGAAATGTCTGTGCTGGCAGGGGCTGAGCAGGGTGGGTGTCCTCCAGCAGAGGACAGCAGTGCACGCGGATCCTGCCGGATCGCTGCTCGGCGTGTGGAAATCCAGTACAACTTGGTTGTGGATGCCTGGATGGGAGAATGGTTTTGTCGTTGCTTTGTTATATAATAAACATTTTAAGACATGTTTGCTCCCGTTAAGAGTTCTCGTGTGCAGAATGCTGCCAAAAATGCAGCCTGGAGTGAAAATTGACAGCCAGGTCTATGATGCATTGTTCAGCAATGGAAAATAAAGCTGACTTTGCCCAAAAGTTGTGGTCCAACACTCCCTGCCTGCCTGAAGCATGGGTCACGTGATGCTTAATGCACAAATTTAATCGTGTGCATTCAGAAAGGAAGGCTCCTCATTAAAGATTTTGGACTAAACATGGTTGCAAGGGTGAAAAGACAAGTCCTCACGTCAGATATATAAATACGTATTTCTAGCAGGCTGATATGGCCAAATCCCCCCAGGTTTGAACACGTTCATTAGAAGTGCAGTGGGTGCTGGGGACAGGCACACGGTTGGTTGATTGTTCTCAGCCTTATCTGCGATTTTGTCTCTTCTCAGGGAGAAGATGAAGCTGTTATCCTCAAATCTTGCACACGGCGGAAAACCGACTCAATTGAGAAGAGGTTTTGCTTTGATGTGGAAGCTGTCGATCGGTGAGTGCCAAGGGGCGTCGCAGCCCGGGTCGCCAAAAGGATGCACACACCGGGGTTTACGCTAGCCGTGCATAGGGAAAGGTTGCACTCATCTGTACTTGGCTTTCCTGGGTAGTTCTTGTGCAGTTTCCATGTTTCTCCTGTCCTTTAGTCATACCCTCTGTGAATAGAAAGTGTTAGTCCATGGAAATGCACTCTCCCTGGTGCTTCTAGCCAGGTGCTCTCCGTATATTGAGTTAGTGCTTCGGTTTACAAGGTGCCGAGTTTACTCAAGTCTCTCAAACTTTAATGGTGTTTTAGCACTTCTGCAGTCTCTGGCCATGTAAGGTAAATGGTTGCGAGTATGGAAAAGATGCTCTGTGGGTGTTTTGGCAGGGATATGATGCCTCTTTCCAGCACTGGGTATGTGTTGGAATAACTTCAGCTTTTGTGCTGGAGAGTGGCTGTTGCTGGTCCGCTATGGATGGGCGATAATGGAAGTCCGGCTTGCACCTCCAGGCACTTCACATTCACTTCTTTTTCCTGAAGGAGTAAAATGCTTTCTGATGTGATTTATCACCTAGCAGCTGAACCAGATGTATGTGTGGATTCAATCTATAGCACCTAGGAATGAAAGCCTGTTATCATATCTAATTAGCATCATGCATGGCTTACATATATAAACAGGAAAACCAGGCTGGGGTTGCTATTCCAAGTGGTATTAGTCACTGCCTCCTATCTTCCTCGCTGCAGGAAGTTTATATGGTTTAGAAAAGCTCGCTCCAAAGTCACTGAATGTCTGTGCCCTCCCAGTTGTGTGCCTGTTCATGTTCCAGCTGTCCTCCCCTCCGCTGGCCACTGCGGGAATGCCCAGGAGGTCTTGGGAAAACCCGAGTTCATCAAAACCCAAGGTGTTGAATAACGCTGGAATACCTCGCGGTACCTTTCCCTGCCCAGCCTGGGCTTCCGCAGCGTTTCGGTGCCAGCCCCTCTCGCTGCCAGCCCAGGGCAGGGAGGGGTTGGGGTGATGGAGCTCTGCCTGTGTTGGCTCAGGGATAGGATAACCCTGGGGCTGCCTCCTGCTCTCTGTAACTATGCTTTCCTCCAGAAAGCTGGAGTATTTCTGCTGACGTGTGGTTTTTTTTTTCCCTATGCCCTGAGGATTTTTTTTTTTAAATGTGAAAATCAAAATAAAACTGGGAGGAGGAGAAGCCAGCCACCACAATAGTTTTCTTCTGCAGCATGTTCAGAGGCAGCTGAACCTTCCCTTGATGTCTGGAGCCTGCTAGGCATGGGATCAAGAGCTACTCCAGAAATATGCCTGCTAAATGTAAATAATGGCAGGGGAGTGGCAAAGGCGGGGAAACCTGAGAAATTGCTCATTT
>NW_008825498.1:1543021-1546544 GCF_000699105.1 Pygoscelis adeliae | reverse complement strand
AAGAGGACAGCGAGAGCAGAAAACATGAAATAAAAGGCTGGCTTTCCGCCCAGTATACAGGCAACTCTGCATATTTTTGGTATCAGAATTTGTCATTAGTTGTCTAAAATAATGGTTATTTCCAAAATAGTTAAGCTAAGAGGAAGAGGAGGCAACAGGTTTTGCCATGGCCAAAAGAGTGTGATGTGCCCACTCTGTCTCCCCCTCCCCGGGATAGTCGTGCTGAGCGTTGGGAGATCTGGGCATCATCAGGGCTTCAGGTGACGCTGTCGAGGCCAGGATTTGCTGGAGATCACCTTCACCTTGCCCAGCACTCGTGATTTGGCCTGTTTTGCAAAGCAGTGCATATCGAGGAATGGTTTCCTTGCCAGCCCGGGATTATTGGGGATTGGCAGAGCGTGGGTGCCACCCTGCAGCCGTCCTGCCAGAGCCTGGCCTGGCTTCGCCGCCTGGCCCTCAGGACGCGGGTGATCTGGAGCTCCTTGTGCAGAGGCGCCCGGTCGCAGCCGGAGGTGCTGGGGCTCACCTGGGCACCGTGGGGAGGGAGAGCTGTGCTCACTGCTCGGGAGGTCAGCCAGGCTCGGGCAGCAGGAAGATAACGCCTTCGGAGGCATTGCTTTCCATTTCGTGCTGGAGGAGATCAGCTCTGGCTTAAGGACCCAAGCACAGGCAGAAACTTCAGCCCACACTCTCCACCCAAGTCTGCTGACCGCAAATGATAGGCTATCTTTGACCAGAGGCTAGCTGGAGCGGTGTCTGTGTCTGTTTTCGCAGAATGGAGAAGGCTGATTTGTGTAGTGGGCTTTTTGTCTTGGGCTGGGGTTTTTTTTTGCCTTTTTTTGGTGTTTTTTTATTGTCTCTACTAATAGAGAAGTTAGAAACTTGATGTCTTGTCCTTTAGCCCCACGCAGGAAGTCTGGACATGATTAAGGCAAACATCCCCAAGATGCTTCTCTGTCTCACACATGTACTGTGTTTTGACTTACAGCAGTTTTCCTCTTTCTCTTCTGTATGCAACTTGTAAATGAAAATTAGACTTGTAAGCCATGTCCAGCAAGAGTCAAGTATCTTGTAAATGATAGGTGCATGCAGTCGCCTTTCATTAAGCCAGCCCAGGGGAACACTGTGATACTCAGAAAACCGCGTGCATTTGTGGTGTTCAGAAGTAAGGGTGAGTGACGCCACTGGAGTGTGCTTCTCCTGAAGTTTGAAACTGCCATTCAAAAGGTTAGCTTGGAAACAGGTGGATTAAGAGAGCAGGAAGATTTTTCTGTACACATCGCTTGCTTCCTATGGACAATTAAATTGGATTGTCCCTTCCGAAGTATGTGTGGAGCGAGAATACGCTGGGCTGGGTGTGCCTTCCTCGGCAAGGACAAGGGCCATTGCTGCACTGCTGTGGGTTTCGGCAGATTTCAGTTTGTGCACCCCCTCTGTTTCTTTCCAGATACACATCCCGTTGGTGTTCGGTCAGCTTGTCTGGGCTGTCTGCTGCGGGCCCCTCCGGAGCAGTGTCACGCACTAGGGTTCCACAGGTTCTGGGTTGAAACCTGTGACTGCAACGCTCAAAGCCCATTGATGTCCCCAGCGGTGCTGCGTAGGTGACGCGTTGCTGCCTCCCAGCATTTGTGTCCAAAACATCTCTTGCTGCTGCAACAGATTACACTTAAATAACCTTGCAAAGGCACCTGCAAGCCGGCGTCCCCCGTTGGGCTCTGCAGCGGGTGCAGGTAGCCCGTGCTCCGCTGCGGTGTTGCTCTGTGGCTTTCAGTGAGTTACTTGTGTGCCTCATTGCCATGGGGACAATGTGAAGTCCACTTCCTTCCCAGGCTCTCCTAAAGCGTATTCCACCATTTTTTAAGTTCTCTGTGCACAGACTGGCTTAGTTATCAGTTTGTTTTATTATGGCCTGACAAGTTGTGTCCGTCTTACGAACTGGGGTAGGAGGATGAAGCAGTGCTGGCGGGGCTTGGGGCCGGGGTTATCCCTCTGCCTCCTGCTGGAGCTGGCAGCATAAAACCTGTACGTGGTTAGGGTTTGCTTATGTATCAAACCCCGTGCTAACAGCCACACACACATACAAGTACAAACAAGGAAATTTCATTTTCTACTCAAGTATTTTTATCTACTATCACCATAAAATGTGCATAGCTCTTCAAGCTCTGTCCATACTACCTTGCACGGTGTTGCAGGATGCAGTATAATCCCAGTGTTGTGGTGCTGACGCAGACACAGGAGCGAGGGGACCATGCTCAAGCTCCTGGTTTGCCGTACAGCCTAGAGGTGGCAGCCTCGGCTGGGTCTTCCCCGGTTACTTTCATTGGCACAGAAATGGGCTTGTTGTCAGCGTTGCATTTTGGGAAACTGGTATACATGCAACACGGGGTGCAGGCTTGGAGCTTTTTAAATAACACCCAGAGAAGCTGTTGCTTGTTACGGAGGGGGGGGAATTTGTTTTTTCTCCTGTAAAGATGATTCAGCACTACCTAGCTGAAAACCTTGAGCCTAATCTGTTATGACAACATTGCCTCCTTTCCCTATTGTCTGATAAGGAGACGCCGAAGTTCTCAATGCTGACTGAAAAGCTGTGGTACAGGTGTTCGTGAGAGGTCTGAGAAATCCCTAACACTGCATTTGCAAATAGTTCTGATTTTCTCTCTGGGGAGTTAGGAGTATTTTATTGCTTTGTTACAGCAAAATTAGCCCCAGAATGGTGTTCTAGTGTCTGGCAGAAATACATTCCCAGTGTGATGGATACTGTGTTTTACTGTTAATGCTCTTTTTCTCTAACTAAACTTATGTGTAGTCTCTGTGCATTAAATGAGTTCTGTAAACAGGGATGACAGCCAGTGTCTAACAAAATGAGCCTTAGGAGGAGGAGTATCTCAGTTGGCTGATGACAAAGGCTTTGTAATTTAGGATAATGTAGGTCATTGCTCTGGGCCAGAAGCGAAGTGCTTCTAATACCAATTGGCTTTTATGGGCACAGGAGGTATTCAGAATTTGGGGGTTTTGGTCTCTTAGTCGTTCATAAAGGCAGTAAAACCTGCACGTAATGCCATTCCCCTGGGCTACCGCCTGTGTGTCCCCGGAGTGGCTGGGACCGTGCTCTGTCGGGCTGCGTAATGGTTGGCATCGGGGTGGGTGAGCTGCGATGCACCTGCCCGAGCATTTCCCTGACCAGATGGTTTTCAGTAGGTAGGTTGTTGGCCTTGCTCTGGGTACACACCTTACGGATCTGCATATTTCTTTCTGAGTGCCACCCTGCCCGCGGCCACTTCCCAGTGCCGGTGCTGGTTGTGCCGGGGCCGGGCGGCCGGTGGCCACCCCACCTCAGCTGGTGTTCCCCACGGCCGGCCGGCGGCTCTCGCCAGTGCTTTGGACAGCACGTGCAATACAACTTGTACTTGTTCCTCTGTGGGTGTTGCCTTTCCAGTGACCTTTTAAACAAAGCAATCCATGGGGTTTTCACAGGCGGGCTGGCAGGGAGCAGATGATGCTTGTTCACCCCTGTGGCGGCCAC
>NW_008825498.1:1505110-1543000 GCF_000699105.1 Pygoscelis adeliae | reverse complement strand
TGCAGAGCGTGCTGGCGGCGGTTGTACTGTCAGTGCTTTAAGCTTTACACAGGCAAGTGAGACTTTCTGAGTTCAGGAACGAAGTCCCCCCCTTGTTTACACCTTTTCGCATCTTTGTTTTGGGGCCACATCTTGCTGCTGGTGCCTGGACCAGCGTTCCACGACTGTGGGGTCCTGTCTGGGGCACGCAGCAGTGCATGGGTACACTGCTCTGCTCAGACTGGGACTCCAGACTTCTCCGTGCACTCAACTCTGCTCAGCCCTCGAGACCCTGATACTAATCTGCTCTTATGTTTTTTTCATTAAGCAGTTTAGATGGTCTCGCTATGATAAGCTGCTACAGGAGTTGAAAGTTCTTATCTGTTTCTCTTGCTTTCATTATTTGTTTGTTTTTCTGGAAGAAGGAAAAGCTATTGGACTTTCTCATTTTCTCTGCGTGCTTAGTCATAGCTCCTTAAACCCAGGCTGTTTTTCACAAAAGCTGAGATATTGAGAAAATTCAAATTTCCTGTGTGGTCTTGTATGGAAAAATCTCTTTAGTTTTTAGATTGTAGCATATTGAAAACATACTTTCTTGTGAAGTGTTTACCATGTTCTACTCTGGTCTCACGCATCTGCATCCGCTCAGTTTAGAAATGCTGATCGCAAAATGACCCTTTCCCCCCTTGCATCCCAGAAGAAGGCAAAAGGTTTTGGTGCCTGGAGGTTGAAATGTATGATGCGGCATCTGGTAATGAATCAGCAGGTCCTTTATCTTGTTTGCCACAACAAGTTCACGTTTGTGTATTTTAGACGTCAGATCCAGGAGGGCGTCCTGCTGTCCCGATGCGACAGCCTCGGGGCTGGTTCGGGTGGGCAGACTCACCCGGGTAACGGAGGCTCCTCCAGCGTGTGTCTGTGCATGCCACGTCAGGCTTTGGGAGGGGACGTGAGCTGCCCAACAGCAAAATCTAGCTAAGCTCCAGTATTCAGGATCATTTGTATATTAGGTGAGGTAACAAAGATAGATAGGTTTTGTTTATCTTTTGGGAAAGGAAGTCAGAGAAGGGCCTTCCCTGTCTCAGGCTCTGCACTGAATAATTGAGATATCTGTAATCTAATGAGCACACTTCTCGAAACAGTTGATCTTCAAGGAAACCCTGTGAAAATAAGGCTGGCTGCAGACAGCGAGTTGAACACGGCTGCATGTTGATAGCATTAGTAGGATGCTGTTTCAGCGTCAGCCATCCTACCTGACTATTAAGCACGTGGTACCCTGCGGGCATCAGCCAAATAAATAATGAATGAGGCGTAATGTGTGGGGTGCGTTTTAAATGCATCACAACCAGGAAGAGGGTTCTGCTCAGGAAAGTGGTGCAATGGATGCCTTGGCAAATGAGCACTGTGGGAAGAAACGCAGAGCTATTTGCAATGTAAATAGGTTTTTAATTCAGTTTCACGGCCCCTCCCCTCATGCTGTTAAGTAAGTTTGACTTTGAAGTGAAGCCCGAAGAGTTGTTATCTGCTCAAAGGCAGAACTAACATTTTCATGTTATCACCTTTTTGCCCTGTGCATGAGGGAACCTGGCATGACAGATAGTAGTATTGTCTCCCTAGGAGCTCGTCGCTTCGCTGGGAGTCCAGTGCTGAGTTTAACACAAATGAACGATTTAAATGTCTTTGTTTTAATGTCTTGGCTAAAGAGACAGAAATCCCAATATTTCCTTTTCCTGTGTCTCCCTAGTTGAGCTAGAGCCCTTCCAGGGCTTTCTGCCTGGGATATCTGTGCCTTCAGCAGCAGCTTGCTTTAAACTCAGACTTAAGCCCTGGCTGAAAGGGGGTGCAGCTGAGACCTGCGGTCACCCAAGGAAAAGCCCGCTCCTGCCATGGGGGAAGGGTTTGCTGTCAGCCCGTAGCCGGTGCCACTGCAGCTCCTCAGCTACCAGGGACTACTCTTGAATCGCTTTGTCTCTGCACAACAAGGAACTTTGTTCAGTGTTTTGAAAATATTTGGCATTGAATGTTTTCTTTCTCAAATGGGGCTATGGTTAGGTGGTTTCCTCTTCCCTTCAAAATGAGTAAACTTCCAAACCACTAAGCTGGTGAGTATTGACTGACTCACCAATGGGATTAGCAGAGATCAAACACATTATGTCTGGTTTACTTGGACCTGGGCTTGTTGCAAGCCTGAACGCACGGCTTCCACTGGTGAAACAGTGCTAAGCTGCCGTATGTGTGCTGAAAGCCAACTGTTGGGTTGGTTGGATGGGGAGCGGAGTTAGGGAGAAGGGTTAATCCTTTATTCCTTGCCCATATGTACCACAGAAGCGACAGAAAATGGGTCAAACCCACCACTATGAGAGCACCTGTTAATGTTTTCTTTTCTAACAGAGGATTGGCTCTTACCAAGCACCAAATGACTTTTGCAGAGTGTTGTCGCAGCTCTTTTTCCTGCTGAATCACTTTTGGGAAGTGCAAGTTAGAAATTACCCCTCTTCCCAGGCCTTATCAGTTTTTGAGGGTTTAGTACCGAAAAGGGCCTACGTGCTCTGCTGAATGCGGTCTGTAGGCGGTTGGCAGCTCCTGAGGTTAAATTGCTCTTCCCCGCCTTGTGCCACGGCAGCCTGGTGCCGTGCGAATGGTGATCCTGGCTCTCCGCTGCCTTTCTGGAGCCGCTGCGCTTTGCCGTGGATGGGAAGAGCAGCATCAGGTTCTCTGCTGTTGTACTTTCGATGGATGAAACCCCACGAGCATTGCTGCAGAGAGAGCACCGATAACCACCCCAAGCACGCTGTGTTGCGCAGCACTCTGGCCGTGCCTGCATCTCCCCTGTTGCCAGGGCTTCTGCCTGCTCTCCTCCTGCAGAAATAGCTGCCGCGCTCTGCTAATGCGTCTGAAAATAGCCTGGGAGGAAGCAGAATGACTAGACCAAACAAACAGAATAGATCTCTCACCGAGACTGGGGCCTCTGCCTGGTCCCCCGGGTGCTGTGCGGGCAGCCCGGCCCCGCTGCGGGGTTTGCTGGGAGCAGCAGCAGGGCAAGATGCGACTGCCCCTTCGGAGGCTAGAGACGTGGACCCAAAGGCACGAGGCTGAGGAGGCATAGGGCTGGCTAGGCTTTTTGTGTCTGGATCTGCTGGCTGCAAGATGAACTGGGATGTTCAGGATGGAAAGCCTGACAGCTTGCAGCCAAGTGAGATGCAGTAAACCGTCAGCCCACGACGAGACCCATGGGAGTACAGCATTGGCTTTCACCCTCTGCGGCACATTCCTCTCTTGTGCAAACACACAGCCACACCTGAACTTGTGCAAATACTCTCCACCGTGTTAAATCCATTATGACCTTGGTGGTCGTGCTTATCAGAGCTAGATAATTAAGTTTTAACTCCTTGTATGGAAAGGGCAGTCCAGGAGTGGACTTAGGGTCCACTTAGGAGTGGTGGAAGTGGCGTTGGCCCTAGGGCGAGGGCTGGACTGGTGTTGTCCCCTGGTTCCCTGTGCTTTGTTTGCAGGCACTTGGGCCTGTTCTTTCCCCTTCTCATTAAAATAAATAAGCAAACACATTTTTTGGAGACTGGATTTACAGTGCAGCTCATGGGTTGTTGTGTGTGTAATGGCAGGGGGTGGCAGGACCAGCCGGTGCACCTGGGGCACCCCGGGATTCCTCACAGCGCTCCCCCCACAAGGCTGCTGGCAGGGGCACACGGACCAGGATCGCATCGCTGCTATTACTGCATATAACATCAGTGTATGGACGTGGTCAGGGAAATGGCGCAGCCATGCTGGCACGAATGTGTCAGGGATGAAATTCTTCACACAGCGGAAGGTCCCCCCGGGCGAGCCGGTGCTTGGGGTGGTGGTGGGACATGGTGGGCTGGGATGCGTGGGCCTCCTGCTTGCTCGGTTGCCTTCCTTGCCTTCTCCTGCCATTGCATGGACGTGCTTAGCCCAAGTGCAGGTGAGTTGTTTGGCTGAAAGCCAGAGGAAGAATTTGGCATCCAGCTCTCTTACACTAAAAACACTGAAAATGTGTGTCGATTGTTAGAGATATCCTCTGCTCATTTGCTGGTCCTGGTTAGGACCTGCAGGGACATCCCTGGAGAGGTCAGGCTGGGCTCAGCCCCGTGCTGCTGGGGCTTGGCTAGGAAGAAGGTTGTCCTCTTTCTCGCGCTCTCTCATGGGAAATTTATCTTTGTCATCTTTGTGTTCCATCCTGCAGTTTATTTACAGCATTCCCTTTATCTCCACAGGCCCGGCGTGATTACCATGCAGGCGCTTTCAGAAGAGGACCGAAGGCTGTGGATGGAGGCAATGGATGGCCGGGAACCGGTGAGCAGAAATATTAGTGAAAAAGTGTTGGAGAAAATTGTGGAGAGGTTTTTTGTAGCCTGGGGCAGATTGTTTGCTGCGAAGCAGCCTGTCATGCAGCGCCTGCCAGCCGGTGCGAGAGCTGTGTCCGTTGGGCAGCTTGTGCCTTCTGCCAAGAGAATAGTTTAAGCCCTTGGTTAAATATTTGAGGTAATACTGTATCTCCTGTGCTTGAAGGTGCGGTGGAAAGGAGGAGGGTAGGCTTGGCCAGCACAAACACGCTGCTGTGCTGTGCTGAAAGGAAAACATGGCAAAAAGAGCAGTGGAAGAAAATACGCTGTAGATTTCCAGGGCTTTTTGAGTCCTGCAGCTCATCTGGCAGCCGTTTCTGCGTCTTGTAGAGAATTGCAGATTTCGTGTGAGCAGAGGAGTGTAGCCCCTGTTCCCCATACTCAGCGATAGCCTCCTCGCTGCTGTGTTTGCTCCTGCCGTGCCAAAGCTGCACAGGCTTCCTCACCTCTGGAAGGGATTATGAAGGTTTTCAGAAAACTCACAGTTGTTGTTTTTTTATTTCTTGATGCGTATGCAAACTTTACTGCCAAGCTCGAAGAGCTTTGGCTGGTTCTGACTGGGTTCCCTCAGAGGAGTGCTGGTGTGGGCGCTGTGTGTCGGCAGCGTGGTCCTGCCTGGTTTCGGCGTGGCGGCTGTCCGGCAATGAACGGCAAACACAGCACCGCCGAGCAGCCTTTGTATGCAGAGCGAGACTAGGCTGTGGGCCTCTGTGCCTTGGCGTGGCCAAAAGTGTAGCAGGATACGAAGAGAAACTTTGCGGATAGCGAGAGCAGCCAGGGCTGTTACGGGACAGTCCATACATTTTTGGGTAGGTGTCTGCTTCTGGGCTTGAGTCAGGCTCTGGCAGTTGGAGGAGAGTTCATGCGGGGAGCAGAGTGTCCCATCCCAGCACAGCCCCGCTGCCACAGACTGGTATTGATTTGAGCAAGATTCCTTCCAAATCCACGAAGAGGCCCTTGTTTGTCAGAAAAAATGTTCATTAAAGCCAGGTGAGACGTGGATACATGCGGGCTGTTCAGTGAATGCTGGAAAGCACGTGCTGGGCTTAGTCAAGCAACTTGCTTTTGAAACGTGCAGTGGTTTGGAGGTCGGGAAGGCTGTGTGTGTGTGAGGGTGCTGCTGTGTATTTCGGGTAAAGCATTTCGTTGTGGATTACAGCGAGGTCTCAGCCTGGAATCATAGATCCTTTGGGTAATTCAGGTAGGACGGGACCTCGGGTGGTTTCTAGTCCAATCTCCTGCTCACAGCAGATTACTCAGGGCACTATGCGGTTGGGTGCTGAAAACATCTGAGGAAGGCGACTGCTCAGCCTCTCTGGGCTCCAGCTCGGCGGCTTCACCGTCCTCCTGGAAGAGTTTCTCCTGATACCCAGTCTGAACCTCTCCTGTTTCAATTTATACCTATTGTCTCTTGTCCTCCCGCCATGCACTGCTGTGAGGAGCCTGGCTCTTTTTTTCTGATGCCTTCCCTGTAGGAAGGGTGCCATCAGGTCCCCACAAAGCTCTTCCTTCTCCAAGCTGAATAAACCCCGCTCCCTAACAGGGCATGTGCTGTGTCGCTCGGACCTACCTCTGATGGTCATCACAGCTCTCTGCCACATTGGTTTCCTCCCTGCAGCAAAATTGTGCTTCTGGGACAAAAATGCTCAGTTACACCTGCAGACATACCATTTCCAAGAACAGGCATTGTGGGACGTGCAGGCACAGAGACAAAAAAGGACTGAATATGTGTTATGTGCACAGGACAGCCTCTGTTCCCTTTTTCTATTGCGTTGAAAAGGGGCCCTTGTTTGGGAGAGCCAGCCTGCTCCTCCACCTTGCCTCTTGACCCGGGTGGCCCTGCCCTGGGGCAGTTTTAGTGGGAAGACATACCAACCTCTCCAGTTCCAGCATGCAAGCTGTCTTGTTCCCTCCTAAAGTAACCCCCACCTTGATTCTGGTGGCACCTGGAGACAGGATAATATTTTCAGTTTCATTAGAAACAAAATGTGCATTCTTGCTCCTAGTCCGAATCAAGCCTTGTCCTCCTTCAGCCCGCTCACCTACTTCCCACTGCCTCACCTCCACTAAGAACTGTTTTTGCAAGGGTGCAAAACCCAGTCACCTGCAACTGGAGCTGCATGAATATGGTCATCCAGTTGCATTTTGACCTGCTGAATTTACCAGGATTTGGCACAACAGCAGAGCCAGTCTGTTAGGATTGGGTTGCAGAAGAGCAGCCAGAGATTTTGTGTGCTTGTAAAGCGCTATAGATGCAAAAGGTGCTATGAAGTAACCAATGCAGGACAGCCTGGATTATCCTGTTTCAGAATCTGGTTATGTGAACTCCTTCAAAAACACACAGGTCTTCGTGCTGCCGCCTGCGTATTTCTATTCTTCCCTATCATGCCCATCAGCTTGGGGTAGCTTGCTAATCCAGCACGTCAAGGATTGTTGCTGCGCATTTATGCAATACCTCATGGCACTTAAATGCTAATGGCGTTTAAACCTGGCCTTCCAGGTGTGGTGCGGGAGCCATGGGAATGAAGCTTGTATGGAAATGGATCCAAGAGGCATTTTACTGATGAAGATGGTGCGTGTTGACAGACAAAGTAGCTCCTTGTCCTCAGTTATCCTCCTCGATCCATCAAAAGTGGAGCTGTTGGTCTGTTCTGTTTGGGTTCTTATCTTGCAACACCAGGGTGTGCGATGTTACCTACTCTGCAGAGATTTCCTTGAGCAAGAGACAAAGATTTAACCTTTGGGCTCCTAGAAACATCCATTCTATGCTTTGACTATATTTTTGTAAGCAAAAAAAACCCTACTGGAAAGAATGTCTGGTTTTCCTTTGATTGGAATATTGAGTGTGGGAAAGATTGGCACAGTGGGGACAGTAATTCTATGTGCAAATTCAGGCTGTGGAGAGATTGAAGTGGACTGGAGTTTGTTTCTTAATTATAATTAAAAAACTAAAACCAAATGTTGTATTACATTTTAGTAAGGTCTAAACATAGAATGTGCACTGCATTAGCCAAGACATTTGTCACAACTTGAAAAGATTTATTATATATCTTACAGTCAAAGCAGTCTCCAGATAGCTATCATCAGTCTGTTAACTCTTACCACTTGTTATTAATTTGGCTAAAAACCCCGTGTTGACTTTGGGTTTTCTTTATGTTACAGAGGCTGGAAATAGGAGAAAATACTAACTCCGTAACAGAGCAGTTGCATTCATTTTTGTTGGGATATTCAGGATAAGTTTCCTATGTTTTTTCTCCTCTGGTGATGCAGTTTGCAAATGTATACGGTGGTGGCCAGAGTGATTCTGAAACTTCGTTGGAGCCTAAGTCAAGAATAAAAGCTGTGTTGGCTCATAGCGGTGGCTGTGGTAGGCTGGAGGATTAAGAGAGGCGCAAATTAGGCTGTTTGCTTTGCGGCAAAGAACTGAACAAGATAAGCATTTTAGCAAGGTTGTGGCTTTGCTTGCCAAGTCTGCAGTGAGCATGTCAGCCAAAAAAGAGATGTTGGTGTCAGCGGTTCCTGTTATTACCTTCGGAGCAGGTCGGTAATCTTAGAAATCATTCTCACATCAGTGAGGGCAGAAGTGGGCTACTGGGTTTGAAGTGTTTGGGACATGAAAGCGTTTCTCCAGGAAAGTGAGCCCCGCAATGTAAGGGCGTGTAGAGAGTTAAGGATATGAAACATGTTAGATCATATCCCTGTTGAGCTGTATTAATCCGTTGTCCATAACCTTGAGTGGTGATGGAGAAGTTAGTGTTAAATGGCAAATTCAACAGGCTGTGATCCTGTCAGAGGAAATAAGACATGGATGGGATCTGAGCAGTGCTGTTCTGGCACTCGCATCATGCTGCCCTTTGCTCGATTTCTTTTGTTTTTCTTTTTTGTTCTTTAAAGCAATACAAGTCTATAAAAATACAGCCAGCATTTCATATTGGAGTTGGTTTTGTTAGTGCTGTACAGCCGAGTGCACCACAGGCTGGGGACGAGCAGTCGGTCTCATGCCTTTGCAGGGAAGGGAGGGAGGACACTGAAATGGAGACACATCAGCAGTGCTTTCTCCTTTCCTTCTCTGCTCCCCTTACCCTCTCTTCAGTTCTTTAACATAATCTGCAAGTTTGTAAAGGCAAGAACAAAGTACAAAGTCCCTTGCATGCTTCGGGAGGCTTGAAGCTGGTCACTGAATGGAAAGGCAGCACTGCAGAAGCTGGTGGGTTTTGTCCTGGGACCTCCCAGGGGTCGGACCTGTCGTACTGGAAGGGCCCTGTTCCTCTTGGCACTCACGTGACTTAGTCCTTGGGTGGTGAAGCTCCATCCTCCAGAAAGCAAATAAGGTTTCTGCTCCCATTCTGGAAGGCTCTTTCAGGACCTCACCACTCTGATGTCTAGAAACCTTCCCAGGGTTTCCCACCCACCCAGGTTTAGTTGTGTCCAGTTCGTGTTTGCTCCTCCATGTGAGGACACTGGGCTGCACGGCCATTGAGCCGCATGAAGCTGAGGGCCGTGGGGGACAGTCGAGTGGTAGCTGTGGTGTCTGGGTTTTGTGCCGGGTGCTGAGACGCTGTGTTCATGTTCCCAACCAGGGGCTGGGCCTGGCTGGAAATGCGACGCTGTTTGTCAGTGCTGGGAACTGGCGAAGTTCAGAAGTAGTTACAGCTGAATTAATGGACGCCCAGAGGGCAAGATCCACAAAGTCTTTTAAATGATTTTTGAGATATTATGGAGCCACTTAGACTCTCTTAGGCCTTCCCTAGGTGCCGAAGATCTGCAGGCACCAGAAGCTCTTTGCTGAAAGCATTCTTCTGCATAGATGTGCCACTCCTTTGCTTGGGCAAGGAGCACCCTGCGCCCACTCCTGGCTGCCACTTCAGCAGCATGCTTTATCCATCTTGTTCTTAATTTATCTTCCTCCATCTGAGCCCAAACCAAACTCTTAGCCTTCAGTCAAGACCTGGCTCCCACCTGTAGCTATGGGTCATGGGTTGGAGTTTACGGTGGGTCTGTTGTTTATTAGCCTAATGAAATTAAGCGCCAGATGAGGTCAGCGTGTCTGAGTGCCTGTGAACCTGCACAAGCACCCAGAGCCTTTCCTTGGCAGCGGGGTGTCTGGTACTGCCCGATTTTGCAGGGTGCTGAGGGCTCTTGCTTGCAGCCAGCAGGAGCTCGGGGTGATCAGACATATCATGGTGGGTGTGAAGGACTCTATTCCCTTTCTGCAGCCGCCTCCAGGCTCCCGGCCATGACTCAGCTCAGCAGAGCCCAGCTCCTCCTCGGCTCTGTGGCTGCGAGGGCCACCCTGACCCTCGCTGGGGCTGTGGGCTGGGGCTGTGGCGGCCACCCTGGCACTTGGGTGACCGGGCAATGTTGCATCTTGGGTGTTTGGTGTCACCTCTGCGCTGCGTTGGGAGTGAAGGTCAGGCTCGTCATGCTCGTCCCCCAGCGCCGTGGGTGTGTGGGCAGCACAAAATGGAGCAGGGAGGCGTGGGGGGAGGCCGTACGGCCACTCTCCACTAGATGGCAAGCTGAGACCAGCCGAGACCAGCCTGCTCATTGCACTTGTGCCCCAGCGGGGCCAGGGCAGCCCTCCTGCCTCCCCAGGGGCTCTGCGGGGTGTCTGGGGCTGCCCTCGCCCACCCGCCCTTGGGGGCTGTGGGTTTGGGGGAGCGACGTGCCCCCCGGAGCCGGGCTGTCTGTGCCTGTCACCCAGCTCCTGTGCTCAGCCAGGGCCGTTTGTGCTGCATGGGGTGGGGAAAGGGCTTGCTTCCCAGTGTTGTCCCCAAAACCCGGCACAGCCCAAAATTAGAGCTGCTTCCCTCCTCTGTTCCTCTGTCTTCCTTCTCCTGCTGCCCCAAAACGAGCAACTGATAATTTTGGGGGCAGGCAGTGTTTAATCATGGTAAACGGAGGGGAGGTGAGTGCCGACCTTCAAAACTTGTAAGGTCTCTCGGCTTCTCCCTCCCCTCTGAGCCATGGGGGTCCTTCCCCCCTCCCTGTCCCTTCATGGCCTCCAGGCCTGAGGCTGGGCGTTTCCATAGTGACCACTGCCACCATCTCGTGTCACTCTGGTTTAGGCCTGGGGTGTCCTGGGGGCCCTTCCTGGGGTCCCTGCAGCGGATGCCGCAGTGCCCTGCTGCGGTGGGGCCTGCGCCTTCCTCGGAGCCAGCCCATGGTGGTCGTTGATTTGGTTTGGTGAAAGGAACAGAAGTGAAATAGCTGGCAATGTGGCTGCTAGTCAGCAGCTCTCCAGCCCACCACCGGCCTGGCAACGGCAGGGCAGGAGCCTTCCCTGTAGCGTTTCCCCACTCAGGGTCTCCAGCAGTTCCTCCGCATGGGCCGCGCGGCGGCCCTTCAGCAGCTCCGGACGTGCACCGCCGAGGCCGACGGCGGTGGGATGACGCCCACCAGTGCAGCGTGCCGGGGAACGCGTCTGAAACTCCAACTGCCGTGGTCCTGGTCCTGGCCCCTCGGCTGCGCTCCCCATCTGACAGCTGTTCGCCGGTGCTGGAGCTCATTCGGCACTGCTGCTCTGGAAATGTAGTGTTGTGTTTTTGTAGCAAACCCCAGCGTAACAACAAAGCCCAGCCTTGCATTCCTGTCCAACACGCAGCACCCTTGCCTCCCGCCTCCTCCTCGGGTATTGCTTCTGGGAATTCTTTCTGAAATTGTTTTTCATTTGCCTTGTCTAATTATACAAAATGGTGAGAGATTAATTTCCCAGTGGAAATGATGTCTTTTGAACTCAATCCAGTGCTTTCAACCTCGGCACTCCTGTCATTTTGGCTCATTCAAAAAATATATTAACTTGAAGGACTTCAGTCCCAACACCCGTGCCGCCACAGGGGATGGTTGGGCACCAACCGCACGCCTTCCCAACCTGCTCGTATTGCGCCGGGACTCACTGGAAGCTGCAAATCTGCTTTACCGTTTTAATTCATTTCATCTCCCGACTCCTCGGAGTTCCCTTTCTTCTTCTATATTGGTTTTGGTACTGCACTCATTACTTCTGTAGCTAAGTGTTTCCAGCAGAGCTTGAAAAACCCTCTTGGATGGAGACAGGGACCAGCGATTTGTGCTTTGGATGCAGTGTTTACAGCTGCCGCACCAGCATCAGGCGGGACTCGGGCACCAGCCACTCCAGTTAGTGATAATGTCAGCAGCACTTTTCTCTGAGAGTGCTGGCTGTGAATCGGTAGTCACTGAGAAAAGTGAAATATTAGAGACGCTAGAAAAATCTTCACCCAGAACATCTTTGACTACAGATGGTGGTCTTTGGCTGTTTTCTCTTTGCATGGGAGAGCCTGTGGGTGAGATGTCGGAGTGATCATCGCGTTTGCCCTTCTGGTGCTCTCAGGGGTTTGGTCCATGTCTGTCTCTTCAGCTTGTTTCCTCGCAGCCTTTTCCATGCTGATCTTTTTACCCCCTCGATCCCACAGGCGTGTGTTTCTGTGGGCTTTCCAGAGAAAGATGGTTATTTGTGTATGCTTTATCTTGAAGTTTTTTCATGGCCTTCGTCCTGTCTGGGTTTGTTTGCTTATGGCAAATTCTTTCTTTCTGTTCTGTTTTCCATGACCTGACTCATTCCAGTTGCTGCTTCTCCATCTCCCTGTCTCTCTGTCTTTGCTGAGCAGAACGTTTCTTCCCCACTCTGACCCCTCTCAATCTCTAAGTTTCTATTGTTTGCTTTTTTTCTTCACCTCTAATCTGCTCCCCGACCCAGACAACCTAGTGATCTTTCCCTGAATCGAAGCTGCAGTCTTGCCCGTGCTGTCGCACCACCTGGGAGCATCTGAACTGCCTCTGAGAGTAGCACCTCTGTCTCAGTGGAGGTACATCACGTGCAGCTGCAGCGATGGCGAGCCCCACTGCCGGCTTGGCAGCAAAACCTGGCCCAGTGGAGCTCCTGCTTGGCTTTTTTTTCATCCCGCAGTTCAAGATTTTTGCCCAAAAAACTGCTTTGTCCTTTTCTGGGGATAAGGTGGTAGAAGGGGATCCTCAGAGAATCAGCCTGAGCTTTCAGACCGAATGATAATTTGTCATGTTCCGTGTTAAGTTTTTGTGTCACATGCTCTTACCGCTGTTCCCTTCTTCTCCCTCTCCTGTTTTGTAACCTATTTTAAGCCTATAATAGTACTAACTTTACATTGAGTTTATAAGCTTTTATTTTGTTTCTAAAGCACTTAAGCCAGTGAGGTCCTAAACCTTGACTTCAGGCTTTTATTTATGGTTCCAGCAAATGCTGGTTGATAGCTTACCCAGCCAGAATCACTGTTGCTTCAGGCTGACAGGTTTTTTTGTCCTTTGCTTAAGAAGCTGTTTGAGTCATAAAGGGAAAAATACTGAGAGGAGCATTCTAGATCATCTGAAAAAGAGAAGAGAGCCCTCTGGAGTGCTTTTACCTAAAAGTGCTATCCCACCTACTTTCGGAAAGTTTGTGACCTTTTCTCTTTCTTCTAGCTCTATTGTTGGGGACATCCAGGAGCAGAGCAGTGGCTCCTGTCCCTGGTTTTCATCTCTTGTGCATCAATGCCTCGTCGTTTCTTTAATGCATTCTTTGCTGTAGCCAGCTTTGCTACAGCACTCTTTGTTGTGGTCCGTGCTGTGCAAATTGGCTACGAAAGTTGGGCTTTACTTGGAGACTAGGATGGTTGGTCCCATGACATGAGTTGGGTTTCACTCTCCCTTTGGGAGAAGCTGTTCATTCTGCTGGGGAAGCGTTGGCAGCTGCCCGTCTCCTCTCGTATTATCTTGCTGCTGATACCCACTGAGGCAAACTCGCAGAGGAGTGAGGGCTGGGGATTTGAGTGTAGGTCTGGTCACAGATCCACAGGACGTCGTACAACACATCTTTTATGTGGGACACCCACCAATTCTGCTGCAGCACGTGTTTTTCTTTTACTTTGGTTCAGGCCAGGAGGTGAGCGTGGTGTTGAGAGGTGATTTGAGTTTGCAGAGTCCCTGGGGAAAGATTGTTAATCGAACTTGAATTGCAGCACGCTGGCGACGAGTGCAGTGTGTGCGCGAACAGGATAGATCAGCTGACATGTGGTAACTTGTCTGTAAGTCTGGACCCAGACAGGCGAAACAGCTTAAGAAAAGGTTGCAGAGTGGTTGCATCAAGTGATTTTGTTACACTGCTTCGGTGTGAACCTGGCTGTCCACCCTCCGGCTGCATCTGTCCAGCTGTGCTGGCAGCCTCTGTGGGGAGGCACAATGCACTCCATTGGAATGAAAGACCAAAGAGAATATGTTCGCTTTCCTTTTCTCTCTGCGCTTATATCACCTCTACTTAGAATTATTTGAGTAGACAATTCACAGAACACGTAGAAATTCAGGGAATAGCTCCATGTTGGTAGAACAAACTTCTCTGCCAATTTGAATAGACTGTTAGAGTATTTTCTCTACTCTAAATTAAAAATTAAAGTGGTTCATTGTACAGTCAGTTGCAAAACTAGCCTCTTTCTTTGTTTCCTCCTTTACTGGTCCTTGCATTTCATTTTAAGCAGTGATTTACTGTCCTGCTACAGTCCCACCACGGTCCCTGACCCAGGCTTTTTCCTTCTCCTAGCTGCAGCATCAGAAGAAAGTCTGCCCTTCGAAAATCCAAACATTTTAATCATCTTATTTCTGTACTTCTGGTCTCTCTCCCGTGCCACCCTCGGTTTGCCAATCCTGGCAGACCCCCTGCAGCACTGTGCCTGTGCGGAGCCGGGGAGCTGGGCTGGGCTCTGGCAGGAGGAGGCAGGCTGCAGGCACAGCACTGCCGAGAAGGGCAGCTTCTGCGCTGGGCTCAGGCTGCAGCAGCGTGCAGGGTGGACGTGCCCCACGCTGTCTCTCCACCAGTGTTTGTCGGCTGCCATGTGGTAGAAACGCTCCTCACGAGTGCTGTGCCTGCTCACGGTGCTGTGTACATGCTGGGGGTGAGTAGTTTCCCAGGGAGGTTATTAGCGTTGTGGAATTTCAGATCGTGTCTGGAAAGGGGTAAATGTCCTGCAGTTTTGGAGAGGGGCACTGAGACCATTTAAGTCTCCATCGGGCTGGCTCCCAGCACCAGGGAGGCGAAGGGGCACTGTGAGCCCTGCGCTGCATCCCAGGACTGCTCCAGGAAGCCACCTCTGCAGCCTCCTGGGGCTCACAGAGGTCTCCCTGGGTGCGGAGGGCAGGGTCGGTGAGGGTGGGATCGTGGTCCCCTTTCTGCTGACTTTCCCAGAGCCTGGGTGTCCCCGCGGCCAACGTGGTGTCCCCCACGAGCAGCTGTGCAAACCGAGGATTAAAAGTGGTCTCACCTCAAAGATGTTACAGTCTTGGCATTAAACCACCAGCCATTGTTCAGAACAACTGGGCAGTGTAAAACCTCTTTTCACAGAGGAGGAATGTGAGGCGTGTCTGTGTTACAGTTATTTTAAAAATAAAGATGACACTGTCATTTAAAATTAGGTTGGTTTTGATGTGTTCAGACTCCTTGTTCGTCAGTAGATGTTGAAAGGAGGAAGGGCGTGTGTGCTTGTGGGAGAGAGGGAGAGCGAGAAGCTGGCCGGACTCCAGCGCAGATAGCTGGCAGAGGGGGATGTGCAAGTTGTTGCTCAAGCATCCTAGAAAACTTACGGGAAGCTGTTAGACTAGTAGAAGTTTTCACTTTTAATCAGTCACTTAAGTGATCTGAACAAATCTGCTCTGCTGGACTTGCTTAAAAATGCTGCTTTGTGAAACTTTAAGCGCTTTAGTTATTCCAAAAATGTATTTTTTTAAACCAGTTGACCTTTAGTTACATTATTCTAGAGACGCTGTATATCTAACATGCTTTTTTCCCCGTTGCTTCCGCCCACCCCCTTATTTTTCCCCCCAAACTGTCTGCTGCTTGATTTCCTGTTCACATTTAGACATGGTAGGTTGATAGTTTGACCCAGGTAATTTTTTTCCCCAGGTTGACCCAGGTAGTTTTTTCCTTGGGTGACAAAGACGGTGGGTTATATAACCGCGCTGAGCTAAGCAGTCCAGATGGCTGGCGGGTAGCCTGGTCGGCTTCGGCTTCGGAGGCTCTTGGGAATGCCTGCACTTGTAATAAAACGTGGGCTTGTTTTTAATTAGAACCGTCACTTAGTTCAGCTTGGAGAGACAGAAGAGCAAGACCCGTGTAGAGGATTCAAGCCCCCAGATGCTTCACTTTTGATAGATTTTTTTTTTTTCTTCTTTCTTTTAATCAGGCTCAGGCATTGGTGTAAGTTCTGAGCTGAAATTTATGTTGGAAGGAAGGAGGGGGAGAGAGAAGGAGGGAAGCGAGGTGGGGGGGTCGCTCTGACTGCAATGCATTAGTTCAGTGCTGAACAGTAGGTTGGGAGGGAGGGAGGAAAAGGGAGGAAGGAGGGAGGGAGGGAGGGAGGGAGGAAGGAGCTGCCAGGGACCCTGGGCCACCCTCTTCCAAATGAACAGCCCTTGTTTGAATGACATAAACCAGCATTTCACAGCAGGTTTCTGCTGCCCTGCCAAGTCTCACTTGGGAAGCAAGGCATATTTTTTCCTCCCCTCCCCCTGCAGGGAGGTTTGCAGGGATGTGGGCTGGGAAAGATCTTACTCCTATCTATATCGTTCTGGCTCAGAGAGCAAGGAAGGTTATTTCTAGCCACAACACAGTGTAGTCTAGCTCTGAAAATCCTGCTTGTAGTATGAAAACCTGGCTCTCGGACAAAAATAGAACAGGGTTGATAAGGCAGAGCCAGAAACAAGGGCTGATTTCATCAAGATTGCCAGGTGTCCTGCTTTTAACAAGGAAATACGCTTTTTTGTACATGAGCCTTCCTGCTCTGTACTTTGCTGGCATCCTGCTACTGGACTGTGTCCCAACATAGCAGCTCTGCAATGGTGTGCCAAGCTTGCTTGGGTGTCAGGTGCAGAGGATCCTGCCTGGCGTGATATGGACCTGTGCCGATCTTGCTTTTTTCTTTTTCTTTCTTTCCTTCCTTCCTTCCTCTTTCGCCCTTCCCTGTTGCTGCAGGGGGCAGGGTATACGGTGTCCTCCCCTCCCCAGGCATGCCCACCCCATCTCATGAAGGGAGCCCCAGGTGCCCGGAGGCTCTGGCCCTTCCTGTGCACACCCCGGGAGATGGCTCTCTGCGGAGATGGGGCTGAGTAGCGCAGTGGGAACTTGCAGCCAAGCAAATAGTCCCTGCCTTTCAGGGGTGTCGTGGTGTTGCACCTAATCATGTACAATCGGAGCATCGGTAGGCAGGTTTTGGGTACGACAGCAGGGTTGGAGAGGTGCTCTCTGTCTCCGAGGGCCAGAACTGTGCTTCCATACACAGTTCAATCCAAGTCTGGGCAGCTATGGGAAGTGGGGAGCCTATCCGCCTCTCCATCCTTCACTGTTCATTCTCTGTTTCTCTGGTGCTGGACCAAATGTTTGTGTGCCCAAGCTGTGAACCTGGTCTGGCTGCAGACTGTCAAGTAATAATAATACTAATAACTGGCTTGCTGGGTTAATTTTCAGCTGGATGAGACTCCCTGCGCAGCTGTGTAAGTGCTACCGCTGTCTTTGCTAGCAGCAGTGGGAGAGCATGGCTGTGAGCGTGTGGAGGGCGAGATGGTTCCCTTCAGCTGCAGGATGGTGTTAGATAAACCGAAGCCAGCTGCGAAACCACAGTGTCATGCTGCTGCCTGTGGGGCTGAGCAGGGGCACCACGACCTCCCGTGGACACGCAGGCACGAGGACGCGGGGCATTCGGCATGCTTTGCGGCTCTGGTACCTGCCGGTGTACCTGCCTGCTCGTACGAGGGCAAGTGAAACGGCATGTCAGGAGCATCACTGTGACAGCAAGAGCAGCAAAACGATGCACAAAGTGTTCCTGGCAAGGGAAACACTCGCCTGGGGAGTGCCATTTTTTCAGAGCAACTTCTGGGGCTCTCGGGGGCAAGCTGCCATCCGTCTACCGGGCATCGCCTTCTCCCCTCTTTCCTCCTATGGCGTGGGAAAGCAAAGCAGAGGAGCCAGCTTCTCCGACATCACTCCCAAGGGAAAGGTGCTCATGGTCTGTGTGACCGAACGAGGGGAGGTACGGAGAACTGTAGGCTGCCTGTCTTCATGAAGGCCAGTTTTGGCAATAACATGGAAAAGACAGCAATGCAGTAATAGCCACATGAAAAGAAAAGTGAGCGCCAACATGCCTGGCCAGAAGAAACGGATAATCCACAGATTGGCCTTTCTCAGAAGTCCTTGAAAGTGCTTGCACCCAACAGCAGTTTGAGGAAGTGAGGAGGTAGCTCCGTATAGTCTTCACAGTCAGAGAAAACTTGCCACCTATATATGCTAAAATTAGGCTTGAAAATGCTATTTTTTCACTTTCTTTTTCTCTTGAATTGCTGTGGAAATAATGGAATATTTGGCGTTAAAAACAGTAGAAACAAAACAATGCCTTATTATCTTTTAAACTGAATGTGCTCAATAATTCACTGAAGTTTTGCTCTCTTGAAATCACTGAGAGTTACCCAAGATGTCCCTGTAAAACCTGTTTGTTGTCATTTACAGTGCCTTCACTACAGTTCATCAGAGGGGATTTTTGTGTGCTGCCAAAGCTGTAAGTGAATGCAAGAGTTAGTCTTCTCTGGCCTTCTCCTAAGAGCACCTGAGCACTGTGCAACGTTATCCTGAAAGGATTTTTGCCCAGGCATTGCAGGATAATTTTCATAAACCTTTTCCTTAATGGTTGCTGCTTCTCAGGCTTCCAACTCCTTGCGTAGGATTGGAAACAAATTCTCCAGGACTGATCTTGATGTGTTTCAGTTTCTGTTGTGCTCTGAAGGGGACGAGGACTTTAGGGTCCGGGCTGTGGGGAAGTGATCAGGTGCATCGTTGGTGTCCAAGTGAGAAAGACATTAAGAGGAAAGACTTGGTCCAAGTGGATCTTCTGTTGTCCCTCTCATGTAGGGCAATTGAACGGGTAGGAAAAGGGACGTGTAAGAGTCCCAGCATGCGGTTCCCGCTGCTGGGCTGAGCGAGCCCTCATGCAGCAGCTGCTTTGCAGCTTCAGGGTGCTGCAGACACCACCCGCCTAGCACCATCTGAGTCGATCTGAGTGGCTGGACTCCAGTCTGCATGCTGTTTTTCACCCCATTTTCCCTTTTCCTTTATTAAAAGGTTGCAAAACACCCATGTAAAATATCTGTGCTCCTCCTGCCCATGTCTTCACAACCTGTCCCTGGGTGGCTGGCAAGCCAGTTGGACTACCAGTTCTGAGGGAATATAATGATTTCTATTTATACTCTTTTGGCTTGTGCATCTTCTGAGCTGAAAGTTGAAAAACTCGTTCATGGTTGTTTTGAGGATTTCTGAATATGAATCACAAGGAAATTGCATAACACTGCAGCATTTCCTCCTATTGCTCAGGGCTTTACAAACACTGCGCTCCTCCAGGGAGACCAAGGAAATCTGGCAGGACTGGCCCATTTTGATGGTAGTTTTAGTCTAAATGGAAAGTCTGGGTTGAAGGGTAGGTCCCAGCACTAGTAAAAGGCGCGTAAGGTGGAATCTTCCATGCCAGGGCATGAACTAGGTGATTGAAATGGGTGGGTTCCTTCTCAAATGGAGATCCCTCTGTCTGTGACTGCAAAACAGGACTGCTGGCCCTGTTGGTTAAGGCTTTCTATAAATCACTGCCACCTCCCACCTCTGAGAAGCTAGGCAATTCTTTCTTCTAGATTTGGGCAGAATTTTGTGCCCATCTTGGAACCTGACAGATTTTTGGGAACTGTGCTGAACACCGTGCAACCTCCAAGGGGTACAGCTTAGGTTGGGCCACTTTGAATTTTAAATTAAAAACTGCTTTGTATATGAAATGTAGTGTATTCATATAAAGGATGTGCACATACATGCAAATGCCGTATGGAAGCACAGTTTATTTATTGTGGAGGTTAATAAATGTCATGGCCAGCCAGTGTGAAGCCTGAAATGAGGAAATAAACATAAAATTACTCAACATCTTATTTTCTTAGTTCCTCTTCCAAACCCCCAGCTACTTCCTTTTCCTTTTCTTTTCCTACAATCCAGTTTCATCCCAAACAACCCACATACCTGTTTGCTCTTTGCATGCTTACGTGTGCAGTTCATTTAGGATCAGGTTGGAAAACCGATGGATTGGATTCTTCTTGGTTTACCTGTGTGCGAGCAGAAGATGGCATCAGGCCATGCATGGTGTCTGTAGAAGTATTTTAGGTTATAGATGGTGGCTCTTGGAGGATTTTTGATTATGAAAATCCACAGCTTATGTTTTTATTACCCGCAGCTCCAACGTAGGTATTTATATGTAGTAATGACTACTTTGATTTGAAGTTTGAGGGGGGGACTGGGGTGGGTGGGTACAGCGGTCCGCATTACTTCTTCTACCCATAGTTTGGTCCACGTGATGTTGGAGACGTGAATCGAGGAGAAAGCAATCAGCTGTGGCTGCGGGTAGGATGTAAAGCGAGTTACCCTCCGGCTCGTCCCACCGGCAGCGAGGGGACGAGCGGCTTGGCGTTGTTTCCTGGGCTGTCTGTTCTAGCTAGCACACCCCGGAACATCGCAGGCCTCTTAATGGTCTGTATAAAACTGTTTCCTCTGCAAAACGTAGTGTATATTTGGTGAAATATTTCACCAGGAAGAATTAACTTGTTCTTTGAGAAATTGTCTAAAATACTGAGTCGATAATTAAGCATGGTGCAAGTGTTCTGGGGGGGATTTTAACTTTGCAGGAAAATTTCAAAATAATCATAAATTGCAATTTCTGTTGTGCTTTTATAAAATATATGCTTCCGGATTAATTACAGATAAATCTCAGAATTTTTCAATAATAGGTCATAAAAGCCTTGTTTAAGCCTCCAAATAGCAGTGATTCTGCAGAAATTAAGCAGCAGTAGCTTCCACTAAAAAAGGTACGATCCGGTTTTGTTCAGGATATTTGACCATCTGCAGTATGAATTTAGAAAACTGAGTTGAAGGCATCAAGGTCTGCAAATTTTGTATTAGGTTAATATATATTTTTTTACTGTTAACATCACTTCTGAAATTTCTAGTAAAGATATTTTGGCTCTGAAGATACAATCAAAGGGGAATAATTAGTGAGAGCGTGATGTTAAAAAGATTGCAGTGCTGCAGGGTAGGGATTTGTCTCCAAGTTAGTCACTAGCCCCAGTTTTGTGAGTTTTATAACTGAACCTGTTCCCACAGGTGGTACTTGGGACATGAGCCCTTTACCTCTCAGCAAACGCTTTCTTCTCTCAAATTTCCTACCCTTTGTTAGTGACTAATACTGAAAAGTGAAAGAAGCTTTTTACTTCATGAGAAGCTTTCTGGGTTTAGGTCTGTTTTCTCCAGAGTGTGTTAACAACAGGAAAATGGTGTGTGTGCATATACAAATACACTTATTTTATGGTATTTTATCATCTGGCTCTATCCTGGGCGATGTGTGTGTCTGCAGAACTGCCTGTTCTCAGCCTCTTACGGGCTGTCTGCTAAATGTTGTTACCCTGCGAGGTGTAACCACACTGTCCCTTCGCACGTAACGCTGGCACAAGCGTCAGAGCCCCATGTCTCGGCGCTGCACCCCACGCCGAGCCGGCACCCGGCGCTCACCCATGCGGCTGTGGTGAGGCAGCCTGCAGCAAACCTTTGCGCGGGAATTGTGTACAGACATGCGAGAGAGAACATTTTGGGAGGGGGAGAAAGACATACCTGCCTCTCCCTTCAAATCCAGCACTTGGCAGTTGTTTGGAAGAGGTCTTTGAAGGCCGTGTGCTCCCAGCCTGGCGCCCACCTCTCCCAACACTTCTCCCGGGACAGACCTGGCCGCAGCTGCAGGTCTTGGCGCTGTGCATCTGCCCCGGGCACGCCAGTCCCCCGCGTCCTGAGCCGCTGTGCAGCCTGTGCCCCCGATGATGCCCGTCTGTGTGCTGCAAGCAGCGAGCCTGGGGTAGGGTAGAGGGCATTGCTGTGGAGATCTCGCAACTATTTAATGACTGTTTTGTCCTTTGCCATACAAATCCTATGGGGAATTATTTTTAGTCCTTTACACAACCAAGTGAGGTGTTTCCCCCTCTGCACGCTCACTGTCCCTTTGGTCCTCTGCCCTGGCAGAGCAGACGTGCTGCTGTGCAGCTGGCGCGGGTGGGCAGCCCTGAACCTGGGGGAGATGTTTGCAGGCGAAGGCTTTGCATGGTTGGCAGGCAGCGGTGGGACGATTGCTTGTGCTGGATTCAAACCTGGTGAAGGAGAAGCAGCTGTGGTCACCATGCTGGCTGCAGCTGCAGACCGGTGCTTCTGCCCAAGGACCGTGGGCAGCGGTGGGCTCGGGCTGCCGAGCGGACCTGGGACAACAGGGGTGGCTTCATAGCTTCTGCTGGAAGAGCAGCTCTGTACAGAGCTTCGAGGATCTTCGTTGTCTGAACACAGATCCAGGGATGGAGCAACCCAGTAGCTGTGGGGGCTACTGGAGGTCCCCCCAGCCGTGCTGAGGTTTTCTATGTGCTGAGCTCTTCTGTTCTGGACTGGGTTGCAGAGCTTGTTCACCAGAACCAGGCAGCTCCGAGAGCACGCTGTGCATGGGGAGTGCCAGGGAGCGTAGGGCCTCCACTGCCTCCATCCCTTGGCAGAAGTGGTTGGATTTATAATTTTCTGCAGTGCTGTAAAGATGAATTGACAGTGTAACAGTGTGGTGGAGTTACAGGAGGATGGTGCAGGGGAAACATGCTCCTGTCTGAACAATCTGTAACTTTATTTTTGTCAGTAATCAATGGAGACTTGGGTATAATGAATAGTAAGAACCTCTTTAAAATTCAGCACCCTTTCACAAGGAAGAAGGTTGGTCTGTCAACTGACTTGCATGTGAAGCTTAGTCTTAAAATGCTTCCTTTTGCTTTAAGCCCTGCATATTTTCAAGGCTACTTTGGGAAGAGAGGAATATTAATATCCGTAAAGCCAAGCTGGGCAGGAATGACCTTTGCCGTGCCAAGACCCCGAGGGGTCTCTGCGGGCTGGGCCAGCCCAGTCTGGCTGCACTGAGGGCATGTTTTTGACAGCAGGGCAAATGCTCGCCCTTAGGGTGCTGGAGCAGCTTCGCTCTTGGACCTCTTACACAGCAGGCCTTTCTTCAAACTTGGGAACTTTCTCTTATCCTAAAAAACCTCTCTTCAAAAGGCTTGAGGCAGTACAGGAAAAGGATTTCTTTTTAAAAGTGATGTTTTTCTTGGAAAAGGAAACGATATTACAGAATTGGGGCTTGGTTAAAACCTTGATGTTATAGAGTGGTGTTAATGGATTAACACACTGACAATGGATAAAAGGTTTGTCCTTAATAAGATGGATGTAGGATGACAGTATCTCCTTGTTTTATGGTTGCATAGTTGACCTCTGCGTGAAATTTCCTTTTCACTGTGTGCATACTTTGCAATTAATGGCATAAGCATATTGTGTTTCCTTGTCTGTCCTTTTCCCTTTTTTTAAAGAACAGTCTCTGATGATTAACAACCTCTCTATTGTTTCATGTAACCAAACTGGAAGAGCAAATATGCAGGCAGACACATTTTTCCCCGTAGCTGATGTGCTGTGCACCATAACTTGAGCTGCATGACTAGTCCTTTAGGCCTGGGCAGCAGAGGAAACCACTGGGAGAAGGACAGCAGATAGCGAATCTGTGCCAGGAAGCTTGTCAGGTGCCAGAGCAAGTGGCTGAAAGCTGGGTTGACCCAGAAGAATTGGAAAATATTTTGGTGTCCCAAGCACAGGAGCTGGTGTGCGCTCAGCAAGGGCAGTGGCCAGGCTGGGACAGCACCCCAGGCCAAGCAGGGTGCTGACTGGGTGGATCTCTTGGGTAGTAACCTGGCTGTAACTGGAAAGCAAGGCTGTAAGAGCCGAGTCACCCTTTTATTGTATATAGTGTTAACCTATATGCCTGGGGTGAGCCAGGGCAGAGTGCAGGGCTTGAAGTCTGCGTGGGATCCCAAGGAAGGGCCATGCATCTGCAAGCCTTTGAATAAGAGTTACCTCAAGCTGTCTCCCTGGTCCCTTCAGCGAGTCTTCAATGCTGGTACTGACGTTGGAGAGAAAAACTTCTTTAGGGAAAGTTGACTTCATGGCCAGGGCTGCTAGGCAGCACCACTGGTGGAGGAGCCCGCTGTTGGTTTCCTTCCCTCTTTTCACTTACTTTATTTTCTTGATATAAACATTGTTCCTGGAGGAAAACTCACGTGCTGACTACAGCTGTTTCTGCTGCTGAATCATCCCTCAGTTCCCAGATGTGGGATGATAGATTTTCTCCTGCAAACAAAAATCTCTACTTTGTCTTGTGTTGCATAGCTAGGTGCCCTGGGAGGGGGAGAGGGAAGGTGCTCCTTGGGAAATATTCCAGGAAGAGCAGGAATTCGTGTTGAGGGGTCACACTCTGCCCAAACCCCCAGTTTTGAGTTACACTGTTAGATTTGTGCTTCCCTGAATGTGTCCTGGGTGGCGGAGCTGATGCAAGCCGTCCTGCCGCCCTCCGGCTGGTGCCAGCACAGCTGGCTGTGGCCTTGCGGTGGATGGCGTCGAGGGACAGCTCTCCCTCCGTTAAAAGATAAACCTGCAGGAGACAAACGAACAAGTTCAGTTCATTCTTTAACGCTGACTAAGTTCCCTCGGGCAGCTCACCGCCCCGACTGGCACGTGCAGCCGGTGTGCAGGGCGAGAGCTGCTCGCGTCTGCTTTGCCACCGCAGAGGTGTTCGTGGAGCTGCAGCTTCGGTGGCTCTCCACAAGGCTGGCACCGTGGCCGACAGGGAGGAGAGCACAGGAATAGCCTGTGTTTTGATGACCTCCAAGGAAGGCATCTGTTTAAGTGGCCTAACGGTGATGTGCTATGTGACACACAGCCTTTTTGTGGGTTTTTTTTGGTATGGGCAACGGGGATATTGGGCTGGTGTTAGGGCACCCAGGGTGAGCGTGGTGGCGAGGTTAGCTGTGGTCAGCAGTGTGTGTGCCTAGCTGCCGCTGGCACCGATCCTTTGAGGACATTATACTGTCCGCTTTCGGCCTCGTGCTTCTGCTGGAGCTTTTGGGGGAAGTCCCGACAGCAGGGACTCTGCTGGAAGCACACAGACCCTCGCACCCAAGGGCAGCTTCTGAATTTCTGTCCTCGGTGTTAATATCATTTATTGGGAGCCTGTGGTGGGAGAGGTCGAGAAACGCTTGCCTGCCTGATTGCAGATCAGAGCCTCTCCTCCTCCCTGCTCTCCTCAGATGTGTCGGCTGTTGCTGCCTTGTGTGTTGCTATCAACATCGCCTTTGGACACTTTCCTTCCTTGCTTGCTATTTCTGGAGGGAGCATGTGATTAAATCAGTTCCCCGTGCTTCGGTCCCGGTGGAAGGGGGCTCCCAGCTTTGTTCCCAGCAGAGGAAGGGTGTGCACGCCGCCGGCTCCGTTTAACAGCCTACACAGGCCTTTTTTCCTGTTTGAATGGATGCTGCCGTGCTCGGCTCCAGCTTGTGATGCTGATGGAGCGCTGATGTGTGTGTGTTTCTGTTGGGGCTCTGGGTTGACGAAGGATTATTTTAAAACATTTTACTCTGTTGAGCTAGAGAAATACAACCTGTCTGAAGGCTGATCTTCTTACAGCCGCAGTTTTCATTATGCTATGCTTTTAAATCATCCTCAAACTGTGATTAAAACCTTCTGCCATTGTTTTTCCCCTTTTTATTGTATCCACTGAAACATTACTTTACTTTAATCTAAAGTAGCCAAGCTGTAGGAGCGATTGGGACAGGGGGAAGAGCACTGGTAGTCGAAGACAGGAGAGTCTTGGGATGAAGCCACAGCGTTGGCTCAGAGGGTGGCTCTGTCGCGGGCAGTGCTGGGTGCATTGCCTCATCCTTCTGCGTTTCAGGTCCTCTCTAAATTATTGACATTTCTTTTCCTCTCTTACTCTACTCTTTGCCTGACTCGTTCATTCAGGCTGTAAGTACTTGTGAGCGAGGGTGGCTTCCTACTCCTTGCCTGAGTTGCACCTACCAGATGTTACTGTCATGCCCGTAAGATGTAAAGGGAATTGTCTGCTTTGCTCTAAGTTTATGTCCTTTATGTGCGTCTTTGAGAAGAGCATAGAGGAGAGGAATGCCCACCTTTGTTTTGTTTAAAAGCCCCTTTAGTTTCTGTTTTTACCTAGTCCATCCCATTTGCATTCTCTTGTTTTAAGAACTGTCCTAGTTGTTATTTTAATACAACTCCAAAGCTGTGGCAACCTGATGTTTTGAATGTAGAAGGCTGTGGTGGTCTTTGGGGACCACGCTGCTGGGGGAGGTCGAGGCGGGTCCTCCTGACAGCCGTCCCCAGTCGGGGTGACACCAGACGTGTCAGCCGTCCCTTACCAGGTGGAGCCAGGGTCTTCATAAGACTTTCTTCTTGTGTTTTCCAGGTCTACAACTCGAACAAGGACAACCAAAGCGAAGGCAGTAAGTATTTCTTTTCAAGCCAGACCCCTGAGATGGTGGCTGTGCTGTGTGGTGTGCAGACTTTGGCGGGTCAGCAGGAGAGGCTGAGCTGCCAGCGGTGGGGACACCGGGATGTGCTGTGCTCCCCTGGGCCAGGGGTCCGGGGTGATGGGGCTTGGCGTGGGGACTGCAGGGTGGCCCCAGGAAAGAGCCGGCTCTGGTGCCCAGCAGGGAACTGGTGCAGAAACTTGGTGGTGGGGCTTGGGGCCGTGGAGGGCGGTGCCAAGCCGTTCCCTTGGCACTTTGGGGTGCATCCCCTCCTGCCTGCCCCGCACCCTGGTGTCCCCCGGCCGCAGCAGCGGTGCAGGGGGTGCTGGCGTGCCTTGGGACCGGCTCCTTTTGCTTATCAGAGCCAACGAGTGCAGGTGGCATCTTGGACCAACCAGCTCTCCTTTCTGAACCAGAATGTGGAGGATGAACATTCCTTTTCCAAAGGGGAACTAGAGCAAAAATATAAAGAGTAGGGAGGTCCCGCCTAATCAGGATTGTCAACAAGAGCCCCTGAAAAAAAAAGCTGTTTTTATTGTAGTTCGGGCAATCAAAGACTTGAGTCAAGAAAGCACTTGGTTTTCTTCCTTGAGGAGCAGTTGCACCTGGTCCTGGCTCTAATGTCCTGTGTTTCAAAACCCTTAATTGAGCCATTTCCCAGTAGGTTTGAATTGCCATAATTGCAATACTCAAAACTCTGATCCCTTCCCTCCTTCCCCCAGTCATCGGTCGCACGGGAGCCCAGCCCCGGTTGATGGTTAGTAAATAGTTCATTTTTATGCTGCCTCAGACAGGGCATTTTCATCTTGAGTAGGAGCATATTTCTCATAATAATAGGTATAATTTGCAGATAGTGTTCCTCACACCCATTTTCAGCCCTTGCACAAAACAGTCTCTTCCTCCTCTCTGCTTTCTCTGATGTGGCTTCTCCCTTCCCTGTTGGTCCTCCATGTTGTCATCTGCACATCCATCTCATCCCGTATGTATTCCTCTTGGCTTTATGCAATTCAGATGATCCTTGCAGAGTTAAATGCTGTGCCTCACACTCGTGAAGGACAGTATGGCTAATGCCCCAGCTGGATATGAAGTCTGTGTAGAACAGCTCCACCTTTTCTCAATTTTACAGAGGGGCAAAATGAGTTTTTTGAGGCACAGACAACAGGACTTGCTCAACTCTGTCCTAGCCTGGCCATGAACTGTCACTGCTCTGTGTTCCCTGCACACAACCTCTGTCTCTGCCAGGACAGTACGTGGTGATTTGGCTCAAGAAATGTGTTAAAGTAACCATTTTCTTAACTTTGTTGAGGGGTGATGCAAAAGCAGGGAAAACATTAGGGATGGGGATGGGAGGAAGGATTGGTGAAGCAATTGGTGAAGTAATTACCGCTTCTGAAAGAAGCACTTGTCAAACCGTGACCTTCCCATCTTACGTGCTGTCAGCCAGAAATCCTCCTGGGGCTGTGACTTACGCTGGAGTCATCCTGCAAAGTAATGGCAGCTCTTTTAGAGATGGTAAGGGCTCGAGTCAAGTGTGCCCATGACTTTCCCAGGGTTATTTGTATTGTCTAATCCTGGTCTTCAGCGGCCAAGCTTGCAACAGATCCCAAGCTGGGGCTCCTAAATGCCTCTTTAGGGTTTCCTTGGGTAAGGGCTGTCTGGGTGACGGTGCTCCCCCCGGGCTCTTCACTGCCAGGCTGTTTCTGCCCCCTCAGCCCGGGCTTCTGCCCGTGGTTAGTTGTGCACAGCCTCATCGAGGGCCCGCGTTACCAGGGGTGTGGGCAGGACCAGGCTGGCCTGCAGGCAGCATGGGGCCGCAGGCAGCACGGACCTGCCTGCTGTGGCCGCTGCTGGCATATAAATAGCTTATTTTCATAGGCTTAATCTGAGACGGGTGTATGTGTTGGAGGGGAATGTCTCGCTCCGTCGGGCGCTGAGCTGACGGGTGGGCTGTGGCTCCGTGGCGCAGCCCGGCAGGATGCGCTGCCCACGTGCCCGCTGCCCAGAACGGGCTGAGCGGTTCTGCTGACCCCTGCTGCTCTTTGGCCACGGCATGTGGGTGCGTTGCTTTGCCAGCCGCTAGACAGATCCCTAGCTGGATGCCCACATGGGGTGTGCTGGAGGCTGGTGGCTTTGAGGAGAAAGCCGGTTTGTCCCCAGGCTGGCGGCAGCTCCCACATTTGCCTCCCGTGTCGGTTCCCAGCCCGGCACTGGGCTGCCTGTGCCGCTCTGGAAAGTTGTTTGTTTGTAGTGCTGGTGGTGACTGCAGCCCACGCTTCGGTCATGCCTCTCTGAAGCAGCTCAGCTTTTGGCAAAGTGTAGCGAGACTTTGACGAAGACACCAAATGCCAAGTTTTTCCCTGCGCGTCTTCACCAGACGAGTACGAAGTTGGGGTTTAATCAATCGAGGAGGCTTTGGCAAAGTTTTTTATCTTATAGTACTTCTTCTATTTTGATGGGCCGTCTTAAAAACGAGAACAATCCTCCTTTTCTGCTCCCCCTGCTTTGGGGAGTGCGTTGGGACCCTCGGCTGAAGGCTGCTTACGTAGCAGCGCTCCTGAACCGCCTGGTGGCAATTATTTTCACATACGCCTCTGACTGGGGCTGCCGCTGGTATGTTCAGACATCTGACTCTGCTTTAGCCCTCATTAAAACCATGTCTGTAGTGAACTGCTTGCTTCACCAGCTACACTTAAAATTGATTCGGAGGCTGGCTTTTTGCCACGCAGCCCTTGATACAAGAGCTTCCTATAAGGACTCAAATTGAGTGCAGTGATTGAGTGGAGTCCGGATGCAATTCCTGACCCTGAAAACCTATATACCTCTGCTTCCTGCCCATACTTAGGTTAGTCTGAGAGAAACTCGCAGTGCTATAGTGAGGTCTGCTTTTTGGCCACTAACTAATTTTACAGAGCTTTTGGGTTTTACATCCTGCTGTGTGGCCAGATGGCCATCGGCCTACAGGGTGATTTATCTTAATCTTCTTTGGGAGCTGAGAGGAAGCAGTGCTGAGCGGTGGGGTGAGCGGGTGTCAGTGAACTGCTAGAGCCAGATGAATTTAGATGCACTAGTTCGTAAACCAGGAGGACTTGCCCTGCTCTGTGGAAACAAATCCTCCAGGCCATTTGTGCTTATTGCATGGAGAAACACAGAACTCCTCCTTTCCTTTCCTCTCCCCACCATTTCCCTCTCCTTTTTCCATATCCAGTTGGTTCCCTATTAGTTCAGGACCCCATCAAAAGCTGTCTTTGTTTTCATAAGCTCTTCACAGACCTTGAGTCCCTTGACTGCCCCGTCTGCTGGTGCCTAGCCCTCCCCAGCAATCTTCATTTCCCAATCTTAGCAGCTCACTGGTAGTTTGAGACTTGAAGTAAGGCTTGAAACCTCATTTCTCTCTGGTCTCTGCTTCTTGGTTTCTCCCTTTCTCTGTGGCTCTTAATTCCATAAAGTCTTTGAAAGAGTTCATAAGAATAATCATCGTGGCACTTCGTTACACGGCACAGAAACGTGTGGTGGGGTATGCGGAAAAGCTTGCTTTGACCTTGCATTGCCGTGACCGACACGCACACAGCTAGAGTCAGCAAGGTTGTCTGAGGCTGAACAGAGCTGATTCAGTCTTCTTGCCCCTTTACCGATGCTCTGATATGCCATATCAGTGTAAAGGAATTAATGGATTAAATAGAAATAATCTGCTAGGCAAACATAGAACAGGATGAGACCAGCTCAGTTGCACGATGCTATACGAAGGTCAGATAAGAGTGTGTGTGTGTGCAACAGTTGTAATACAAGCGATGTGTATCATCTTTGCTGATATAAAATATTTCTCTGCTTGATAACAGTGTATCACTGCATCTCAGTTGTGCATTGAAATGCTGCCCTTGTATGAAGAGCCTGGGACATGTATCTTGACCTGGGGCTGTGTTTCACATCTTTCCCCTGGGGAATGAGAGGCTCAAGGGAGGGGGAATAGCAGGAGGCAGGGCTGTAGGCTTTGCCCCTGCAACACGTTTGAATGCATGAACAAAGGAAAATACTGCCTAAGATAATAAAAGAGTCTGTAAATCCACTCCCTCTTATGACTGAGAGGCCATTTTAAACATATAGGATGGGGATTAGGGATGCCTGTTGTGAAGAGCGGAGGAGCATGTTGGCCATGCTTTTCTGTGGCAGCCCCAAGAGTTTGCTCTTCCCTGCTGCCTTCCCTCTCTCGTTTCCTGACCCCGGCTGATGGCAGGAGGCAGCTCCACAGCGATTTAGGTCCATCTGAGCGTGGGCTGTGGGTCCCGTCTCCTGCCTCTGCCTTGCTGCAGCAGCAGCTCTCACTGAGGTCAGCGGCTGAAGACTTGGGTTTCGTGGGGTTTTGATGGAGCGCTTTTTTTCCTTCTTTTTTTTCTTAATCTTGCTGAACCATGTCATTGCACTAGTCCTACTGTCAAGGCTTGGAGGAGAGCAGGGACGAGGATGGGGCTGTAACTGGCCAGACTCGGTTTGGCCGAAGCTGCTGGGACCGCAGACCCTGCATTTCCTATGGGCACGCTCATACAGCGTTGCGCTCTCCAGCCCTGAAAGGCCATCGGTTGCCCCTTCCTTTCTCCCTGCTTCCTGACCTGCAGCTGCTATCAAATTGAAGCTAAGTGGGGTCTAAGCGGCTGAACCAAAGCTCAGGCCTGTGAATCACTTTGCTGCTGGGGTGAATGGAGCAAGTGTAAAGACCGGGACAGCAATAGATACAAATCTGACTTTGATCTGTGCTGTTGCTGAACTGAATCATTGGGTAAATGAGTGAGATAAAGAGAAGCTGCTTCTGTGAGAGGGGAAATCAAGCTTTTACAATGCTCATTAAAAGTTAAATTTAAGGATGAATAAAGGCACTTTGGATATTTAATCAGATATTATTTCTGGATATAACTACTGCAAATAAATCCCCGACCTTTCCTGATCCAGAGCTCAGCAACGAGTGGAAGAGCTTATTCATCTACTTGAGAGGATTATGCTTGGCCACTTCCACCCAGAAGGACTGCTTCTGTTTCTTAGCTCTGCTATTGCTGAGTGCTGCGGAAAGGTGGGGTCCCAACTTCTTGCTCAGCGGTGGAGTGGTGGGCTTTGCAGGGGAGGGCACGCGTCTGTAGGTGTCATCTGTTCAAGTTCAAACATGCAGGGGACTGAGGGAAAACTGCTGGTTTATGGAACGGGTTGGCACTTAAACCGCGTGGCAGAGAGCCTGAAATGGTGATCAGTGTTGGCTGGACAACACCGTGCAGGGGTACCAAAAGATCAGGGTTAGGGCCAGTACTAAGCCAAGGCTAATAGGGCCAGCTGAACCGGGTTTGTCTGTATGAAAGGGTTTCTACACCGTGGTTTCTTGCTTCTCAGGTACCCTTGTGCTTGTGTTTATCAGTGATTGGCGGTATGGTAGGCTTTGCCCCACTGATTGATGGCACGTTGATTTTATGCTGCATCCGTGCTTGGAGAGTGGTTGGAAGCAGTGCTGGAGAGCCCTCCAGGTGCCTAGCAAAGGGCCCTGGAGCTTCTGGATATTCGCACATCCTATGGCACAGGCATCCTGCAACTTGTGTGCTTATGTTGGCTCAGCACTTCAGTATGCTTGCCCAGAAAAATATAATAGAGCTGTTTTACTGTTTCACTGTTTCAGGTTCTTGTGCCATTCATCACACAAGAGACACCACCAGCAGAGAACTCAAAACAAGTGATTAGTAAGGGGCTGCACCATGCAAGCCATAGGCAGCCAGTGAGCTGGCAGCTTATTGTGCACCAGCAGTGAATCCGTGTTTAAGTAAGCGATGTGAACAGGGGAAATGCAAAGGAATAAAATTGCACGTGCCTTGCTGTGAGGACACTGCCAGCCCTGGGCGCTGATCCCTTCCTGCTGTGCTCTTGATAAAATGCAGTTTTAAAAATCTGCTTTTAAGCTAACGCTACACCTTTTCTACCTTCTGGAGTTCAACATCTTAAACCGCGCAGCCATGCTGTATGCAGCCGTGCTGTATGATCCTCTGTCAGGCACTGCCGGGAAAATCCCGCACCTTCCGCGTGGCAGCCGGGGAGCAGAGTGGGTCGGTGGCTCTACCCCAGTCCCTGCTGATGCTCCTCCCGTCTGCTGGGTCCGCACTGCTGTGGGAGGTGGGATGGCATTGGGGGCAGGTGCATCCCCGCCAGCTCGAGGGCCAGCCGGGGCGAAAGGCCGGCAGCAGAGGTTTGGCTCGAGGCGGCATGAGGGAGGGGGGCGGGCTGCGTGCCCTGCCTCCCCCAGCCTCTGCCCGGGATGCTCATCCCAGCCCTGGAGCCCGGGGTGACTTTGCACACCCTTCTCTGTGGGGCTTCTGCCATATGAAAGGTTTCCCAAACCTTTATATAGGGAGGAAGTAATTTTCCTTAACAAATAGCTGTCTGCAGGCAGTGTTTTCCACGCAGCGGTGGAAAGCTGACTAAGGGATGAATTCTTCCAGCAGGTATTTGGATCCGCATATTAGTAATTCCTTGAAATTAAATGTGAAAACCTGCAACGGCGTGAGTTAATTGAGCTTTACATTCCATTAACTGGAATGTTTTAGAACTTACTCTCAGGCAGAGTCAGCTGCCTTCAGGACATCCTAATTTGCACCAACTAAATATTTCATTAGTGCTAATAAAAGAAGGGGCTGTTCTTGAACTGTGCACATCTGCGTAGAGTGAGGGTAAATGGGATGTAATGTATAGTGTTCATGAGACAATATTGTTTAGCCGGGCTTTGCATTGCCGGGGGGGCAGGAGTGTCTGCCTCAAGTGTGGTGCAGGCAGGGTGCAAGCATCGGTGGGGGTCCAGGGCTGGCGCTTGCTGGCTCCCCAGGGACAGGTCCCCTCCCGCTGGGCACAGGAGACGCTTTGGACAGAGGTTTGACCCAAAATTTGTTCCCATCTCCCAGTCCCTATTGCTCTTCCACCACCACATGCCATCAGCTCCCTCCTCTTTCTGTTATGTTTTTACCTCCATGCTTTCTTTGGATTTCTTTACTCCATTTTCCTTCACAGAAAGATATTGCTGTTCACAGTTACCTCCTGCTTCTCTCTTCCACTCATTTATCTCCCAGTTCTCCTTTACCGTCACTTTTTAATGCTCTAACCTGTCATATGGTTTGTCCTTGAAAAAACCTGCATCTGCACAAAACCGCCTCAAAAGCCCCAAGAAGAAATCCAAGGCACCAAAGGCCCCTGCCCCAGGCAAAGCCTGGGAGGTCAGTCCCGTACCCCAGATACGCAGGCGGTCCCCAGTATGGGGTGACGGAGACGGTCTTGAGATGAAGGTGTCTCTCCAGCACATAGATGGCTTGGTTAGCTGGGTGGAGAGCTGAAAGGATTTATAGGAATTACCTGGGACTCATCAAGCGAGCTGCCTCGTGTGCCGTTTTCAAGGATTTGTTGTGTCATATATGATTCCCTTTTTTACCAAGGGAAAAAGAAAAAGGTCTCTTCAGGTTATCTCACCTTCATCCTAAATTAATATTTTGACCAACTGCAGACGTAAATCTCTGACAGAGCCCGCGGCTCTGCTGCTTGGCAGGCGTGGGAGGTGCTGGTTCAGAGGGATGCGGAGGCTGAAATGACAGATTAGTGTTCTGCGCTCGCCTGGGTTACACCTGGCACAAGCTACTGTACTTACGCCTTTCCTCCGTGAACAGCTAATTTATCTCCTTCTCCTTTCTCCCCCCCTTGTTTGAGCAGTGGTACAGTATTGCTGTGAATGTCAGCAACGACTGCGGGATGAGCATTGTGATCAGCGTGAAGCCATCCCTCTGCTAGGTGTTTATCACTTCTCTCTTCTCTTCCCTTTCAGCTGCCCAGTTGGATAACATCGGCTTCAGCATTATCAAGAAATGCATACATGCTGTTGAAACAAGAGGTAGAGCAGTTCACCAGATGGTCTTGTTTTGGGGGGCAGCCTTGCAGCTGCTTGCAGCATAGCAATTGCTTACCTGCTCTTTTCATCAACAAAAATGATGCATTAACTCTCGGAGACCCACATCAGATAAACCCTGTAATATGCTCAGGCTGAGACATGCGTTTGCCCTGTGGCTGGGGTTAGCAGGGGTTCAGCAAACGTCAGGGGCAGAGTTAGGAGATAATGCACTGGTCGTGCAAAATGGGGGAAGGGACCGAAGCTGGGGACTTCATTTGAGCATCCCTTCGTGCGGTATCACTGCAAAGCATTTCCTCTCATGTGGGACAACAAATAGATCTGCATTTCAATCCTTCCCCTAAATCTCTTGCAAAGAATATTTATATACAGATGGGCTATCTTGTTGGCATCTGGATGACATCAAAACCAAATTTTACCCTCTTCTATAATTTTGTGTGTAGTTGGTGGGAGGGTTTAATTATTTTTGCTATTAGAGAAGCCAAAGAAATGAAAGAAATGTTAGTAGCTCTCTTGACGTTCTCCTAATAAGCTCTTTATTTTTCCTAGGGATCAATGAGCAAGGGCTCTACCGAATCGTTGGAGTAAACTCTAGAGTTCAAAAGCTGTTGAGTATATTAATGGGTAAGTATCTTGTATTTTGTTAAAGGCAAGTAGATTGTGCTGCTTTGAAGTCTTGCCAGCCAAGAACGGAGGCTCTTGTCGGGGTACCTAATCGTGGTGAATGTGCTCTTAGGGCCACATGCTGTTAGAGGCCGGGAGGTCCCGGGGCACCACTAGCAGGTTGCTAAGGTAGGACTCATGTAGGGCATTGCTTTAAAAGGTCTTCTGGTGCAGTCACTGGTGTCCTGCTCACATGCGTTACAAATTTTGGCAGCCTTCCAAATGCAAACTAAAATCTTCAAAGAAATAGCTGAAAGCTTTGGTTTTTAATCTCATACCTGCCACGTTCCCAGAATACTTTTTAATTATTTTCTCTTGTGTGTTGCATGCTGCCTGTGGCTCTTCTTACTTTCCCCTTGGACTTTCTTGTGCCTGTTTTAACACGGTCTTGCCCAGACCTTTCAAGCATGCGTTTCACTCATGCCTGAGGCATAGGGTCCTGCGGTTCTGGGTGCTCGGGAGGAGAGAAGGTGTCGGGTCACGCCACGGCAGAGCTTGGTGTTGACATTGTGGGGCTCCTTTGAGCACTGGCCCTGGTGTGCAGCCATCCTGCAGCTGCCCAGCAGCCCTCAGAAACCTTTCCCCACCTCTGAGAAGATATGGTGGCAAGAGAGAGGCTGTGGTGTTTGCTACAGGTGCCTTTGTGCTCTGAACTGGCATACCCATGGGCTTGATCTGAGCACCGAAACGTGCAGGAGCAAACAGGTCTTGCGATTGTCAGGGAGCTGGTAGTTGTTCCTGGTGCAGGTCTGGGACCACTATGGCTGACTTTTCCTGGAGCGGTTCCTTGTCGGTGGTGTTGGGTTTCCATCACCCCATAGCCGTGCAAAGCCCTACGTTGGGTCACGCTTGTTGGGCTGCATTGGAGAATCTGTAGCTTGACTCCCAGCCCAGCTTCTGTGTTAACTATAGCCCAGGGGTTATACTTGACCCAAAAAGAAGTGCGAGCCATTCCCCTCTGTGGTCTTTTCGCTACTTTCCCAGGCCTTGGCCCCTCCAGCAGAACCACCCCTGCTCCCTGTGCCCTTGTCTGTGGTCCAGGCTGGTGCTGAGGTTGGCTATGGCTGTGTGTGACCAAACCATTTCATCCCCTGAACTAGCAGGCGGCATTTCCGTCCCACAGCTACGGCTCTGCGGGAGTCTGTCCGTCTGGACATGCATGAGACACACATTTGAAGAACCATTTTGAGAAAACACACTTGGGTTGGAGCAGCAGCAGCTGCCCTCTGCCAGTCTCATCTAATGCTTCTCAGGCTTGGCAAAACCATGTATGAAATAGGTGTAATAATGGGGAAACAAATGCTTAATAATTTGTTAGCGCCCTTATGAATGTGTTTGCTACTACTTGGGGGAAATGAGTGACATTTGTGGTGGTCTTCCTCTTTCCATTCGCTTATTGTCATTCCTTTGCAACGTGACTTCCTTCACAAAATGCCAGTGCTCCTTTCTCTGTGTATTTCTCCTTGCAAAAAGTTTTAATCTGTTGTGTTTCACTTCCAAGATCTTTCCTTCTCCTCTTCCAATTCCCCCTTCTTTTCCCACCATTAAGATGTTCACTGAGCAAAGCCCATGGTGGCTGTTACAGTTGTCAGCGTTAACCTATGCAAAATTGATAATCTAGGCATAATTAGGAAACAGAAGGGTAAGGCTCTAAATCAGAGGCTGACACAAGGGGACCTCTCTGCACTAGTTTTGCTCTGGCATTTGGAAAGCTCGCTGCAGTCACAAGAGCTGGTGACTGGCTCTTTCTCTTTTATTAGTAGAAGTTTGGCATAGGTTCTGGGGCATGTGAATATGTCCTGCTAGCCACCCAAGTACAGCAGATAAGCCAGAGCTGTCTCATGGCACACACATTTGGCACTATTGCGTTAGAGCATGGGTTAAAGAGTATTGCTGCCCACCGATAAAAATAGACTGGGGATTGGGTGCCCCACGGTGCAGCAGGTCTGACATGCCAGGTCCTCTGCTTATGCTTTTCGTGCCGGTGTGCATCATCTCGCTAGCTAGCAGGGCAACGGATCCTGTTTTCTTCTTGCAAGGGCGGTCTCGGGCTGTGTCAGTTCTGGGTCGAGGCGGCGGGGCTGTGACAGATGGCAAAACTTGCTTGGTTTAAGAGCTCTCCGGAGCTGGGAGGGATTCAAAGTTTTGGACACCATCCAGCATCCATTATCTCCTCAACGACTGAAGCCACTCAGCTGTCGACCTCATGTCTCATAATGCAGTGATATATCGTTGGTGGTTTTTCTTTGTCCCGGCACGTCTCCATTAGTTGTCGGTGCTGGAAGCCCCATTAGAGGTGAGTGCGTGCCGGGGGCTGCTGCTCGGCCGGCCTGGTGGGTGCTGGAAGCGTCACCCCCTTTGGGGATCTCCTGTGCCGTCGATCGCCGGGACGCTTTACGAACCCCTGACTTGGTATCTTTCTCTGAGTTGCAGGCGACTAAATCATCTCCGACAATCCCAGCGTTCAGGCTGTCTGTGAAGTCGGTGTCAAATGGAAACGTGTCCGTTGTCAAATCCTCTTCTGTTCTGGGCTGTCCCTCGAGGCTCTGACCTCCTGCCGGTAGCGGCACCGCTCCGCTCAAACTTCATGTTCGGATCCAACCCTTGTGAACTGCAGAGCCAAGTTGTGCTTACAACTTCAGGTTTCTCTTATATTTAGAAATGAATGTGGTCAGCGTTACTGATTCACATACAGTTTAAATGGCAAAAAGATCAAGTTTCCTTGCGCGGTGGCTGGTGTCAGTGACGCTGTCGGGAAGGCCTTTGGCACGAGGTGTCTCTGCAGGAGATCGGCTCTGTGCTCGGCTGACCGCGGAGCAGAGCCTTCCCGTGGGCAGCAGCCGGGTCAGGGACAGCGCAGGTCTCGGGCTTAGGCAGAACAGCTTGTCTTTGTCTAAACCGGGGCGAAGCGGGGAGGGGTCCCTCCTCCCGGGGCTCATGGGAGGCAGGTCATCCATGGCAGAGCACACTGCCTTTCCCTAGCCTTCACCATCACCATGCGCCATCAAAATGAGGGCAAAACCCAACAAATAAACAAACTTTTCATGAAAGGGTTTATTGTGGAGGTGTGTGTGCACAGGACAGTGGTGGTACTGGCAGATCCGCTGCTGAAACCCTGCACTGAGATGAGTGGAGCGTTACAGCGTCTGATCTGCTCTTCTCGCTCCTTCCCAACGTGAGCCATAAGGGCCGGTGAGTGGGGCTCCCTATGGCTCCTCACTGCTGGGATAAAACGTGCCCCATGGCTGTTTTGGAAATCTCTTGAGCCACCCAAGCACGGGTGAGAATTACGGCTGGGCGATGAGGTTGTGCCCCAGGCGGTTCCCCTGGCCGTGGAGAAATTGGTGAGGAATTGAAACCAGCTGTCTTACGGCAGCGGCTTTCTCCATCCCTAGGAAGTAGATGGAGAAGTTCCTTAGAAAGGGCTTCGGGCAGTGGCCGTGCAGGATGGGCTGTGCAGCAGCCGGGGCCGGCGGGGGGGGGCGCCCCCGGGGG
>NW_008825498.1:1501097-1504969 GCF_000699105.1 Pygoscelis adeliae | reverse complement strand
CCCTGTTCCCTGCCCCGTGGCACCCGTCCCATCACCCGGGGTCAGCAGGGATGAATGCACAGAGATGAACGGGGCCTCCGTCCCCTCCGCTGCTGCTGCTGTTTGTCTCCAGAAAGAAAACAAACCAGCAAAACTAATTTTTTGGGAATGAATTCCGCCCACCCCTGAATTTCTATGTAGATCCTGCCATAAAAAAGCACGTTCTAATTTCTTCTTGATTTAGATCTGGAGTGCTGCAGCTCCCTTTTCTTTCCTCAGATAACCCCCGTATGAGGCTGTAAGTGATAACCCCCTTTGGTCTCGCAGGCCGGGGAGAGCAGGGAAACGCTGTCCAGTGTGGCATTTGTGACCGTGCAGAACGAGTGAACAGGAGCGGGGGTGATGCTGCCGTGGCTGGCAGCGTCACGGGGTGAGCAAAGCGCTTTCCTCAGTCTCTGCTGGAATAAAAAGCTTGGGGAAGGTAGTTTTTCACTCCCTTTCCCCTTACCCTTTCACTTCAGCCTTTTCTGTATCTGCTAAGAGAAATCAGATTAGTAATTTACAGCAATAAGCAACTTCAGGGTTAATACTGAATGTGGCCTGTGGGTGCTTTTATGGGCCCTGTTTCACATTTACACCAGTTCATGTGGAAACGTGTCCTTGTGCGGAGACAGAAGTTTGCTGTGGTGCTGGCTGCAGCCATCTCTAGCTGGGGAGGCACATGCTACAGCTGTAACCCACAAAGCTAACTTTTTGCAGACTCATAAATTTGAAGGTCAAGGGCAACTGATTATCTGCTCCGAGCCTTTTCATGAGACCGACCATAGAATTTCATCTAGTGTTTCATGAATCATGCCTATAAACTCCTGGATGAGCTTTTTAAAAGGCATCCAGTCTTGAGTTGTTTGTTCAACTTCAGTGAAGGCCTTGCTATTAAAAAGGTTTTTTCTTTAGAAAAGGGTGTGTGTGTTTGGTTTTTTGTTTTTTTTTTTTTTTTTTCCTATGCCAGGCTTATCTTTATTAAAATTGCCTCCTTGAAAAGGTAGTGCAATAGGAAGTTGCCTTGGCATTGATGAGGAAGGATGGTGTTCATTTGTGTGATTGCTGTGAGGGACACGTGATCTTTGTGTGAATATACATTTTTTAAATGTTTACTTTTTCAAGTGCTCCTCTTGATGGTTTTTTTTAATTAAAATAAACCCTTTGCCCTAAGGGAAGGCCTAACTCTTATTCAGTGCATTCTTTTAATTAGTTTTAAAATTACACTATGCTTACCTATTGCTTTAAAATTCAAAAGCGCATTATACATGTCTGTGAAAAGACAAATACCCACTGAGCTGAATCCGTGGGACCAGATGGCGTCGGCAGCTGTATCTGGCGTCAGGCTTGGCCTTGGTCGCGGTGAGTGCCTCTCTGCGCCTGCTCCGGCTCTCCAGGGACACTTGGCACTTCCATATCACTGAAAGGACCCACAGCCGTGTCTCCCGAGGTCCCCACAGAGGTTTCCCAGGGATTTCGGTGGGAGCAGGATCCCTGTTGTGTTTCCAGGTCCTGCTCACCCAGAGCTCGGTGCAGTCAAACCTTTCAGCTCTGGAGTGCCTGAGAGATGTCAGGACCGAGTTAGCAAAGAGCGTTCATGAAGCAGCATCCAAACAGGAGAGAAACAACCTGCTTACGCCGGCAGACAGGGCACGTTTGTGCCCTGCTCTTCCCTCCTCCCCAGCCGCCACCAGCACAGCGCTTCTCGCTTCTGGCATGGAGCAGTCACCGTCTTTAGTCTTGGTCCTCAGCGCTGTGCGTGAAGTATCCATGGCCGGGCCACTTAATGCCGATCTGATGCTGGCTTTCGAGTTACTGGCTGTAATTGTCAGCAAAGATTAAAAAAAAAAGATGCCGTCCGTGTTGGTGTCTGCTAGGGGTGGGTGTGCAGATGGCAGCGGTCACCAAGGAGCCACCCCGGTGTGGCCAGTTTGGCTCCAGCCCCCGTGGCGGTGGGGTCCCTGCGTGGGTGGAGGTGCCGAAGAAGGGAGCAGTCGCTGCTTCCTGAGGGCTCTTTTATTGTCAGAGCATTAAGGTGTTTTCACAGAAATCAGTAAAAATAGTGCCTTATTGATCTCACTACGGAACTTTGTGCAAACAAGTCTGGCTTCCTGACCTGGGTTGGTGGTTTGCAGAAAGCAGGGAGAAGCAGAAAGCTGCAGATTCCTGCGAGCGCGGTTTGCAGGCGGCTGATTCAGAGCCGCCTTGGGAAGGAACGTGCTGCTAGTCTGCAGCCTCCTATTTACATCGTCCAGAACAGCTGCGCGTTTTTTTGATTTCTTTAAAGGAATTTTTAAAAGGGAAGATAGGAGGGGAAAAAATGCAGAAAGGAAGGGAAGGCCCCGGAGGAGATGGAGAAAAGTATGCTGGAGTATTTGACAATAAAAACAGAGCTTCGGAGAGTCCCTGGCCCCAGACGTTCGCACTATGCAGAGCTGAAACCAGAGGGCGGGAGGGCAGCTCCGTGGTTCCCGTGGGACCTGTGAGCCGGTGCCATGAATCCCTGGGCAGAGTTGGGGTGTGGGGTAAGGGCAGGCAGTGCCGGGGTGCCGAACCCCCTTGGCACGAGCACTGAGAGCATGGCGGGGTGCAGGGCTGGCACACGTGCAGTTACGAATGGTGGGACTGGATTTCCTTTGGGCACGTTGGCATTGTGGCTATGTGGATGCCCGGTTCCCACAGAGCGGTGCTGGGGGCTGGAAGTGCAGTGCGATGCAGAGGTGCTGAGCTGGTCCTGGGCCCCTCACACCGAACCGTGGGCAGGCGAGCTGCTTTCCAGGTAGGCTGCTGATGCCGATTGCTGGGAAGGGCTGGCTGAGCCTGTGCGTGGCATTGCACTGGTGGTACCTTACTGCCCTCAGACACGCCATGTGCCCTGGGGTGCCGGTTTGGCCAATGCAGGGATGGACGTGCTCCAGGGCTGCCCCAGGAGCCATGCCGCTCCTCTCTGCCTGGCTCTGGGAGAGTGTCCTGTGGTTTCAGGATGCCCCCGCCTGCCTCCTCCAGGGTCTCATTGCAAAGTTTGCATCAGGCCATTACAAAGTATGGCCCGGGGTCACCGTTTGCACCTTTCCTGCAAGTCAGTAACGCTCCGGGCACTGGCCCAGAACCGCCTCGTGCTGCAAAAAGCAGCCGTCAGCTGGGAAGCGCAAACCTGCACTTCGCTGCGGAGCCTGGTGCAGCCCATCCTGCAGGTGCGGGGACTGGCCTCTGCCCCGGCCCCGCAGGGCTCAACTGGGAGCTCGGCTGACGGGAACCGCGTTCGGAGAGCTTCCCGGGCGCGCAGTGCTCTGCAGGGCTGGAGGGGATCTCTTCCTCCTGCTGGTGAGGGTACACGGTTCAGAAAACAGCTCCAAGGCTGCGGTGTGGGAGCGATCCCAGCAGCACTGTCAGACAGTAACTGGGGGTTTGGCCGCACTGGAAAGCTCAGTGAGGGGATGGATGGAGCAAGCGTCTGCTTGGCATCAGTGGGAAGAGGGTCTCGGTGCCCGGGGCTGTCCCCAGGGACCTGCCAGGACCCGGTGAGCGTAGCCAGCATCAGCATCATGTAATACAGCTTGTACCTCTCTTGAGTATCCTTTGCCGCCACTTGTCAAAGCTGAAGCTATCAGGAGAAACCAGTTATCCCAGAAAGCCTTTTGAAGATACATTCGTGTTTTCATTTAAGGCAGCCGTGGAGGGTCAGGAGTGTAAATCATGCAGGGGCAGGGTGAGCAGGGGAGCGGCTTGGACCTTGTCTCTGCTCAACAGTGGGAACAAGGACCGGAGAAGTGTCCTTGGAGGACGGCAGTGCAGGAGGTATGCGCACGTCAGCTGTAGCTTGGAGACCTTCCTCACGAGTGCTATGAGAGCTG
>NW_008825498.1:1483261-1501056 GCF_000699105.1 Pygoscelis adeliae | reverse complement strand
CTACAGTGTTACGTGCGGTGCTTGGTGACAGGGTGGGCATGAGCTGCGGCGAGGGGCTGCAGTGGGTGGACGTGGATGGCAGCTCAATCTCTGCCATCACTCACCGACATTGTGTGCTGAGGGCCTGGCACCGCCTCATTTGTCATGAGGTCTGGGCTGGGTTCTCCCCGTGCCGGGAGGTTTGCCGTCGTACCCGATGCTCCTCCAGGCTTCGCTGCTCGCGGCAGCTCAGGGGCTGCTGCAGAGCCCTGTGTCTGCTGCGGGGCTGGACGAGGCTGAATCAGGCGTTTAAAAATTAAAGATGGCAAGAAACAGCCTGCAGTGGGGAGGATGGAGGAACAGAATAGGATAACATCAAGAGGCCAGAGGTGACAAAACAAACCGCAGCGTGGTTCTGCCACACTGGTGACCCCCCCAGCCAGAGCTGCCTCTGCGCTCTGTGCCCTGCACCACTTCAAAACACCCTGGGTGCTTCTCCTCTCCCTCGCCGCTAGCGCAGCTCAAACCAACCAGCGTTGCTGCTCCTCCCCGCGTACCTGGCAGCAGCGAGAGGCTCGTGTTCCTGCTCTGTGGGGCGATGGGAGCTTCCCAATCCAAGGCCACCTCGCAGCCAGCGTTGGGCTGGCGAGGGCAAGCACTTGGTGGCACATTCCTGCAGCGGTGAGCTGAGCAAGGGTCCCCAGGGCGGGCAGCCCAGCAGATAACATGTGAACGCCGGCTGTGCCAGAGCCCAGCCGCAGAGCACCGCGTGCAGCAGCCCCGCTTCCTCCCTCCCCTCCAAATGAAATGCAGCTGTGGAGCTGAGGGAGTGCTGTTCTGCCTTCCCCCACCCTCCGCAGCAGGTCGGGCCGGCTCCAGGGACTCTTCCCCGCCTTGGGTGGGAGGACAAGCTGCCTCCTGTCCCCCCGCACACCCGGGCAGGGCTCCTGCCTCTGCCACCCCATCTGTCCTGCTGCCTGCCCGACACCCACCGACCGCCGCAGGAGCCGTGCCACCATTGCTGCTGTTGCTCACGTTTGTTTAGGCTGTGGCAGTGCCTTGCAGCCTACTGGGGGGCTGGGATTTTCTGCTGAGTCCTGGGGGGGTCTCTGTTTGTCTGGGTCCATGTCATGTTTGTGCCCTGCTCTGTCACCGCTGTCGCTGAACACCACAGTCTCCTGCACTCTATGTAACGTCACGCTTTGAGTCAAACTGGCGATCTCATTGCTCATGATAAATGTTTTTCTTTTCTTTTTCTCGTCCCATGCAAGTGAGTGTGGCCCATCTCGTGTAACGACCTCTGCTTCCCTGCAGAAGTGTCTGTTGGGGATCGGCTTGTGGTCACTGGGCTGGGGAATAACTAATAAATGGGACATGATGATCTTGATTCACAGCTGAGCTGGTGAGCTGGTATGAGCTCGTATTATCTTCACTTTGGTTCACTTTTTTCTTTTTTTTTCTTTTTCCTTAGATCCCAAAACAGCCACTGAAACAGAAACAGAGATCTGTGCAGAGTGGGAGATAAAGACCATTACTAGTGCACTGAAAACCTACCTGAGGTAAGGCAGAAAAGCCTCATCTGTCGTGCAGCTTCGGGATGGATTCGGTGATGGTCTGGGGCGTTGCTGCCTGTTATTGCAGATCCTTAACGATAGCATTTAATAGAAACAAAGAAGAAACTGCTCTTTGAGAATTTATTCTGGCTTTTCCCTTGACCTTCCAAGCATGTTTGAGTAGGACTTGGGGAATCTGATCAGCTCTCTGAAAGATGCATGTATCATACAAACGTGATTTTAAAAGCTCATTTTGGGGTACCCTGCCTTGATTTAAGCTTTTCCCTAAGATCTTCACGATGGGCTTCCACCTAATGAGCGTGTGGCAGAAGGGGAGCACAGTGCTCCTCTAAGGGCTGTGGCTGTAGTGCTTTTTCAGAACCGGGTGCTGAGCTTTATTGTCGTAACAATTTCTGTATGCAAGTTGATGCCATTATCGTTGTGGGTTATCTTCCCGAAGGGTTAGTTTGTTGGCAGCAGTCAGCCTCTCATTATCCACAACATGCGTCTACCTGTCGCGACTGCGGCTTCTTGCTTGCTGTTCTGTGCATTGGGTTTTATTTGAGAGAGAGAGTGCAAGAGAGAGGCTAAATCCAATTAGGGTGATGAGTATAATTAGCTTGGTGGATCTCAGCCTAGAAAACCACAAAACACTACATAATTTTGCATGATGGCAACCTTTGCTCCAGAGTTTGAACTGTTTGCAAAGCAATGAAGAACGTCGGCAGCTCCAGGATGTCCCATTGAAGGGATGTGGAAATGGGAGGGGAGAATGGGGAATTTAATGGGAATGGTGACTGTTAAAGTTTTTGACTAGGCTTGTTTCTTTTTTTAATTTATTTTCAAACTTACTTGGAAATCATGGATTCACTAATGTACCGAAACTCTGTGTTACTGAAGGAATGCTAAAATGAAAAATTAATTTAGTGTGGCACAGAAAAGGGAGGAAGAATAAATCAAAGGTACTTCAATAGATCTTATTCCTTCTGACGGGGGGAATTAATTAGGGTTGCTATTGCTTAATTCTGCACTTTTAAGAATGGAGCTGAACTTATGGTAAGGGCAAAGCTTTATTTCTGTGGATTGTGTTACTCAGATGTGTTTTGTGCGTGTTACCTTTTTATCTTCCAGAATGCTTCCAGGGCCGCTCATGATGTACCAGTTTCAAAGGAGCTTCATCAAAGCAGCGAGTGAGTTTGTTGATGTTTATGGTACTGGTCTGAAGCGTAATTTGCAAGCAGCTGAGCATAACCTCTGCCCTGCTGCTTCCCCACTGACCTCCTTGTTCTTAAGTCCCAGAAAGTAGAATAAGAATGGAGAGACAAAGGGCATGTTGTTGTTTGGGAGTTACCGATGAAAAGGAAACACAGATGGTGCAGGGGGAGCGGAGAGCTGGCTGGTGGCAGTAGCTGCTGCTGCAGCTCTGTCTTATTTTGACCATCATCCGCCAAAATGAGGGAGGCCGTGGTTCAAACACCACCTACGGTGTTTTGATGAGATCGGTTGCGGTTCGGATGTCTGTGCCGCTTTCCTTTGGCCGCCCTGGGAGAAGGTGCTCTGTATGAGAGCAGGTAACTGTTGGCAGCTGTTCAGCCTGTGCAGACGTGGGTGGGAGCAGGGGGTCAGGAGGGCTCACGCGGTCCACGGCCACATCGGTGGTGGCCTCCTTGCACGGCTCCTGCTTAGGCTGTCGGGGCACGTCTGCCAGCACCTGCGGACCCAACCAGCCTGTTGAGGACCAGATGCTGCAACCTCACCGGGCGCTGTGCTGAGCACATCCTGATGGGGCTTGGGAACGCATTGAACGGGAACGTGCTGATGTTCCCATTGCTGGAACTGGAGAAACGCTCTGGTTACAGCCAGCCCCTTCCCTGATCGCAACTGGCTTTTCACATGGCGGGCATCTGCTCTCAGCTCACTCTTTCAGCCCATTAGTTTCTTCCTTTTGGAGACAACCGGTTGGAGTTGGTAGAAAGGGAGAGTGCCATGGAGAGTATCCGCAGCGTGCCTGGGTGTAGGGTGGAGTAGGGAGAGGGAGCCTTGGGTCCCTGGGATGTCTGTCGGTGTTAACGTTCGGGCCTGTATGTCTTCTTCCATAATAACCCCCCTGATGCGGAGATAAATAATTTTTTATTTCCAATGCAGAACTGGAGAATCAGGAGTCGAGGGTGTCAGAGATCCACAGCCTCGTTCATCGGCTCCCGGAGAAAAACAGGCAGATGCTGCACTTGCTCATGAACCATTTGGCAAAGTAGCTTTATGACTGATATGTTTTTCTCTCCTTTTTCCACTTCCTCTGAAAGTCAATAGTGGTAGAAAAGTTTCCTTGTGTGTGTGTGCGCGGTGTTGAGTCATATCTGGTTGGCGAGTAACTGGAAACCCGTGTGTGAGTGAAACAAGGGCTGACAGACGGAGCGGTGCGGGAGGGCGGGAGGGGGGCTTTCCCGCTGACCCACGTCCCTGCCGTCCCCTGCCTGTGCAGCCGTGCCCCAGCCCCGCGGCGGCAGGAGGAACCCATACGCTGCTGGGAATATAGCATTGCTGTTAATGGCATGGTAATGGGGTTTGGCTATCCAGAAGGCAGAGCAGAGGTTAAGCTCTTTACTGGGTTTCAGATCAAGCCTAGTATTAAAGGACTAAAAGCTATTTCTTTGCTACAATAGAAGACTACTCTGGGGCATATTTTCTGCCTTTATGCAACCTGATTTACCAATACTTCTAGGTCACCTTGAAACTTTTCGAGGGCAAAGGAATTGAATAATTTTTTTGCTTTCGGTGATAGAGCCGACCTATAATTTCCCATCTTCCTCCTGCTCCTGCAGGTTGCTGTGGAAACCTTTGATTAGTGTTTAAAAAGTGAAAGCATCATCAGGTGTTTGTGCCAGCCTCAAGGCTGCGGGGTCGTACCTGCCCTTGCTGTTCGCACCGGCGCTGCATGAGCAGGAGGGATTAGGCAGGACTTGAAAACCTGGGGAATGAGTTAATCGGCAGAACGGTTTAGAAGAAGGTCTGGGAGAACCTGAAGTTATCTGTTTAAGAGAAAAAATAACAAATGATACTTGAAATAGGCTTAAAAATGACTCCAGATGCTTTCTTATGACACGGGTTTGTATCTGTTCCATGGACTCCCCGGCAAGGCTGTTAAAAACCAAAGAGCTGGTTTAGATCTCGGCTTCAAAACCTTCTGCATTTACAGGCTCAAGCCAAGGGCCAGGCGGTTCCAGGTACTCCCATTGGCCAAATATGTGCAAGGAATCTCATAACCGCTTAAGTGCTTTTCATTTAAAGGAAAACCTCGTGGTGTTTGAGTGAGAGACATGGAGAGGGGAGGCAGGTAATACAATGGGTTTCATGCTGCTTTAGTAGGGAAGGAACTAAAACAAAACACAAACAAACAATGAGTGTAGTGGTGTGTGCTATATTAGGAAGAGAAACAGCTCATAGTGCTTATTTAATGGGAAAAAAATTATCTCGGAGAAAGGCAGGAAGCCGAGGAGCGAGAGCCTGCTCTGCAGAGCTCGCCGCCCTGCAGAAGCTGTCCCGGCCCTGGAGCCGGTGCTGATCCTGGGGGCATCCCGGGCTGCGGGGGCCAGAGGAACAGCCAGCCCCAGGCGCAGGCCCTCCAGCATCCCTCCTGCGTCAGTCCTGCAGCCCCTCCACGGCGGCTCTCCTGCCGCGTGCTGCGGGGCCGCCCGGCAAGGAGGACATTGCTCCAGGAGCACCAGGAGGGCAGCCTGGTCCGGGACTCATTGCTGCGGCTCTTGTAAATGAACTGGTTGAGGCAGTGGTACCATAAAGCTGGATTAAAGATGTTGCGGTGGAGATAAAGCTTCACATCTGCAGAAGATGTTTGGAGGGAGGGAGAGTGTGGCAGAAGGGATGGGGGCCTGGCTGTCCCGGGTGACCTGCGTGGAGAAGGGGGATGCTCTGGGGTGGGGACTGGCGGCCCTGGTCTGTGGGGGGGGGGCCAGAGATCAGGGCATCCACAGCTAACGTGGGCAAAACTGAAGGGCCCCTTTCTGGCCCTGCCAAGCTGGGCTGCACTTCTCGGAGGGGATTTCCTCATCTGTTTCTGTTTTTTTTTTTTTTTTATTTTAAGTAACGTTTGAATAATCAAGATGTGCATTTTTATCAGATGAGCTAAAAAAATATTTCTCACAGTATTACTGCAGAGATCTCTTACACTAAAAGCAGAACTCAATCTGTATCGGTCAAATAGAGAAAAAGAGTGTCCCGTGTTGTCTTACATCTCCTGGTTTTTTGGTTTGTGTGTTCGCTGTTGCTTACTGAAAAGGGACACGGAGCTCCTCGTGTGGCATGGGGCTGCCGTTAATAACAGTGACAAAACCTTCCTAATACAGCCGATACATTAAAAAACGGCTATTATTAACACAAATTAAACCACCACTTTGAGGTGGTTGAGCAGTGCACTTCCTTCTGCGCAGCAGAGAAGCGTCGTGGGTTTCCCGTGGCAGCTGGGTGCCCCCTGCAATTCGGTGTGCGGGCCTAAGGCCCTCGTCCCCCTGCGCGCCCCGCGCAGGCGGGGGGACGCCGGCGCTCCAGCTCCCGGGGAAAGTGCTGCTGCTCCCGGGCTGCGTCCCCCTGCGTGGGAGGGGAAAGGAGAGCTGGAGGCGGGGGGAGGACAGATCCCGGGGACAGGCACAGGCAGGGTGGAGGGAGGGGAGTGTATAAATAGAAAATGAAATTTATTTCTGCCTCTTGCTGTATCTCTAAGCCTATTTGCGCTGCCTCCTGTCTCATGTTCAGGTGTCCAGGTGATTATCCACTGTGAAATACAGAGCGTGAGCAATCCCTGTCTGTGTTCCTTCATCAGGAACGTAATGCTGCAAATTTCCTCCTCTGCTCTACAGACCCTGGTTCCAGTGAAACTTGCTATGATGATGTTATTCTTTGACCATGAGTAGGTGAAACCCTTAATATTCCTTCTTGGGACATGTTCACGCTGTCAGGATTCCTGTGATAAACCCAGCTGTGATTTACTGTTCCAGAAAGAGAGGAGATCTTTGTTCTGATGTTTTTCCAAGGGGATCTCTGCAGAAAAGCCTGAACACCCACAGTCCAGACCGTCCCAGTAAGCCCATGCCTGCCGCCGCTGGCCCTGCCACAGGCATGTCTGAGGATGCAGCAACTGAAGTTAGGGAGACTCTGGTCATCTTAAAAATCTTTCTCTCGTGGTTTTGGTCCTGAAAATGGTTTCTCTCGTGTCAGGCCAGAATAGCCCATGTCTTTCAAAGAATTGAAAGGCAAACCAGCACGTATCTTCTTCTGTTTCTTGTAGCTGTTTTAGTTACCAGAGTGTCTATTGCTTAGTCAGTCTGTTACTTCTTGCAGCTTTAATGTTTGCAGGGGATGGCTGGTGAGAGTGCTCCTTATCCCCTGCTTTAAAAATAAGAAATAGACTTTTTAAAAAGCTACATGAAGAACTGATGCCAGGAGACGTGGCGAGCTCGCTGTGCAAGCATGTGTGGTACCCGAGCACACGTGGCAGTGACACTGCCCCTTGCCACCGCGCGCTCCCCGCTCTCCCGAGTGCCTTTTCCAGCATCGTTTTTTAGCAGTTTGTGCCCAGCCTTCCCCGGGCCCGTCAGGGCAGCAGGCTCGAGCTCCACAACGGCGCGGGACTCCTCACACCATCTTCAGGGTTTTCTCTTTTTATTCTGGATTTTTTCCCCACTGTTTCTAGTTGGGAAAGGAAGAAAACAATACTTCCTCGGTGCTGCAGAGCACCTTGGGTGCAGCAGGCTGTCCCACAGCACGTCACCTAGCAACGCGCTCCCGCTTGCACGCTTCTGAGTTGTTTTGCTGCAGATATCTCCTTTTGGCCCAGCACCTATCTCCAAGAATGGCTACGCTGTAGTTTCAAATGCTTTTTGTCAGCAGAATGTGCCAGCTCTGATTAAACCAATATTTTTTTTTCTGCCAAATAAGTTAAAGCAGTTCAAAGTGAAGCAGAGGCGCGCGGTGCTGCCGAGCTTGCGGGTGGCTGCGCCGATGGTGCTGCTGGGAGTGGAGCTGGTTGCAGAAAATTGCCATTTTTGTTAGTGGAGCTGCGATATCATCCCTGTCCTTTTCTTCTCTTTTAACGTGCTTTCTCATTAAGTAATAAATGCTTTGGAGGTGCAGAGCAGGTTTTTGCTCTGATTATCTTTCAGATATTTAGGAATATTTTTTTTTCTTGGACACGATTTGACATTTGAGCCTTGCTTTGTTCTTGTGGCAGTGAGATCCAGGTTCTCCAGTACAGATGGTGCCATGCTTGTGCACCCGTCAGTGGGGCTCCCGAGACCCTCCCGCGGCTCTGCATCGCTCCGTGCACCGCTGTTGCTGCTCCGCGCGTCCCCCCGGCCCGAGGAGGAGCAGGGCTGCCCCTGCCTGAGCGTCCGCTCCTCGCCTGGAAAAAGGTCAAAACAATTAAGGAGGCTGCAGAAGAAATGCCTGTACGTGTATTTAGCAGAATTAATTATCTTTAATCATTCACAGCTGCGGCCTGGCCAGCAGTGACTAGTTCCCTTTGTTTTTGCTGCGGTGGTGTTTTCTAGTTTACGCGTTTTAACCAACATGATAGTGATTGCTATCTCTAGCACAAATTGTTTTCCACTTATTGGCGTGGATGGTTTCCATGGGCTCTGCAGGGCGGCTGCTATCAGCCACGGCCCAGAGATCCAGCAAAACCCACCCTCCATTACAGCCCCTTGGCGGGACGAGGCAGGGGCTGGACGCGGAACGAAGTGCGTTTCGGAGGGTGCTCTGCTGAACGAGGGATTGTTGGCAAAGGAGAAAAAGAAAAAAATCCTCCAGGTCTTCTGCCTAAAAATACAACCCGGCGCTTGTTTTCCTTCGTGTGGAGCAGTCCCGTCCTTGGCAGCCCCGTGCCGTGCTCCCCGGGCTGTGCTACCCGCGCAGAGACCCACGGGAGCCAGGGTCCCCGCCAGCGGCACGGCGCTTGCCCTGATGTGCTCCGTGCCTGCTGGCTTCAGGAAAGCCACCGAGGCACCTGTGCGGGGCTCGGGGTGGCTGCTTCCCCAGAAACGTGCTTTTGCTTGGGTTGTTTTCCCCGTTTCCCCCCGAATGTGCAGCCGGCGAGGAGGCTGACGCCTCTTGGCACAGCAGGTCTGATTTCATCCCCGTGGCAGCTGTTTATGCTGCTGTCTGGTAACTATTCATTTGCTTGATTTATGTATTACTTCCAGTAAGTCATTCTTGTCCAGGACATTCTGGAAATTTCCACTAGCCGCTGAGGCCTCTGAGATGCATTTCTCTCATATGCTCCTCGCCTGATTTGGCTGCCAAAAGAAAATAGCGAGCGAGCTCTCTGACCTTGCGTGGCCAGGCCAGGCAGCGATCCTCCCGCACAGCTGCCCGTTCTCCATGCTTCGGAAATGCCATTTTTTTGCCTGGCGCCTGTTTCTGATCCCTTTGGGTTGTGGCACTGCTGGGTGAAGCCCCGGGAGTTCGAGTGACCCAAAGGATCTGGGTGCTCCCGTGGGTAGCAAAAGGCACGTCACACGAAAGGTGACTCCCCGTAGGCACGCTCTGCCTTGCAGGAGCTGGGAGAATCCTGCCTGGGGCTGGTCTGTCCCCGGTCAGGCTCGTGCCTTTTTTTTCTTTCCTTTTTTTCCTTTTTCTCCTCCTGTTTTGTTTCTCTGCTTTGTGTCTTGGTTTGGAGCATCGGGTCCTGGCACCTGGGGAGCCGGGATGGGTGCTGCCGGGGGCTGCAGCCTGGTGAGCGCCGTGCCTCTGTCCTGTGCTGGAGCCAGTCCCATGCCAGAGCCAGTCCCATGCGGGAGCTGGTGCCGGTGCTGCTGGGCATCCCCAGAGCCGCTGTGCCGAGGCATTCTTGGTCCTATCTAATCCAGTACGCTGCCTTGCCAACGGCTGGGTTAGTGGGGAGGCAGGGAGGGGATGCTGTGGGGTGTGAGCCCAGCCCGGCTGCAGCTCCCCGGAGCTTCATCCCGACCGCGGCGGCCAGCGAGCGCCGGTGCCTCCAGGTCCATCACCTGCTGCTGTGCGTGGAGGTATAGATAGGTGTCGGTTCTGCTGTGTGCGTGCGTTGCCTATACGTACCCTAGGCGGGCAGGGCAAAAGGTGTGAACCAGCATACAGAGTGAGGAAGAAGGAAAGTTTAGGCTGATCATGCTAAAACAAAACAAAACAAAACAAGAACATCCTTGGTTTTGAAAATACAGTTCTAAGCAACTATTTTAAATCATCCTCTTCCCGATTGGAGCCAAGCCCACTCAGATCAATAAAAATCCCTTTTGTTTTAATGCTTTGACATGATTAGCAAGTATAGCCAGTTGTCTGTTTATTTTTCTGTTCCTGCGTGGGAAAAGCCAACCAACCAGCAGCAATGCAGCAGGCTCCCTGCGGGCAGCAGGGGAAGGGGGTTTGGAAGGAGCCGCCTGGGAGAGCGGGTGAAGGGGAAGGTAATAGCTTCGCAGCGTGCCGTGCCAGGGGCCCGTCCTCGCTCCCAGCTCTGAGAGGGCAGCCCGACGTCCTCTGACTCTCCGTCCTCCGTCGGATCGGGCTCTGTGCAAATTCTGGGATATTTTTAACGTTCGACGGTGGATGAGAGATTGCTCTGCAGATTAGTTTGAAATCTTAGTGCGCCTATCTTGCCTGGCTAATTTAATTACAGCATTTAACTGGAACCACCTGTAGCTCTGTGGAAAGACAAAGGCCGTGGAGGTCCGCAGTCCCCTGGCAGAGCCTCCAGCAGGGGCTGCGCTGCCTCTTGGGCTCCCCCGCGCTCACACGCCTTCCCAGCATTAATGAAATCTGCATGTTTGCTGTAATGTCTCCCTTGTTTTCTTAGCTTTTGCATTAGGCTCCTGAAGATAATTTTACCTTTAACACAGTTTGTTAGGTGGTTAGTTTTTTCAAGCAGGGAGCTTTGCAGAGAGGAATGAGCCTGCCCTGTGCCTTCTCCTGCCTCCCCGCAGAAATTCTGTGCATGCTCAGATCCTGCAAAGGCAGATGCAGCACTTAAACGTGGTCAGTGGGCGCTCAGACCTCCCCAGCCATCGCAGGCAGTCTCTTAGATGGTCTTGATCTGTTTGCAAATGGCCTGCATCCATTTTTCTTCTGCTACCACAAAATAATCCACTGGATTATTGATAACGTGCCAGTAGATCGGCTCCTTCCTCCTATTTGAGTTTGGAGTACATTACCCCAGACACACAGCAGCAGCACAGTGAGCGCGGTCCCAAGCTGCATTTGCAATTAGCAGCTGGGGTAACGATGATGCTGTGAATGCATTCCCTTGTTTTCCTGGTATTTTCTCTGCTCATGACTTGTGGTAAGGGGGATCCTTTCCCACCGCTGAAGCCCTTCTGTGGGAGGCAGCCCGTGCTCGAGGAGCAGCTCTGGCGTGGTGCAGCGGGTCCTTATGAACCATTCGTGCTTTGGATCTGGAGGTGTCAAAGCCTCGTGGGGCAGCAGCAAGACCTTTGGCTTCCCCCTGCTCTTTTTTCGTCTCTCCCTCGCATGCTTTGTTCGAGGAGCTGGTGATGTTCTCTGCAGAGCGGAGACCGCTACGGGCTTAGCAGGTACTGGTGGGGGCACGGTGTTGATGGGGGGCGTGCAGCTCCCTGGGGATGTGGCCCCGGGATCACTGGGCACACTGTACAAAGCACAAGGCTGGGTGCATGCCCTCCCCCTTGCCAGCTCTTGGCTCCCTCTTGCTCTTCTGGTTTTGTTTTTAATATGAGATTCTGCAGAATTAAAAAAAAAAAACCCAACACACAAAAAAACCTGTAGGTTTTTGCTGTGTTTTTTGGGCTTGGCTTCCTGTAATGTGTAAATTAGCAAAAGGTTTTGTTCTACTTCTGCAAATGAACTTTTAACCTCCTTAGCCTGGATTGTCAATAGATTAGCTGTTTGCATTTTCTGGTAGCTTTTTCTTCCATGCTTCTCCAAAAGGTCCTTATGTTTTCTGAAGGCTCCCCAGTTTTAGCTGGAGAGGAACGCACTTCAGAGACTGCAGCATCTCTCTTATCAGATTCTTCACAACTCTTGTATCTTCATTGTGCATAAGAGTCATCTCTCTAGATATGATAACGGGTGTCTTAAATTAGGTTAAAGCTTACATCACCAGCGCTGGCAAGACCAATCATTTAGTAGCATGTAACGCGGAGCGCGCTGGGTTTGCTGTGGAGTTTCTGTGGTTGAACATCTCTGCCGAGCTCCTGCCGGACAGCCGGGATCTCCGGGAGAAGCACCAGGCGTTTTGTGTTACCCAAGTGTGAATTCTTGTGGGCTTGCGTTTGAACTTTACGTTGTTGGATAGAGGTTGTTGATAATAATTAGCTGGATTCTTTTTAATTGTTTATCACAGTGAAGCTGAAACTATGTACAGAAACAGATTGAATCTAGAGTGAGCGAAAGATTTCCAATAAATAGCTGGCGTCTCTCCCTGGTGGTGTCTCCTCCGTTCCTGCAGACAGAATGGGACTTAGACATTTTAATGAGAGCTTCTCTAGATTGCTCTTTATGCTGAACAGACCCAGTACTAAATCAAATTCAATTATACGGATTTTAGTCAAATCTTTTTTCAGCAGAAGAAAGGAGAATAAAAGTCACCAGCGCCAAGATGTCTTCGAGCTGCGGTTTTCCGCGGGATGCTGGGAGTGATCCCCGGCCCAGGCTGGACCTGTCTCCTCTGTCCATCTTCAAGTGACTACACCGCACGTCTAGTCGAGGTCTAGACTTTTTGTAACTACGTTCAAACTTAGAAGCATATATTTTTAAAAACATTCTGCTGTTGTGTGTGAAAGGCGCACCTGGAGGAGTGTGGGGCAGAGGGTCTGAAAGCTGCTGTTTGGGGCTGGGAGGGCCGGGAGGCTCCAGGAGCCACTGGCCGAGAAAAACCAAATGCACTCACAGCTGCCATGTAGAAAAACCCTGGTGATGCCGGCACCCACGTGGGGAAAGGAGCTGGTGTGCGTAGGACATTCTCTGGCTTGGTGGTGATGCCAGGCGCACCAGGACTGAGCTGAGGGAGCCGGTCCTGCTTTCCATGGGCTTTACGTATGCGTGTACGTACAGATGTATGTGGGGCACAGGCGTCTGGAAATGCATTTCTTGGCTCCTGCTTCCTTGATCTAACTCACCCCACAGAGGGAGGGGGCAGGAGGGTCCATCCATCGGCTGCATGGGTGCCCTGCTGTGAGGTTGGGGATTAGCAGGTGGTTATTTAATTAAATTAAATAGTTACTGTACTCTTCTAATGTCGTTCCATGGAAGTTTGTTGCAGTTTGACGGTTATCTACTGCCATGTAAAGTAGGATGGGCATCGTGGGGTGAGGGGGTTTGCCCACATGTGTGTGTGATAGGGTGCACAAAATCTGGGGGGGTGTTATTTTTCCAATCATTGGGCAAAACCTTGTTCCACTGGCAAAGATGGGACAAGCATTTTACCTGCTGTTGTTAACCATGACTTTAGTTTATTCTACAAAGCTGGTTATTTCTGTATTCCCTTTCTTTCCATTTAAACAATTTTTTTAGGTATTCAGTGTTTTGGAGGGAAGGGCACTGACCTTGCATTTGTGGCGAATGTGCTCCAAAATACCTCTAAGGTGGAAGCAAAAAAGCCAAAAAACCTGCTTTGTTACTCTTCCCTGTGGCCGATGCACTTGCATGAATATACAGGTGTACACGAGGGTAACTTCTGCTCATTACCCTGCGGCCTGGCTCTCGGCTGTGAACTATTTCCCATGCCGCCCTGGAGGGAGAGCCCCCGGCGGGCTGGAGAGCAGTGGGAGCTGCACTTGCTAAAACCGGTGCTGGTTGTTGCTGGGAGGCTTTCTGGAAGCCCGTTTACTTTGGCTGTTTTCCATCCATCAGGTAGGCTTCGGCATGTCGCTTTCCATTGCGGCAGATCTTTCAAAGGATTTCTTGTTAACATATACTTGCTCTTTCAGGCTTTTATTGCCCCGCTGGCTATGTAGGTTTTCTCATTGCAGTGTGAAAGCATCGGCAATTTCTGTTTTCAGTGGAAAACCCGCCTGTGCAGCAGGGGCTTTGCTGGGGGCACCAGAGCTGGCAGCGTTCGTGTGTGGGACGGCTCTTGCAGGGCTGTAGGCACAGCTCAAGGCCGGCCAAAGCCCCACTGCAGCACGAGCCGCGGCGGCGGCTGTTGCTAATGAGTACAATAGCTATTATTATTGTAAAGAGGAAAGACATAATTAAGTGTAGCAGGCTGAAGTTATAACTGAATGCTGTACTTGCACATGTACAGCCAAAATTAAGGGAAGAAGCACAAGGCTGGTGGTTCAGGGTGTGGGGTATGGGGTACGGGAATTGCATTCACCTGGTGTTGCCTCTTGGTTGTGTGCTGTGAACGTGAAGTTGGCTGGTGTGGCATTGGGGTTTGGCTCCTGTAGGGAAGGCTGTAGATCCTCTGCGGTGCCCGGCGTGCTGTCCCGTGGGCTGCGGGAAGGGTGCCAGTCTCAAACAGGGCATCGCCATTGCGGGGTGGCAGTGGCACAGGGGACAACGTTTGCAGCCTTGGCAGCCCCCGTTCCAGCTCTGTCCGCGAGGGACGTTTGGGGGTGAAGTCCCCCTTGGCTGGCTGTATTTCTGCAGGTGGAAACCGCAGTGACACTTTAACATCAACTTGTGGCCGTGCCCGTGGCTTTCACCGGGGCGTCAGTGGAAACCCGCGGTGCTGCAGAGGCCGTGCCGGGGGGTGGGGAACATGCCAGCCCTGCGCCACTCACCCCAGCCGTAGCCTTGGGCTGAGGGTTGGTGGGTGAGCAGGTTTGGGATCCCCCTGTCAGTGCGTCCCCCTGAGATCTCCCATCAAGCTCAGCTTGCCCAAAGCCAGAGAGGATGGCTTTGGAAACCAGGTGACTTGGTCTGGAAAGCCTGAATCAGAGGAGCGTTGCAGCACCATATGTGTTTTCCTTGCAAGTCACAGCACGTATGGTATTCACACTGATTAGGCTTACCGATACTGAACTTCACATTTGGCCTCTGCATCTGTTCAGTGTGATATGAGCGCTGCTTTTTTTTTTCCTGGGAGTGAATCCAAGCATCCAGCTGTGGCCAGATTCACCCGGGAGAAAAAGAGTCTTGTTGGAGCAAGTCAAACAGCCAAGAAACAGTGCAGGCGCATGTTTCGTCCCAGCTCAGCAGGGAAACCCGAGAGCAATGCGGTTGTTTGCTGAAAACCCCTTTAATTCTCAACATTGCATCTGAAGGTTTTGTCAACTGTGTTCAGAAAGTTTCTCCTTGTCTTTGCTGGGAGGTTTTGTATTTCCCTGGTGATCTGTCCTCCTTTCGGATCCGCTGGCCTCCATCTGCATTCCTCAGTACTTGGCTCTCCCCGCTCCTCGCTCAAGTGGCGGTGCTGTAGAAGTTCCGATGCTGTAAGTCTCTGCAGCCTGCAAAAGCTCGGGCTGCGTACGGTGGTGTTTTGCCCATGTTCCTGTCCCTGTTCCTGCATGCTGAGAACATGCAGTGACCACATGGCGGCTGAGCGAGCCCAGCGAGCTTGTCCTCCCGCGTCTCCAGACTCCTCTGGCCCTTGCAGAGCTCCCCTCATCCAAGAGCAGCCCAGAAGAGCACAGGCATATCCAGAGCCTTAATAAACACAACAGGATAAATCACGGTTATGCAATTTGTAAGTGTATCGTTCCTGTGCGTGTGTGCCCTGGCTTGGGAGATGAAGTGGAGCTGGCCGTGCTCCCCGGTTCTCACTCACACGGCTAGGTGCCGCAGGCCACTGCAAATCCATCTCCCTGTCTCCTCCTCTTATGCACAGCACATGTGCCTTTTAGGAACGACTATCCAAATGCACGGTTGCCTGATTTAGCTACCTGGGACACCAGCGGTTAGTGCTGCAGGGGTAATTTCTTCTTAACATGCCACAGCCTTTTTGGTTCTCTTACTGTGAGCGACGGGTGGCATTTGTGTTTACAAGGCACTTGACGAAGAATTTCTATTTGCAGTCTCCTCCGTTTCTGATATCTAATATTTTCATGATTATTGTTGTTAGTCTTATTTTAAAACTTGAGCTGTTTGTTTCCTGACCCAAGGGTGCTTTTGACAAAACTTGGTATTGGGCTTCTCTGGTTTTGGGTACCAGGCATGGCATGGATGCTAGCGCTGTTCAGTCTTCCTTCCTAGCACAAGGAGGTGGCCGCGCACAGACAGGTTTCACAAGCTCTGCGTTGCAGCGCAGCGTTTTACAATGCGCCTGCAATAAAACGCCTGCTGCGCTCCCAGCCCTCGGACGGCGTTCCCGAGGCATGCGTGCTGCCGGGGCTGGGTGACCCGCGGTGGGTTTAAGCGAGGAGCGAGCAATCCCCAGGGACCTGCGGGGCCACTCTCTCCCCCAGGGCACAGCTCCTCCGGCCCCTCAGAGAGGAGCCAAGCCAAGCAGTGGGAGCCGCTGGTGTGGCGGTCAGCCCGGCCCTCACCCGGCTCCTCGCCCAGCTCTCCACCTACACGCTCATCAGCTGCAGCCCAATTAAACTCAATAATGTGCAGGGATGACTTGAATGCACCCAGGAACATTTCCCAGAACTCATTAGATTTTATCCGATAAATACCACCAATTGTGTGCGCTAGCAGCCGCCTGCTCTCTGTCCGGCAGCGTGCGCGATCCAAATTAAATGGATGGAAGTGGGGGGAGCTGAGGGGGCAGGGACACTGGCGGCGGGGTTTCGGCCGGGAGACCTTGCCGGCGCCCCCCCCCGGGGGGGGGCGCTACCCCCCCCCAGACATGATTCGCTTTGCGAGGACCCGGTGGGAACACGGCTGCTGCTTTGGTTGGGTCTTGCCGGCGTGGGTTAGTACAGCTCTTCCACATACCAACTCACTCATGACCGAGTGGATGGTGGATCCATAGATGCCCCTGTCGCCCAGCCTGGTGTCTGCATTCTCAGTGCTTTTTATCTTTCATTCACGTCCAGAGTCAAATGTAAGTGTTTAATCTGTAACAAATTACCCAGAGCAGCCTAAATAATTTTGGGGATTGCTAGCCCTCTGCATGATTGGCGTTTCATGTTAAATAGAAGCTCTAATGGTGGTGGTAGACATGAAATATATTTTTACCTGTAGCAATATGAATTAGCTGCATTATTTTCCATCCTATAAGGTCTTGTTAGGCCAGCCATAACAAGCACTTTGTTTTCAAAGGTTTGTCCCAGGCATGGAAATAGAAACACTCCAGACTTTGCCTTTGTTCTTTTTCAGATGTTTGTTTTCTCAGAGATTTTTCTCTGAATTGGGGAAGATATTTGAACTAATAACAGCACTTTTTGGCTGAGGCTTATATACATGTATTTTATATATAAAATATGAACACAAAGTAATTCCAGCCACAGATAGCAAGAGTTCTGTGGGGAGCAGAGCCAGGTGCCCCACGTGGCATCCCCTGGAGAGGACGTTGCTGCCCATGGAGGTGTGTGGTTGCCGGTGCCCAGCGCGGCTGGGGCAGCGGGTCAAGCAGTGTGTTCACTGAGGTAACAGCACGTACCAGCAGGACCGTGTCCACCAGTATTAAATAATCCCACTGATGCCAGTTCACAGCCCAGAAGTCTCAAGTTCATACATTTTTTGTTGCCTTTGGCTCTGTGCGTGGTGTTAAGCTGCGGTGCCTGCAGCTGCTGCTCGGCCCCCAGCGCTGGGCTGGTGCCGGGTCTCGGCCGTGTTACTGGGAGGAGTGGGCAGCTCCCACGTGCTGCACCCGAGCATTCTCTGCTGCTTCTGCAACACAGGTTTATTTGTAGGTCTCTGGAGAAGCAAGTGAGTTCTTAATTGGATTTCTATGAAAATAAATATGAGCTGTTGACCAGGCTGAAGAAACAAATCATTAATGTCTGTAAAATAAAAGAGGGCCAGTGCAGCACTTCCCCCAGCCTGCAGCACCTCCAGCTCCGCTGCATTTCTGCTCTGTTACATGATGCTGATTGCAAGCCATTGCAACAAAGAAATATTTACTGTTCCTGTATGCTTTCTCTGCATTGAAGCTTGACTACCAATTACTCTGTATTAAATTATGTTTGGTCATGCTGGTGATTATACAGTATCCAAGCAACCCAGGCATAATCTAATTTAGAATCATAGAACCATTTACGTTGGAAAAGACCTTTCAGATCATCGAGTCCAACCGTTAACGTAGCACTGCCAAGTCCACCACTAAACCATGTCCCTTAGCGCCACATCTACACGGTTTTTAAATACCTCCAGGGATGGCAACTCAACCACTTCCCTGGGCAGCCTGTTCCAATGCTT
>NW_008825498.1:1453865-1480806 GCF_000699105.1 Pygoscelis adeliae | reverse complement strand
GCCTCTCCTTCCTTGCCTATCCCTTCTGAAGAGTTTATAGCCATCCATTGCAGCACTCCAGTTGTGCGAGTCATCCCACCATGTTTCTATGGTGGCAATTATATCATAGTTTTCCTGCTGCACAATGGCTTCCAGCTCCTCCTGTTTGTTGCCCACACTGCATGCATTGGTCTAGATGCACTTCAGTTGGGCTATTGATCCCGCCACCTTTTGGGGGGAGAAACCCTAATTCCTACGTGACCGTTCTTGGGTGCTTCCGTGGTTTCTAACACATCCATAACCCTTGTGTCTTTGCTCCCGCATGGATCTCCATCCCCTAGCTCCACTGAGATGGGCAGACCGAAGGACCTCGCAAGCACACTGTCCCTCAAACATTGGCATGCCCCCCCCAGGCTTATCTCTAGTGAGCCTGGTTTTATCCCTTTCCCCCTTCAAATCTAAGTGTAAAGCTCTTTCGAAGAAAGAGCCCTGCTAACTCCTGTGCAAAGATCCTTTTCCCCCTTTGAGACAGGTGTACCCCGTCTGTCACCAGCAGGCCTGGTGTCGCGTAGACCAACCCATGATCAAAAAACACACAACATGGATTTACTCCGCTCCCATTCTCCTTTGTTTTCCTGAAAGTGAATGTAAAGCGAGCAGGCATCCACAGACACCCCCAGGAAACACGACCTGCCTGTTCAGCTGCAGGGACAGCGCTCCCACAGGAGCCCTCGGCTCCCGGCCCGGGGTGTCCCCTCGGGTGGCAGAGCTTGGTCTCCAGCTCTGGTTGGCTGGGTGCTTGCAGTAGCCAACACACCTCTTGGGATTGCACCAAAGGGGTCAGATCTTTATGGAACAAAGTCTCTTTGCAGGGCTGCTCACTGGTGGTGCATTGCAGAGTGCAGGTATTCCCCCGGTCGAGGGGCTCCGCAGCCTGTCCCACGCTGCCGGGCTGATCTCCCGCTGATCCCGGAGACACATGGGAACCATCGTGTGCTGTGAGGAGGAGGAACAGCCTGCAGTCCAAAAGTCAGTGATAGTCCAGCGTGTTGCAAGCACCAAGCAGAAGTTAAGAGGTTGCTCTGCACGTTTCTCCATTAGTTGTTGCTTCCCACCTCCTGCTTGTGCTGGAAGTGATTTCTGCAAAGCGTGGATGGAGAGAGAACTGAAAAAGGACCCATCTAAATTAATATTAGTGCAATTGCTTTAAGAGTGCACTAGGGGACAGAAAGAAAAAGCAGGTTAAAAGGGAAATACAGCAAATACTTGGAAACCTTCTAAAGGGCAGCTCAGGAATGGCACTAACAATGCCTGCCAAAAAGCACCAACATTAAGCACACTTTGGGACGAGAACACCCCATCTTTAGAAACTGCGGCATTATTTTCTAGTACAAAGGATGATGAAAAGGTATAATTTATAGTAAATTATCATGTGGATAATGGATATGGAATTTGAAGGATGTGAAAGGTGAATCATGTTTTGTAGCATAGCTTTGGTAACCGAGCATTGTGAAGACTACTGCTGGAAAAGTACCCGTGGTACAGATCAGAAGTTCATGTACCACCAGACCTGCACAGTTGCAAAGTTGTTTCCACACTTCACAAATTCAAAGCAAACATGGTGAAGAGAAGTTTGGTGCCGACTGCGGGACAGAGGCGAGGGCCGGCGCTCATGTCTGGGCACGTGGGCGCTCCTCAGGCAAAGGGCAGAGCCAGGTCTGCGGCTGGTGCTGCAGGACCGTGTCCTGGTTGGGAAGCCATTAATAGTTTAGTCTGAAATAATTAACAGGGCTGTGCACAGCTGCCTAGCCATAATGAGTCCATGACAATGCAATTTATTAGAGTGATGTATTACATGGTAACGGTAATGAGAAATGGAAGGACCTAATTTTGTAAGACTTAGATCAATTCAGTTGTTTTTTTATAAATGAACATTGTTTTACTAACCACAGAAGATCATTAAAATTATTATTTTATTAGTACTTTTCAAAACTATTTGAATTATAGCTGCTTTTTTCAAAATCCAAATAGGAGCATGTGAACGTGTTTCTGAAAGACAGATGTTGTTGCAATGTAAAAATGTCATTGGCATTTGTAAATGTCTTGATAAGGGGGTGGGTTGGAGTGGGGGAAAAGGTTTGAATCCCTCTATAAGTAGGAGGTTTATTCCTGTAAGTAAGCAAGTTTTTTCCTGAGTAAGAATTCGTTTCCTATTGGACGACTTCTGCCTTTCTCTCCACTCCGCGAGGTTGTGATCCCCTAAAGAAAGTTTGCTTCTACCCTACCAGCTCTGCTGGTCGGGGCAGGCTGGTGCCGGCGTCTCTGCGTGCGCAGCCGCACAGCCGGCGTGGGTGGGGGCGAGGGGGGGGGCGGGAGTGCAGCAGCCCCGCCGGGCAGTGCAGCCCCTCGCTGCCGGCGCGGGGCTCCTTCCTCCTCGGGTTCTCGTCTCCGTAACCGGAGCCTTTCTCTGGGGCAGCCCATCTCCCGCAGCGCTGCAGTTTACTGACACGGGAGATTTCTCAGACACTTGTGATAAAATATTCAGAGCTTCCTGACAGTGGGGGAAGTTATGGGTAAGAGAGGGGTCCCACAAAGCTCCCAAGGGACTTTTGCCAGGACCTCCGCACCTTTGAAGTTGTAACCCAAACCCAGACTTGGTGGAGGTGACAGCTCTGAGTATTCGCCAGGGACATAACAAACACCAGAGGTGAGACTTATTGCCTGGATGGAAAATCGAGCTGAAGTTGCTGTTGTTGGGGAGCTAAGCCAACAGTCCTGAGCCCCTGAGCATCCCTCAGTGATGAGGTCCTCTTCTGCTGCCTAAGGAGCTGCATATAGGGATGAGGAACGAAGAGTCCTTTGCTGGATCAAGTGAGATTTGGATGAAAAAGGATGGAAAGCATCTTTTCTTTTAAGCCAACCCTAGCTTACACTGTGCTGAAATAAGCTAAGCATGCACAAAAATGAGCGCTGTGGTGTCTTGGCCCTGAGACAGTAATAAAAGCTCACAGCAATAACTTTTTGGGACAATCCAGCAAGATCTGAGTTTCAGCCTCACTTTGTGCTAGCCTAGTGCATTTCTCCAGGGAAAACAGGAGAGAAAGAGTAGAGGAAAAGACACTTAAAAAAACCCCTTAGGCTAAAATTGTGTGATTGCACTGCCTGAAGTCATTGAGTTTCCTGGTTGAAGAGGTCAGGAGAAAACCACAAGAAAGAGTCGCGGAGATGGGGCTGTAGGGCTTCCACCGCAAGTCCTTGTTGCGTCACCCACGCACGTGTCATTGTGTAACGTGTCGTTGTGTGACTCCAGCACGTGACTCAGCTGGAGTCCACGGTACCCGGCGAGGTTGGTCCATGCCTCAACCAGGTGTTTGCCATGGAGCAGCTGAGCACCTGGGTCCCCCGGCACTTGCAGTTGGACACGGCCCGGGGACCTCCAGGCTGTGTCCCACATTGCAGCGTGCCCTTGGTGCACGGCAGTGGGGCTCTCTGGGGCCGAACCGGGGCAGAGGACGTGTCCCAGGAGGGCTGCTGATGCTTTGCACCACTAAGACCAGGGGCCAGACTGGAGCTACTGTGAAGTAACCCCCCCCAAACGCACATTAGTGCCAGGTCCTCAGCGCAAGCTGTTTCACTTTGCTGAACTGATCTGCTCCTGCTGGGCTGCAATACTTGCGAACATAAAAATAGATGGAGGTGACAGGGAGGAAGGCTCGAGTGTCAGTGGGTCCCTGGGAGAGCAGGTGTCCATGTCAGGCAGATTCCTCGGCGGGGCGGAGAAGGGCGCGTGTGCGTGCACGTGGGTGCGGGGGTGAAGCCCGATCTTTTCCTTCCAGCCTGTTTTGGTTGGGCCGGATGGGACTGACCTCTGGTGCAAGCAAAAGCTTAAATGGGTGAGAAGGAATTGGATTTTGGAACATATTAGGTCACTCATTCAGTTGGAGAGCAGCGTGTGTCAGAGGTCCAACAATTTGTTTTTAGAAGGGTTTTAAGCATTAATGATTCAAGATGTTTTCCTGGGAGTGGTTTGCAACATGAGACTCAGTGGCCAGCATAGCGTTGAGGTTTTATGGGATTAGTCAATTCACTAAGGCTGAAAGGTCTCTAGTAACACAATAGTTAAATTTGTACTTTTCCACATGGCTGAGCCTTCAAGGAGCTCACCAGGAGCGTAAAAAATGTAAACAGCATTGTAAGCTTTGTGCCAGCCATGAGGCAGGGAGGGGGTTTCCGTGTGGATTAGTTCTATCACCTACTTTTTTTCTTTTTCTTTCTTTTTTTTTTTCCAGAGTTGCAAATAATCACAAGCAGAACCTGATGACTGTTGCTAATCTGGGTGTGGTATTTGGGCCAACACTGCTTCGACCTCAAGAGGAAACAGTTGCTGCCATTATGGACATCAAATTTCAGAACATCGTGATTGAAATTTTAATAGAAAATCATGAGAAGGTAATGGCTTCACTTGCTTCTTTCAGTGCAATTAATTTATGAGAACGAATTTGTCTCTCTTTACAAACTGCAGCCCCCTCTCCCAGGGCCCCCTTTGCTCCCCGTGGCCAGCAGCATCGGTGGAGGCGGCTTTGCTGCAGACGGTGGGGTTGTGCCGGGGAGGGGAGCTGCCCAGGCGTTCCTACCAGCGGTTGACACGACTCAGGTTATGGCGTAGAGGCTCCAAAACTGACTGTTCTCGGGCTGTAGTTGTGTAACCAGCGCTGCTGGTAACCAGCCTTTTTTCTGGTCAGCTCAGTGTGAGTCGTCATGTCGGTGTCTCCATTACAGAAATCCCCCTTTCTTTCCCCTTTCCATTGTTTAATAGGAAGTTGCCCTTAGTTTCAAGAGAGATGAGCACTAAAAGGAACTAGCACAGGATGAAGGCCTAGGCTGGCTTCCTGCTTTTCTGACTAAATTGGTGTTTATTCAAGCACTGGCTTTATCCACAACGTTGATCTCCTAAATTATGATGCATTTGTGTTTGTCGGCTGTAAGGATGTTCTTGTCTGTCAGTGGAGCGGAGGCGGTTTAGTGGGGCCATGGCGCTGGCTGTCCCTCCCAGCCGGCTGTATGAGGTGGCTGCATGCAAACAGCAGTGCTAAAAAAATGCCATTTTCTTCTAAATTCAAACAGTTCCCTGTTTACAATCTTTTGTTCGCCTGGTTTTGGTTGGAAAGAAATAACTAATTTGTGCATTCAGGCTGCAAAGAAAGAAGTAGAGGCAGGCTTGCCCCCGGCTGGGGCTGCCGTGGCAGGCCGGCATCGCGGCTCCGGTGCGGGGTTTTGCTTGTAGACGTCTTGAACATAAAAGGTTTCTTGCAGGTTAAGGTGCAAGGCTGATCCTCTGGTATGTGCAGTGCAGGCAGCAGTCCCGGGGCACGTCTGCCTGGGGCTGCAAAGGGGCATCGAAAGCGCAGTCAGCGGGGATGGGGAGACAGTGTCTGTGGTTCATGTGTTCTTTGAAAAATTGCTTCCACGGGCACATAAAGGCCATGGTATTTATTTAGGACAGAGGAGCTATTTTCTTCTCCTCCGTGCGGAATGTAATGGCAATGATGGCTTAATTACGAGCTGCTGTGCAGAGGGGCGTGCGAGCAGCAGTGATGAGCCTGCGGTCATGGGCGAAGCCCGGCTCCCTCGGCCCTGGTCCAGCGTGGAGGAACCGGCATAAATCCTCGTGTCAGCCTTCAGTGGTCACCTCTGTCTGTCTGTCTGTCATCAATCTGTCGGTACAGAGAAGCATTTACCACCTCTCCCTGGCTCTCGGTGGTGATGAGCTCTTTGGCTGTGCCGCCAGCGTCACAAGCAGCATGGCGCCGCTGCGAGCGCGTGTTATCTCCCCCTCACTGTGCTTTATGGAGCCCTTCCCTCGCAGGCCCTTATAGAAACATGTCTTTAGACATTGATTTTTTTTCTGCCTGAACCGAGTCTCTCGCTGTGCCAGCCGAGCCCTCCGTCAGCTGGCATCTGTGGAGGAATCGATGACAGATTTCTGCAGTGATCGCGCCTGGGTGGGCTGCAGGGCTCGTCTCTGCTCACCAGCCAAATTACAGCTCCTACCCCAGCGTATCCTGGTGCTTCGATGGTTCCCCCTCCTTAGAAGTAATTTATGGCACCAGCAGAAGGGTGAATCTGCAAGTTGGTTACATACATTTGTCACCCATTAATTCTGCAGGTGGGTGTACCTGCGGCCCGGGGTGCTTGGGTGCAGCGAGGGCTGAAGTTGCAGGGTGCTGAGCTGCCCTCGTGGGGCTCGCAGGGCTCACGGGGCCGGGGCCGTCTGCAGCTGCCACTTCGCACAAGGATGCTGTGAGCGAAACGCCTGTGAACCCGTGTCCCCATTTCTCCAGGGCTCTTGGGAAAAGATCCTGGGAAGGAGGGAGATAGGAAGAAGTAACTCCAGGAGAGGAAAATCTCTTAAATGCAGTGTTAGTGCCGGCTCAGCTCCTGCTTTAGGACTGTTTCGTTTCAGTGTATTTCTTAATTTGAATTGATTTGAGCTCACTGAAGGTTCCCCACAGGAGCTGCTGTAGGTGATTAGCAATATGCAAGTTGCCTGCGCTCGTACTGCTGGTGCTTTATATTGTTTTACACCGGTGACTCACAGACACTGTTTATGATTAAGTACATTCGCAGGGAAAATGTAATTGATTTGAATGGTTCCTGGCAATCAGCAACTGTCTGGTATTACATTATATCTCCCCCAGGTAAGTGGAATGCCTCTCCCGTCAAAATTACTGTTGTCATTGTGTAACCAAAAAATAAAAAAGCAAGCTTGGTGATGACATCCCTTGGTCTGAATAACTGCTGGCAGCTTGTTTACACACAGTCGCTTCAGTAGGCTTATCTGATTGCCGGGGCAGTGGAGAGGGTTTCAGGAGGGTTAGTCAGCGTTCCCTGCTCTCCTGCCTGCATTTGCAGTCACCCCACCTGAGATTTGGCTCATCTTCCACCTGAGATTATCCCTGAGGAAAAACATTCACCCGAAGCCATAAAAGTATCAAAGAAGGAAGCTTCAGGATATGGTGCTGATCTTCCAGTGTCTTCACTGATTAACACAAACTCGTGCTCCCTTCGGCGGTACCTCCAGATTAATGTGTGCCCTGCACGTGCAATGTTTCCGATGCACCTTGGGAGCAATGTGCAATTTGGAATCGTAATCAGCAAAACAGGGACTTTCTGAAGGTTCCTGGAACGACTGGTAAATTATGGTTTGCTCTATGTTGCCAGAGCGTCCGACACAGACCATTAAGCCCTGTGTGTAATCCAAAAAGTTAAATTGTTTCTGGAGTTTTAACAGGTTTCCAGGTCTCGGATCCAAATTGTTTGTTATACTTGCAATAACAGCAATAAACTCTGAGATGGTTTTTAAAGCTTCTCAGACATGTTCTCCTCGAGAAGGTCTCTGCGCATCAAGGTATCGCAGCCCTTGCGTTTGTCTTTATGGTGGCAGCTGCCACTGGGAACTGCTGCACTTTGGGTGATCTCCCATGGGTTGTGCTGACACCAGATCTTCTGGAAATGTGGGATGGTGTTGGGATGAGAGTAGGATTGGAGCTTAGGGAGGAGGGGATGACGGCTCCATTTTCCTGCCAGATGTTCCAACGCAGCAAACAGGAGCCCTGAAAAAGCCAAGCGGGAGCAACGTGCCCGGCTCTCGGCTGCTCAGCGCTACCCAAGGAACCAACAAAATGTCAAATTGCTACTTAATAAGATTTATCCATTAGTGATTGTCAGCCTTTTCTGTGTATGTTTGTGAATACGATACATTAAGGTAATGCACTATAAAATATATCCTGATTATATATAATTAAATGCATAAAATGATTTTTCTCCTATGGGTCTGGATGTTGCCATGACAGGCAAACCAAGAGTGCCTCCTGTGCAAAAAAAGATAAGGATGCTGTGTTGTATGCCTAGTTACTCAGCTGATTGCCATTTAACACCATATTTCTGATTTAAAAATTAAAAGCTAGCCAAAAGTAATACTGAAATATTACTACATCTGACAGTTGCAGCTGTCCATCCATTTTCTTTTCCAAAGCTTAAATTTTTATAGCTCTCTGGAAAAGGCCATTGTTCTGAAATGTTACAAAATTAAGAGATCGATTTACTGTCTTGATGGTGTTCCCTCCAGTTGAAGGATTGACCAGGTGAAATGTTAATGCAGCCAGTATTGATGACAAATAGGAGACTAGTTTATGCAGGGAATTACACAGACCCAAACACTAACCTCAGTAAACGGTAAGGACTAATACTAAAGTCAAAGCCCTCAGCACCTCGTCTTCGTTTTATTCTTTTCTGTAATTAGCAGAAATGTTTAGCGATGCTGGTGGCAGTGGTTTTAGCCGTTCCTCACGTAAGGCTTTGTACCACTGGCATTTTGAACATCACAGCAGCTTCTTATTCTCCAAGTTCCTTGTGTGAGTCCAGATGTAGATTGGTGCATGGGACTACACCAAGCTGTTGGCCGGAGCAGAGACCAGGGGGTGGATCTTTGTATGGCGTTACATCGCATCCCTCTGATTTGGGAAGGATACCTAACCTCTGGTTTTCACCTTCCTTGTAATAAAATGGGCATAATGGGGTAATTAATGCCAAGCACGAGGAGATCCTCCAGTGCATGCCGGGATGTGGGGAAGGAAGGAGGGCTCTGACGGAGGGGGCACCATCCCTGGCCCCACCAGTGCCTCCAGTGCAAGCGTGGGCAGCCTGGCAGCGGGGTGCAATTCCTCCGAAACCCATGGAAAGCGCACGTGCCTCATCCCTCTCCTTGCACAGAGCAGCCGTCGGTGCTGGGGAGACACCCCTGGTCCTCAGTGCTGGTGGTGGGGCCACGGGTCCGTCTCTCTGGAAGAGGTGCAGGATAAAGCATATAGCAGCACCTGGATGTGTTTCATTCAGAGGTTTCATTCAGCCTTTTAACAATCATCCGATATGAGGTGCCGCCGAGTCGTTGCGGTTTTGCAGACAGGGGAGAAGGTGGTGTGGAGCCGCGAAATTGCCGCTTGCATCAGGCTGAGCGAGTGCGCGAGGTATGGCTGTAAATGTGATTTATGAATCCTGGCTGCTCCTCTCCCACTCCGGCTATTAAACTGTCTCTCTCTCCCCGTTAATTGGACTCTGTGACTGGGAGAGCTATAACACAGGTTTGTGCAGTGAGGAGCGTCTCGGCTATTCTTGTTAAATTGAAAAATGAAACAAACCTGAGAAACTTTCCTGTGAAGAAGAGTGGGGGTTTTGTGCAAGCGATGTCTGAGCTGAGGGAGATGGAGTAGGAGGTTCTGGTCCAGCAGTGCTGGTTTCCTTTGCTGCTGAAAAGATCTGTGCCGTTTCTCGGTACACCATAACAGCAAAGTCACATCTACAGTGAGCTATTTATCTTACAGTTCTTGGGGTCTCTCCTTAGACCTTCAAAATCAGCATTTAAATGTAGCTGTTAATTGACTTTCCTCCATTGTGAGCGGCTAAGTTTAGCCTGTGTGCTTTGTGCCGCTCAGAGGTGGTAGAGAGAGCGGCTTTTAATAGCCCTGCCTCTGCATTGCTTCTGCTCCCCCTCTCCGGCTTTATCTCCGTGGAGATGCCGTAGCGGGCTTGGGACACTGAGGAGATTCGTGGTTGAAGACCATCCTGGAGAAACGCTGGTGTTTCTGCTTCATCGGGAGGCCGCGTCGTGCTGTTGTCACTGCGGCGTGCCGGCCAGAGCCGCGGCTCTCCATCCTGCCGCAGTGTGGGCTGCCGGCCGTGCCGCCGGGGCAGCGGGTGTTCCTCTGGGGAGCTCACTGCTTGAGGGGCGAAGGGCGCTCATGGAAGAGGTTGTGGCTTAACAAAAGAAGTTTATAATATAGCCAGAAGCGTATTTACTGAGCCCTGACAGTTGCAGTTGTGTCAGTGCCTGAAGTGCAGGCTGTAAACCCAAGGGCTCGAGTGCAGCAGGAGCACATCAGAGCCCGCGATGGGAAGGGCAGGCGTGAGGAGATCATAGAATCATAGAATCATTAAGGTTGGAAGAGACCTCCAAGACCATCGAGTCCAACCGTATGGATTGGTGGGGTGCGTGTGCTGCTGGGTGCAGGCTGCCTGTCCCCTGCCTCCTGCGCTGCCTGCACGTCTCCCTGCCTCCGCGAGCGCGGCCGGAGAGCGTGCGGCATGAGGGTGCAGTGCAGGCCATCTGCAGTGTGGGTATTTGGGCTGATTAGGCGTTTTAACTGAAATACAAAGTTGGTTATGATAAGTTGGAGTGTACAAGATCTCAGGTGCTGAAGCTTTTTAGTAAAATTGTTTCATAACGACGTTTCAGCTGCATTTAAAAATGTAACCTCCTTATAAGGTGAGGCTGGTTTTAGTCACTGAGTTCATAATTTAAGAGCATATATCTCTTCTCTTATTAAAGACCAAAAAAGGAAACGAAAACCTGGAAGTTTATTTTCAAGTGTGCTGTGGGAAATCATTGCATAAAATGCGATTCATAAATCAATACTTTTATCTTGATTCATTTATATATTTCATTATATTTCCCAAGTAGAATTTACTATTGAAAAGCAATTTGAAAGCAAGAGCATGTTAAAGCAGGCAGTGGCTGTGCTGGGTATGGGGAACGGAGCCCAGGGCAGGCAAGGTGCCCCTGGTACCAATTTCACCCCCTGTCCTGAGGATCCTGCCCCAGAGAAGCTGTATTTAGCACATAGAGCGAAGGGACAGGCACCTGAAGCATGTGCAGCTGTGTAATGTTTTAGCATGGTAAGCAATGCGCTACAAATAGCCCTTCTAACCAGGACCTGCGAGCTGGCCTGAGCGCCGGCGACTGTGCTGGGGAGGGCTGTTGGGGTGCTGGGAGGGCTGTTGGGGTGCTGAGAGGGATGTTGGGGTGCGGGGAGGGCTGTTGGGGTGTGGGGGATGGGGTGCAGCAGCCGCGTAGCGGCGGGCCACAAAACTGCTGTGGGGAGCCTGGGAAACAGCTGCTTTGGAGGTGGGGATGGCTGCGGGCAGGCGCGCGCGGGGTGAAAATGAGCAGTGCTGCATGCAGAAAGTGTGGCTTGGGCTGCTTCTCCCTCCGCTAATCCATAAGCCCAGGAGGAATGTGTGAATGAGCTCAGCAGAGCTCTCCAGGAAGGGCTGCAGTAGGACTCCATAATCCATCCATCTGTTTCACAGCGTGCCCAACTATGCACAGTCAGATTCAACTGCTCACTTGATCGGTGCCGGGGCCGGGGCCTGCCGTGCGCGCAGGAGCTTTGCTCAGTGATTCATCGCTGCTTCCTGCACCTCACCCCGTCTGCGGGCTTGGAAGCCAAACCTGAGCCTGGGCAGCGAGTCCCTACAAATAGAAAGGTTGGGGAGCGATGTCCTTAGCCGCGAGGTGTTTGATTCATTGAGAACGGTTCATTAGTTCCTCTCTGAGGGCCATAAGTACTGCCCTTTACACCTGTCTCTCCATGCTTTTGGGGAGAGATGTGACATTAAAATTTTTGGCTAACACATCTTGGCTCTTTAGCATTTATTTGTAGAAGTCAGCGTGGAGGGTTTATGCATGTGTGTGAGGATTTTGTTGTTGTTACATGAAACAAACCAATTAACTGCTGGCAGCCGCTCCCGCTAGCTGGCAGGCGGCATTTATGGCTTTCTGCAAGGCAAGGGCTGCCGGTGACCGGCGACGATGGCTGCGTGCTCCGGAGGAGTCACCCCGGTGCTGCGGCGGGCAGCGAGCTGCCTCTGAAATACGGTTTTCCTGTTGGCAACCCCTGGCAGTGCCGGTCAGCTGTCCGGCAGGCACAGGTAGAGCAGGGAAAGACACTGAGGGATGGTGTCTAATATACTCTAGTGAAGGGAGACCTTGAGAGAGCTGGTCTTGAGGCAACACTGCTGTTGTCTGAGCCTGGGGTTCCAGAAAAGAAACGATAAATAACCAAATATCAACAGAAAACAAAACTGCTGCTCTTTAGGTTCGTGCAGTTTTAAAATTCCGTCCCCTTGAGAAAAATGTGATTACTCAGTTTTCTGACAGCTGTGGCTTGAAGTCGCGAACACTTTCCCAAGCTGGTCAGCATCAGTGGGTGCGAGGGTGCCGAGGGCTGCGCTGCGGGGAAGCGTGCGAGGGGACATGCCGATTTGTCTTGCCTGGGGCACTCTCACCATCATCTGCTGGGGCACCACGCACCCTCGAAAATTCAGCAGAGTGCCAGAGTATTGGGGTTCTTCACATCTTGCAACATGCATCTTGGGTGAAGAATAGAGAAAAGGAGTGCAGACAGGGTGGGAATGTGGAATTTAGGGAATTGTACCCAAAATGTTGCCTTGTTGAATGCATGTCTTCCTTAGACGCTGCTCTGCAGAGTGGTCACAGAGCAGTGCAGACCAGGCAGGTAGGCAGCTGTTCTGTTCGAAGGGGTGATGCCAAAGAACAACTTGTTTATTATTTTTAACAGATATTTAACACGGTGCCAGAGACTCCGCCATCGAACTCGCAGCTGCTGTTATCTCGCAAGAAGAGCACAGACTCGAAGCCTCCCTCCTGCAGCGAGAGACCACTGACGCTCTACCACACGGCACAGCCCCCACGTACGCTCTGCCACAGGGCACAGCCCAACGAGAAGCGTAAGTGGGCGGAGCCGCAGCTCCCGGCTTTCCCACTTGATAAAGTTTTTGCCCTAATCACGACTAACAGATTGTAATTCCCATGCCACAAAATGCAGTTTTACTGGTGTCAATGGAAGAGACGATTCCTGTAACAGGATCAGGCTTCAGTTTCCTCTGCTGTCACATTGATGGGGAGTGTGAAGATTGTCTGGCATCCAAGCCCTTAAACAGGGGCTTGAAACGAGGCTGCATTAGCACAGTATAAAGTGTTGCCGTCCCTTCCCCACCTGATGGGCCCCTGTGCATTCCCGTTCTCACGTTCCCCAACCCGCGTCCTCGCCGTCATCAGCTACTGAGATGCGCTCCTGCGAACGGGGCACAACACATGTGGCCAGGGTGGACACCCGTCTGCGTCTCCGAAAGGCGACCCTTTTTGGATGCCCGCAGGCACTTTGCCTTTTACAGACACGAAAACTCGGCCAGGAGGTTCTGCATTTTTCTGAGGATTGTGTACCATGGCAGTTTAAAAATGTTGAAGATCATCTTTCCATTTCTGTCACTAATTGATACTCCACATATTTAGGTGAAAGAGTCAGTGCCCCATCCCTACTCATGGAGTGGCAGAAATGTGTCTGCTCAGGCTGTTGCTTCACGTTACAGCGTAAGCCCAGTTCCCAGATCTCCTGTTCCTCCTGGCCATGCGCTCCCAACCCTTGCCTCAGGCTGCTTCTGGAGCTGGCCAGTTGCACAGGGAACCGTCCCAGTTTGCTAAAAAAGCAGGAGAGTAACCTGGTGAGCAGAACAAGTGCTTGGGGGCTCGGCTTGCTTTGCTTGGGCAGGTGGGTGAGCGTGGGGAGCGAGGAGCAGGGGAAGGCTGGAGTTAACCCGTCTCCCCAGGGCTTAAAACTGCGGGGTGGACGGAGTGGTTGCTGTGTACTTTGCTGACTCTCAAAACACGTGGGCTTGTCTGCCTCTGATTGAGTTACCATTAATTATCAGGCACTCTCATTTTGGAGGATGTCATAACAATACACGTGGGTTTACGGAAGCAGTGGTAGCACCAAAGCGTGCTCTGGAAATAGGGTATCACGACTCTCAATGGAGCCTCAAATATCAAAAGCTGCTTTTGAAAAATTTCAGCCTAAGTAATTTATTTGCTGCTAACTAAGCAGTTGCTTGTTAGACTCTAGAGTCGCCCTGCTGCCGGAGCCTTCATGTACCGTCCTCCCCTTGCCTAGAAGAGGAACTGAGTTCATTTATTTATTTCTGCATTTATTTATTCCCACGTGAAGTAATGTTTTCTCAATTTTCCTCCTGACAGTCCGTAATCTCCTGTGAATACGGAAAGCCACTACCATTTATTCAGTGTTTGCCGTCCCTGCTGCACATGTCAGTTGAGGAATAATGTGAGGTTTCCTTTCTTACCGGTCCGGAGACGGGCCAAGGCTCTAAGTCAGGTTGAAGCGTGAGAGCTCAGACAGCAGCTCAAGCCGAGCGGAGTGCCACGTCTGCATCATGTCCTGAGCTGTGACACAGAAATAGCTCCGCTGTGACACAGAAACAGCTGGCACCTTCAGCAGCCTCCCCATCGCAGAGCGCTGGCTGCACCCGGGTTTGGTGGAAGCGTCTCTTTCCTTTGCAGGTGGCTGTGGCGGGGGTGAGGGACAGGGAGCCCCTGAAGTATGTGGTCACTTCGGTGCTCATGCCTCAAAATATTGACTGGAAGAGGTAAAGATGGCTCAGAGGAGCCCCAGGCACAATGGGAACACCGAAGGCATGCTGCAGGAGTGATTCGTCTATGAAACAAAGACATAATAAGATCTAATAGCTGGAAATTGAAGCTAGACACATTCCAAATGGAAACAGAGTGCATATTTTTTAAGACTGAGAGCAATTTAATGATAAAAAGAAGTTAAACGGGACGGTGAATTTTCCATTACTTGAAATCTGTTCACCGAAGTCAAATATCTTTCTAAAATTTTCACTAAAATTCATCATACAAAGCTGTGTGTAAGTCAAAAATTGTAATGTTCAACAGACAGGATCATGCAAGAGAGCAGATTAGATAATTATAATGATTATTTTGGTGTTAAACATTCACGTTTTTGTGCACAACTGACCCAGGAACTGAGTGGATATCGTGAAACAAGTGTGGTTAACACAGCAAATACACCATTTTGTTCCTTATCAGTTCCTCATTATAAACAGTGTCTTGGCACTTTGCTCATATTTTGTTACGCAGAGTGCTTTTGTCATCACTTCTGTGGTCCCTGTGGGTAACTTGTCAAAGTGCCCTAGATCAGGTTATCGGCTAGAAGCTGCTGCTCTGCTATCTGGCAAGGTGTTGCATTTGCTGGAGGAGAGCCCGGAGAAGCTGGAGGCTTTGGCTCTGCTTGACTTACTTTCCATTAAGATTCACAAGGGTTTGGGTAAGTGGTGAAAACTCAACCTTGCTTTGACGTGTTGCTGGTTCTCAGGCTGGAAGAGAGGGAACTGAGGCTGGCTGAGCAGTTCAGCAACGGGAGAGTTTGTTGTTTAGCGAAGGGAGGTCTGCAAAAAATGTCTGAGTCCAGCTCTCCCTTAAGCCCCTGCTTTCCAGAAAGGTAGTTTTGGGGCTCTCGGAGAGAAGTTGCTGGTTTGGTTTATTCACGGTAGCTCTCTCGGCAGCGGTAGCTGGGCCATGGTGCCAGCAGGGAGGAGTTGCAGCCAGGAGCCGGGGCTGGTGGCAGGGGCCGGAGCTGTGCTGCGAGGGGGGTGTCGGTGGTCTGCAACGAGAGCGGGGCCAGTTGTGACCCCCCTCGCAACCGGCTCTGCCGGCAGTTCGCAAAGTGTCTCTCCTGCCTTCTGCGTGACGGAGAAGAAACATGCTTTAGCTGATGGGTGGTTCGGTTCTTGTAGCTGTAAGACCAAATTAAATCTCACAGCAAAGAATCCTTCACATAAGCTTTTAAAAACATGAAGCAAAATACAGTATCAGCCTTTTAAAAAGGAGGAAATAAAATAAAGCAAGAGTTTCAGATTCTGCCATTCATCTCCCTTCCTCTTTAGATGAAACACTTCCAGTTTCTTGGCTGACAGGGACTTTAATTCAATATTGGCTGGTAGCTAGCTCTGAGATTAGGCAGACAATTGACACTGATTTGTTAGGCTTACGGAGCTTATTTTCGGACTTCAGCCTTGGGCAGAAAATGTTTGGAGATAATACGACGTAGTGTTAGACCACACTCCAGCGGCTCAGGTCCGCACTCCTCACAGCCTCCAGTACGGCCGTTCAGTCCGGTGGGGCTCAGCCTGGGCAGTCCCTGGGGTTGGCCACCTTTATACGCTACGGAGGTGTCTGTCACAGCACTGTTTAAAACCTGTACTGGCAGATGCAAAAATAGAGGAGTGATTTGGATTGGCCTTTTGGGGTTTTTAGGTCCGCAGGCAGCTTAATTTCTCTCTTATTTCATCTGCTGGCTCCCGCGTCTGCCTGTCAATATTTGTGGAGGTCAGCACTCTGCTTTTCTTCACTTTTGCGTCTTCTTGTCTTCTGCACGGATAATATTTTTCATCACAAAGTGCTTATGCCTTCTGAGTCCCAGGTGGGCTTTTGCGAGACCATAGCTTCGTATCAGAGGACCTGTCTCTCTGGGGAAATCACTCTTCTTTATGAGCTTTCCTGACTTGGTTTAGGGAAAGCATGGCTTATCGTTTGAGTCGCTGTATGGCTCAAAGCTGACGAGATTGTTTGTGTTTTCCTTTTGGCATGTCAGACGGTGGCGAGTTGGAAACCATGGCTGGGCAAAAAATCCAACTCATTGGTACATTGGAGGCACAAAGGAGGGGACAGAGAAGTGTATGTGCTGCTTGTTCCCTTGGTGGCTTATTGGAGATCAAGATTAATGAAATGCAATTTCAGGAACGTGTTGACATGTATCAACATCATTAACACATCCTTGGCTTTGGCTGATCTCTGGAAGATAAGATCAACCTGAGCTAAACCAAGTTTTATTCCTGTCTCGCTGCCATGCGGGCACTCTGAATTTGTCCAGGTACCAGGAAAATGCAGCAACTCCAGTGAAGGAGTGCGACGAGGAGCGTTAGACTCTGCTCTTCCCCCTGGCATCCACAAACCTTTTGCTAGTGTAGGCTTTTCTCTTTGAAGCAGTGGCAAAGAGTTGTCACATGCTCCTCTGCGCCTGAGACAGCACTGCTGCCAAGCTATTTTATGGAAATGTAGGCGGTTTCTTTCTGCTGTATATTTGGGATTAACTTTTCGTGTATCCCAGGAGTTCCTTATGCTGTTTTATCCTTCTTTAAATTTGAACAGGATGCGGATGAGTATTACATGTTCTTCTAACACAAGCAGAGGTGTACAATTTAAAGGGATTGAGAATAAGGGATTCCATATTACCATGTGCTTTTTAGTAGTAATTTGATCATACTAGTGTGCACTGGAAAAATAATTTTTGAAAGGTTTGTCACTGAAGTAGGACTCATGATTTCCAGCAGGTGCCTATCTTTCAGGAAAACATGATCACAGAAGCAGCAGTTCTCTGCACTAGGACTGCTTTCCATGCCATCAGTGATGATAATTGCTTCTCACAATTACAATTAGTGCTTATACGGAAAAGGCATCTTATGAAAATGAATTAATGTGATTTTAGGTAATTTGGCGTAGAGCTGAGGAGGGAGCCCATGCTGTGGATGTCGGTTTGGGATGCATAATATTTTCACTCCTCACTGCTGAAGTTACACAAATAAGGGGGAAATCTCTTAACAGAATATGATCAAGGGAAACAAGGAACTCTAAGAAACCTCCAGACTGTCGGCAGAGCGGTGCCAGTGTTTCCCTGACGCAGTACGGCCGGCACTACGGCAGGAGCGGGCATGAGGCACTACTTCGGATCAGCTATGAAACTGAGTTTCTGACCCACAGCTGCTCTGTATTTCAGAAGAGCTAAGATGAAACGGAGTGGAGACCCTGTCCCCTTTCTCCTCTGCTGCTTTTGGATTGTAGACCTGGCCGGAAAAGATCGATAGTAGTTGAAGTCAAGTCCTAGCTGAAGCATTTTTTTGCTGACATAAACTTTAGCTGGGTGATCCGTCCTTTTCTTGTTCTAAAATGTTATCCTGCTCAGTCACACAAATGCTCAATCCCTTGGCAGCTGATTTCAGTCACAGAGAAATCCATTCCTGTATGTAGTTTGCATTTTAATTTTTTTCAGGTTGTGTGGTACTTCGGATGTCTTTGGGAATATAAAATATTAATGCCTTGAGAAAAATGAATATTTTCTTACTAAAAATGGTATTCATTTAAAATGTAGCTGCATCTTAAGGAAAGGAAAAAAAATAGAGTACCTGCTATTTCTTATAGTTTAATGTATAATATCTAGAAAACATGACTGTAAACTGCCTGTCTTCTGGGGTCCGGTAAGATGCTGCCCTATTTGTGTTAGGGCAGGGATTATTACCAGGAATGCTCGATGCCTTTGCAGCAGTATGCTCTTTATTTTTGTACGCAATGGCAGCTGTGTGTGATGGCTGACGATTCTTGGTTTTTGATTTTTTTTAGAGGAGAACAGGAACAGTATCATCAACTCCAGCCTGGAATCCGTCATCTCATCAAACGTAAACAGCTTCCTCAACTCCAACAGCGCTCCCCAGCCCAGCCTGAACTCAAGTGATCTTGAACTAGAAGTAATTAAACCCAACAGGCCAAATTCACTGTAAGTACAGTGGTAATTAGTGTTTTATAGGCTCTCCGTCCTTAATCTTTAATCAGGGCTGTTTCTTACTCTGAATCCCAGCAATTTGTTGAAGAATACAATTTAACATTTTAATTTTTAATGGGTGCCTAGCGTATGCCCTGCATTTTTAACTCGGTCTAAGCGGCGGAATTAGTTACTGGGGGTTATATCTGCCGGTGAGTTTCAGCTCTGATTATTTTGCACATGTGGAATATTTTTCAAGCAGAACTCCACATTGCTGCTTGAACTGCTCGACCCATCTGGTGATAACTCCAGCAAACACAAAGGACTTTTCTTCTGAGTTAAATTCTATGACTGTTGTCAGTACAGTTGATCTCCGGCCAAATCTGTGCCATTGCTTCTGCTATTGCTTCCTTCATCTGGAAAGTTCAAGGGAAAAAATAGCGACCTTAGCAATGACTCCCTGGGGACGGCAGAGTTATTTATGAAGTCCCCTGAACTTGACACAGCTGAGCCCTCGCGCCGATGGCCGTCTCTGCTGGGGGAATTTCCTTCCTGCCACGGCTCTGCTGGGCCTGATAGCATTTTCCCACAGAACCTCCCCTCCTCATACATGTGAATGTCTGCTCAGATCTTCAAGAGCCATTGCAGTCCTTGCAAGCTGAAGCCAATTTTCCCCCCCGTGCTCCTCGGCACGCCCCTGCCTGTCCCCGCGGATCGGCTGGGGGGAATGCTGCACCCTCCATGGCAGTTTATGGCCTTGCCGTATGTGGCGACCTTCTCAATTAAGGAAGACCTTCCTTCCCACCCCTCTGGTCCTCCCACAGGCTCCAAACACTTCCAGTTCCCACTCAACCGTAGAAGTCCCCAGTCTCTTGAGAGCAGACAGTGACATTTTTGCTTTAGCTGCTTTCTTCTGGTTATCAGTGGAATGATTGCTAAGGACTCGAAAAGGATAAGTGCCAGGGTGGGTACTGGTAGAGATGGTGAAGCTTGTTGCTGTTGGCTTGGTTGACAGCAAAGGTTGGGATTTGGGGGGTCTGGGGTGCAGCCCTCGCTGCCAGCGTGTGGAGACGGCTCAGGCCCCTGCCTGCAGTGGTTTGCACAGGCAGAAAGGTAAGTCCACAGCGGGCGGCCGGCGCTACTGCCTGCGTGAACGTGTGTGTGAACAGAGGACAGGCTCTGGCTTTCATCCATCCGCTCTGCTTCTCTCCTCACCATTACTGCCACTAAAACCGTGAGCTGCATGATTACCAAACCAGCCCGGCCTCTTGCCGGCCTCGCCTGGCGTTGGCTCCGGGAGCGGGGTTTGTAAGGCTCAGCTCCGTGCCTTGCCTGCTGTCTGTGGATTTACCTACTGCGAGGAAGCTGTCTGCAAGGAGCGTTGTGGTGGCAGAATAGAGCATCCAGAAGGTAGGATGCCTCTAAATTAAGGTTGCGCGTTACGTGTGTTATGTACTGAGTAAAGATGCGTAGATATCTCATGCCTGTACTGTCGGTTGAAGCTCTGGAAGTCAGTCACATACCATTCCCCCAACATGTTGTTTTTAGTTTATTTATCCTTCGAGGGGAAAAAAATGATGTGACATAATACAGCAAGGTTTGTGAGCCTGAGTCTTGCTGTGACCTTACGGGAATTGTTTGCCAAATTAACAGTTTTTCAGATTCCAAGAGTTGCCTCTTCTAATAATTTCTTTTTTAAAGGAAATCGTAAAGAAGTTCAGCAGAACAAATCAGTTAAAGCTGTGTGGGGCTTTGGGGAATGGAGGCATCTTGCTGTTACCGAGGAATTAAGTGAGCAGACCGGCAGTGGAACCGTTTGCTTGCCACCAGTTAAGGGGCCTTTACAATTCTGCGAAGTGAAATAGTGATTAGCAGGGTAGCACCGGCAGCTCTTATGGCTCTGACAGTGTTTGGCATTTGGTGCTTTTCCTCAAATCCAGTGGTTATGTGATAATTTTTACACACGCAGGAATACACAAGTTCTCAGTCAATGTTGAGCTGAAGGTTGAAAAGTGAGTCTTAAGGTGAATAATACCACAAGGCAAATATTTTCTTCTCTATAACACCAAATATGTAAATCAAATATCTTTAATCCAATCTTTCAATGAGAAATTAAGTGTCTGACTTCATTTTATTCTTTTTAAACAGTAGGTATAGATGTATAGATAGTAGGTAAGATGTCACAGATGTCTCTGTGCCCGCTTACCCATGAGCACAAGTCTGTGCCCATGATTTGGCAGGTCCATGGCGTTTTGCCCTCGGTGGTCAGCACTCTGTCGGGGTGTTGGTTTGCAGTGGCGAGGATGAGGAGGGCGAGGAGGGCTGCCAGCAGTGGGTCTATCCCCCAGCCCTGCCCCATGGCTGTTTACAGGCTGCAGTCTGGGTCAGGGCAGGGTGTCTGAATGGTGCCAGTATCCCGGCGGCTTTGTCGTTGCTGCTCTGCGGGACTACCCAAATCATATCTGTACAAAGCCGCTTCTGTTTTTTTAACCAGCTGAGTAATTTGGGCTTTGCATGAAGCCCTGGGCAGCTACGGACACTGCAGTCAGTCTGTAGTATCTGTTACTGCCATGCAAGGGGTTCTGGTGCTCCCCTGTAATTACCGGGCCCACAATTAGGGTATACGGCAGCGGGGAAGGTCTCAGGGTGCCCTGCCCTTTGCGCTCCTTCAAATACTCTGCCAAATTCTCTGCCAGTCCTGTGAGACCCATCTTTGAGCTCTGCTTCAGGACTTCAGGGGTTTTTTTATGCATTCTTCACCATTTTCTGTAATATTTCATCCATGGACCAGGGCCATCCTGTTTGAGGACCCGTTCAGGAGGGGCTGGCTTTCCTGGCAGCCTGCCCGTGAGCTGATCAGCTGCCTGAGCTGGGAGCCAGCGCTCGCCAAAATTCAAACCCTGCAGCTGAGGAGCTGTAAAATTCCAGGTGTGTGGAGGCCAGGAAGTCCTGCTTTCCTCCTTGAAAGAAAAAGGGATTTCTTTCTGAACAAGAAACTCTTTAAGAGAACAAGTACAAAAGAATCCTGGATTCGGTGTTTCCTTCCCTTCGAGAAAGGGCCCTCTGCTTCCCTAACGGGACAACAGCAAAGGTTAGTAAATTAAAAACTACTCCAGACCAGAATTTGACCTACTCCTTATTTTCTGCTAAATGCATCACTGAAAAAAACAGGCTGATGGAGACTTCCACACAGGGGAAATGCCTTCATTAATTAGGGCCTTTTCCTGCTTTATTCCGAGGTTTGGTGCCTTTAGGTGTTGGTGTATCTCGCCCTTCGCCCCTGTGGGCAGGGTGGGCATGGTGAGCCCAGTGTCCTGTCCAGCCTCCCTGTCCCACCAGGGCCCAGTCTCAGCTGAAGCTCTCCTGAGATGGGTGCCCACCTAGGGAGGGCGATGGGCAGAGCGGGCACACGATGAGCCTTTCGGCATTAATGTGGCTTTGAAATCTTTGCTTATGTTGTCTCGTGGCATCAGTGGGTTGCCCATCAGTGGCTTTGTGTCACCTTCTCACACGTGCTGCGAAGCGGGCAGAGCGTGACACCTGCGAAGGGGAAAACACATTTTTTTCTGCTGGTCGCAAGGTACCGAACTCTGGTCAGTGCTCAGGGAAAGCTGCGACGTTGTGTTGCCCCAAAGTGATGTCCACCTTGGAGCTGCTCTCCAGCCCAGCCAACGGCAGGGACAGCGGTGTGCCTGAGACCGTCAAACATTTCCATCATTAGTTGCCTCCTCCCCACAGGCTGCAGCTGGATTCAGTGCTTCCACTTCATCCCTTAAGTCTCGGTAGAGCCCAAGTGGGGTGTCCCCACATGTGACGTTTCACGTTGGGCATGGTGGCTCCTGACTGCATGGGAGCTGTAGCACAGCTACTCACCCTCTGCAGAAGTGCTTTGGGAAACTGCAGGGAAAGGAGTTGGATCATTTTGATGTTCTTGCTTCTTATTAAGCTGAAAACTGATGTTCCTGTGGAAATAAGTCCTGTTGATCTCAGTGGGAGACTTGTTGGAGTACAAATGTTAAGGACTGCAAGTCTGGGGGATTTCTGTTTTCCTTTTGCTGTAGTGAGCACCGATGCATTCAAAGGTTGCCTTTAAATGTGCAATGCTAAAAATTGTGAACACTATCTGTGAAATTAGAGATGTTTGTTTGAGCTTTTGTTTACAAAAGCCTCTTGGCTCCCTTCTAAATGCCCATGTATCCCCCAGGTCTGCCCCATGGGGAGCTGAGCCGGTTCATAAATCCACCTCGTGAATTCCCCAGCCTCTGGGGGCGATGAGCGTTACAGCAGCGACCGCGCTGGGGCCGAGGTCTCCCTGCCTCAGTGCCGTTACCCCCGTCCTCCTCCCAAGGGGAACGCTGTCGTTCTCAGACTTGTCTTCCCTCGAGCGTGGTCCTCCTTCACCAACCGGGAGGGAAATTGTTTTGCTGCAGGGCAAAGGCTCTTCCTTCCCAGCCACCAATCAAGGTTTTACTAGGGGAATGCATTTATTTATTAGGGCTGGTTTTATTTTTATGGAAAAACTGCTCTGGGTGGGAGTTGTACTCGGTGAGTCAGCAGGACTGCTGTCCCATGCCAGGAGCTGTCGCTGCAGTGGCAGGGCACGGAGCGCCCGGAGCTGGCTGCCGGGGCCACCAAAGCCCCAGAGAGGGGGATTTGTTTTTAAAGAAGCGTTGGGTTTCTTTATCTTGCCCTTGCAGAAAGCGTCTTCCTTAGAAAACATGGCAAAACAGGAACCAAAAGTGCTGTGTTTCTAGCATAGATACATACTTCAGCTGAAATGGGGGAAGTTTTCAAACTAAATTGTGTGATCATGAAAAGCAAAAGATTTAAGATTGCGGTTTTAAAATCCTTTAAAAAAACCCACCTTGCTGTGGTAGCTTTGCAATGCATACCTGTGAAGCCTCTGATGTGGGGTGTATCACTGCGGACAACCAACACCTTGGTTGGAGCCTGCTTTGTATTTTTTTGTTCTCTGTTTTATTTATTTATTAGTCTCATCTGTGTCCCCTGTATTATTCAAAGACCTGTGCTGCATGCGGGGCCCCGCCGTGCTGGGTGCATGGGCGGCCACTCCAAGAGCTTAAATCTGGCTGAGGCCAAATCAGAGGTGGGTGCTGCGAACACAGGCAGCAGTAGCCAGATTGCCTTACACAGTCTTGTTAGAATCACCTTTTAATGCTTAAAATAAGCGTAATACCTTAGTCTTAAACTAGCTGTTGGGTATAATACTGGGTGCTTCTGGCTGGCTTCCTACCTGCAACTTGCTGCAGGCTTTTACAGTTGTTTGCAAAGCTGAACAACTGATGTGTTACAGTTTGGAAAATAAACAGGAGTCAAAACTTAGTGGAGGAGGTAGATGGAGTCACGAGGGTTTCGATTTCTCCTCTCACAGTAATTTCTTGTTGTGTGGGACTGTTTTGAAGGTGGGGTGGGGCCAGATGGTGTTTAGCCGGGTAACTAGATGGGCTGCATTTTTGCATTTCGACTCCACGAAATTGAAATTGCCAGCCTGCACTCTTATAAGTACGTACATGCAAACTATACCCAGGGGGCTTCTGCCTTTTCTTTTTGAAGGGGAGGTGAGCATCAGAAGCGCGCAGGAATGTCAGGGGTGGGTAGGAGGGCACCCGAAATTAACAGCTAGCCTGAGGGAAGTTTGCCCAGGTCCTGCAGGCGCCCCGTTTCAGCAGTAGCTGTGCACCCCTCCATCGGCCGGCCTCGGTCAAGCGCTGGGACGACCTGCTCCATCCGCACCATCCTGCTGCTGCTCCTGAGGAGAGAGCGGCAGCGAGTGGCTGTTGTTGGGAAGCAGGCTGGCTGCTATTTCATGCCCAGCAAATAGGACTAGAATACGAAACAGTTCTATTTTTTTAACACTTTTATTTTGTCAAAGTCCTTGGCAACATCTTTGCAGTAATGTTTCCCAGTGGTGGCTCAGAGCGCTTATTTTATCCGCCCCTGCCCTTTTAATTTTTTGCTGCCACCGAAGAACTGCTCCACTACCTCTGATGAAGTGAAGCACAGCCTGACAGGACTTCTGGGATGTTTCTGAACAGTTGCTTCTTACAGGTTTCTAATGCTCTGTTAGAAGCTTCTTGATTTCTGAAGTTATAAGACCGTCTGTCTCTGTTGGAAGATTATTTAGCAGCATTCTCAGGGGCAAAAACTTCCCATTTCTGGTCTGCCTTCATGTCAGGGTGTCTGGGAGGACCTGGCCATTTCTGCTCGCCTGACTTTTCCTTCCCCAGCTGTGGGCAGGGATTCGTGCGAACCTGCCTGTTTGCCTTCAGCATCGCGAGTCCTGTGGTATGTGGCATGTCACTCTCTGCCGCTCTCCTGTGCGTCGGGTTGAACAGGCAGCGCTCTGCCTGTAGCTCAGCCTGCCTCCATGCCGGTTGCATCTGAGATGCTGCACGCCCGGCCCCACACTGCGCTGGGTAGAGCTTAGAGAGAGGAGACCTTCCCGCAAGTCGCCCCGTGAACAGTGATGGCTCCCCACGGCGCATCTGCTCGTGCTTTCCGCAGAAGTTTGGCTATTTTTCCCGTGACTTCAGCTTAATGCCCCGAGGAAGCACCGTGGGTGCAAGGCGTGCATGTGCTTGGGTGTCGAGCAGGCGGCGGGGAGCTGGGGAGGCAGCGCCTGGGTCTGGGGTCCACAGGGCTGGGGTGAGCCTGGGGCCAGCGGGATGGGAGTGGGATGAGTTGTGGGAGGCACGGGAGGAGGCTTTACCTCTGCAGAGCAGACACAGAAATATGCCTTTCTCTGTGGGGTGGGACTTGAGCGTCAGCTGTGTGAGTGGGTGTCTCTAAAAATAGCAGGGACTGAGCTATTAAATAGCCCAGACCTGGGGCTCTGGCAGGCTCAGCCCTGCCCGGGGCTGACCCGGCATGACCCTGCTGGGTCTGCTTTGCTTCTCTAAAGCGCCAAGAAGCCCCCCTGAGTTTGGAAGGGATCCCCCAAGGTTGGGAGTCCTCACCATGAGGAAATGCCAGAACTAAAGCTGCCTCCCAGCCCCTACGGCCTTAATTTCCCTGCCCGCCTGCGTATGTGATCTCTCCTTTAATGCTTCTTGCTTTCCCTCGGGGAGGCGGTGGGGCCCAGTGTGTGCCCCGCCATCGGGCAGCCAAAGGGCGAAGCTTCACCAGGGCTTGTTTCAGCATTTGGAGCACACGGCTTGGCAATCTTGGTGTCTTTTTCACATCGGATGGGTTCACGTGCTGGTCCATGTCTGCTCGGTTTTGTGCTGGTGTGATAATTACAGAGCAGCTCCCTTCAGAAAATCAACGCCTTTACTGGTTGCCCTCGGAGTTAGCTTTGTAGGTGCAAACCAAGTCAAAAATAAGGAATTCAGAAAAAAAAAAAAATCACTTGGTGAAGGAAATATCATCTGTTACTCCCTCAAAATGAAATATTATCGTGCATTTTTGCCTGATTTCTGAAGGAGATACAACCGGCCCAACGACACTGCCTGTGTTCGACGGTGTCTCCCCCTCTCCACACCTTTCCAGGCCCGTCTGTCATGCCAGCGGAGTGGCGAAGGCCTTTGAAGTCGAGGTTTTCCCCAGCTGATGGGGAAGCAGGGCCTGGCCGGGGGAGGCCGTGCCCAGAGCCGAGGCCCATGGCAGGGACCGATGGCAGCGGCCGTCCTCACCCGCAGGCTCAGGGCGCCTGAGGCGTCAGGGCCGCGGGGCAAGCTGAGCCCTTCGCTTGGCCACCCAGCCCCGACACATGCTGTTTGCTGCACCTCCTTCGCCCCGGGGACTCTGCCTTTAGGGAGATAATAGCTTTGGGAAACTCAGATTTAGTCATCACGTGTCTATTTGCATTTTACTTTATTTTCTCATTGACCAAGTATGGCTATTTCTTGCCCTCCATGGGTATGGAAAGAAATGAAGAGCAGATCTAAGGTCTAGTGGTCATGAAAAAAATAACCCAGTTAATCTAAGGAAGAGAAGTTATTCCCATGTGTTTTTGATTTACAGGACCAGAATAAATCTTCATTAGGCATTCCGGTTAAAACTTGAACAACATTTCTCCTTCCCTGCCTGAAAATGAGGGAAATTTCAGGTATTAATATATTTGCAAACCAGCCTCCATCAGTGGCTTCTCACTGGGCCCGGGCCAGTTGGGAGGGGAGCGGTGGGCTGGCGGAGGAGAGGGCTGATGGCACGCTGAAACTGTGGTGCTGGTGGCCGTGACGCGCCGTGTGAAGGACGGCACCTTCTCCCCGTTGCCCCATCCCTGTGCTCTGCTCTGAAGTCCCTCGCCATCCTAAATCCGTGTCTAGCAGCAGACAAACCAGTGTAGCATCATCAGTATATCAAACAGGAGAGGGTAGTATTTTTTGGAATAAATAATCTCTTAAAAATGCAAACAGCTTCAGCAATTATCAGCTGTGGCACACATAAGCAAAAGCACGCAAGGAGAAGTAAATAGACCTTTAAATGCTGCTGGTTCCTTGCAGAATTTAAGTCACTTTTTCCACTCTGAAAAATAGCTATGTAAACATGACACAGCCTTATTCAGCAGCTCTGCTCCCTGTACCCACGCAGAATGCAGATCTCTGCAGCAAACATAAATTGTTTAGTTTTGCTTTTCTTTTTTTTTTTTTTTTAAACTTGTGGAGTTGTCAGTAGTAGGAGTGATGTGAACTTTACTGTACCCTGCTTCATTAGTCAAATTACTGTAAGAACAAATC
>NW_008825498.1:1431518-1453776 GCF_000699105.1 Pygoscelis adeliae | reverse complement strand
ATTAGCCAGGTGTAAAGGGCAGCAGAAGCTGGTGTTGTTAGGAATTCAGGGGGGAGTTTCTTGGTTTCTGGATGCTGTGTGAAGTTGGCAGCTAGAATAAACTTCTTTTATTTATAGAAAGACCCCCCTGAAGGCACAGAGAGAGCATGTCTGGGGAGTTACTTGCAGGCTGTGAAAGCCCAAGAACTCTTTACAGCCATATTCAGCTTTTATTTTATTCGGCACAGAGAAGCTGTGAGACAGTGCCATTTTATTCTCTGAGCAGAGCTAGATGAAAGCATGGCAAAGAGGTTATGTGTGCAAGCGCTCCAAGGAGCACTGCTCCCAGTGGGTGATATGGCAGTCATCCTGGCACCCCGACTCTCAGCCAGTTTAACTCATACAGTGGAAGAAACCTATCCTTGAGAGTGGATCTATCTTCCTATAAAATACAGTGCTTTAAAACATAGGTAAAGATGTGCAGTCCTGGCAAAGCTGAGCTTTCTCGTGGCCGCAGAGTTAACGCGTGGTTACTGCCAGTGATGATCTCCATGTCTGTCAGCTGCTGTCACAAAATACTGTCATTTCTGCCTTTTTAGTTAAAGTTCTAGAAATGTTCAGCTGCTTTTTAGTGTCATGGTTTTTTTTTACAGATACTTGTGATATATTATATCAAGTGTCTAGCTGGGCAAATAGAGGCGGAGAGGCCAAGGTGGTTTGCCCAAGAGGCAGCACCAGCAACGGCAGTCTTGACTCTGCCCTCTGTCCTGCCCTGGGATTTACATCCTAAAAGTAAATCCCATCTTTATCACACCGGATTCGGCAGTAAAAGCCAGGATGGCAGCTGCTCAGAAGTGTTCCATTTCAAGCTAAGAAAATGTCTCGTTGCAGCTGAAGTTACTAATTCCGGCAGTGGTGTTAGATGAGCTGTCGGGTGAAGTGTAACCAGCCAGTCTTGCAAGGGAGATGCTCTTTAGTCACTGCTGCGTTTTTCACAGCTTTAAAATGCGAATGAAGATAGTTAATAAGGAACTGTTGCACTCACCAGGTACCATCTTGCTGACTTGGCAAAAAGATTTGCCATCCTTGTCAGCTGAATGCTTCTGCTGGGTGTCGGAAGGAGCAAAATTATGTCATCCCATGTGATGAATAGGGAGTATGGTGCCAGCAGGCTGCCGAGGCTCTGGTCTGCACCTCGGGTCATAGAGCCAGTGGCAGCACAGGAGGGTGTTAGGGGTGTCTCTGCGGTCCACCACCGCAGCGGGCTTCGGTGGCAGGGCTACAGCACTGGGGACATGTGCTGCCAGCACCAGCAGTATCAGCTCCAGTCTGCCCTCGGGACAGAGCTGTATGCCTGAGCCACGTCCCGGTCCAGCAGTTTTGTTTCATCCCAGGTTGTTGCTGCCCTGTTCAGCGTGGACCAATCCTTGCGAGGGCTTTGGGAGCTGGCAGGTTATATATACATCCTTGGAAACATCCATGTCAAATGCCTCTTCCCCCTTTTTCTCCCTCTTTCACTACCCATTCCTGTCTTCTGCTGGGATTGTACAGATAATTCTGGCATTAACTGCAAAGCGCGGCGGTGCCGGAGTATGGAAGAGCCTCCGAAGTGCTGGGGAATTTTTGAGCTTCTGTTTCCCTCTGTGTGCCAGCATTTCTTGGAGGTCAGGCTTACAGGTCAGAGCGTTTCTGAAATAATCCCTTCCCTATTAACAAATGATGTGAGGTGCAGAACTGATGCGCTTCATAGTTTCAAGCTGTATTTTCCATATATCAGTATATTACCCATTTCAGAAGGGTGAATGAGGTTCAGGAGATAGGAACCCTGCCATGCATTTAAAGGGAAAAAAAATTATCTATAGATTAACGTAAGCCTATACAGAGACCATCAGCCAGAGCATCTGCCCTGCACATCGCCAGGGGAGCTGGTGAACCCTTGATGCAGTGCTGATAAGGGGCTGGGGCTCGGGGCAGGCTGGCGGAGGGTCTGGCTGTCCCTCCCTGGGGCGAGCTGGACGGAGCAGGCAGGAGAGGGCAGGCAGCGTCTGCTCCACTGCATCTGCCCGTCCGTCCTCCATCCAGAGGGGGTTGTGGTGTGTCAGAAATGAGCCCTTAACCTGCACGACCTCTTCAGTTCCTCTTCCTTTCGCTCACTTGCCTTTGTTTTGCAGAGGCTTTCGTGGCTCTGTTTTATTTGCTCGTGTTGTTTATGTTCATGGAGAGTAAAGGCAATTAGAGGTGCAGGAGGCGCAGGAGCGAGTCCCACCCTCATCCTGCCTTCCCGTCAGCCACTTTGGGAATGTCTCTGAAATGGCATCTCTGGGACTTCTGTTTAAGAAATTTTCTCATAAATCAAGTACTACTGTTCCTGAGAAACCTGGATTCTTACCCGCTCTCCCCCCACCCCAATATTCAGCCCCACTTTTAATTTGGAAAAAGACCGGGAAAATGTACTGGGGTTTTGTATTGATGTGTGTCACTATAAAAATGGGGTAATTTGTGCTCAGAGGGGTCCTCTTCCTCCTGGGTGGGAGAGCTGGTGCCCAGGAGGGTGTCCCAGGGGATGGCAGCCAGCGGGGTCGGGGCCGCCAGCCTGCTCGGGAGGTTCCCACGTTGCAGCAAACTCTTAATGCCATCTGAGCAGTGCTTGCTGTGGTAAAGACGTTTCTTTTTACTTTAGCTTTGTTTTCTGGTTCTCTCTGTTCATACAAAATGGCAAAGAAAACCTTGTGGTAGGCGCAATAGAAATTGCCTGGTGCACTCGGGGTAGGTAAAGTGGGACCGCGAGGAAATAGGAACTTGATTAATAGCGAGGCTTTGGGCGAAACAAAGCTGTTTCTTCTTCCTTCCACTGCATTGTGGCCGGCTGGCCAGGAGCCACTGCGGCTCCAGCAAAAGCCAAGAACTGGGAGAGGTGTTGTTGGGGCCAGCGGCTCGGGGCTGGGGCCCCCCCGAGACCCTCCTCCGCCACCGCAGGTCCTCCGCTGCCCTTCGTCAGGGGCGATTAAAGCCCTGAGCGGCCGGTGTGTGCCTGGCACCATTAGGTGCACACAGGGAACCACAGCTGGTAACTGCTCGGGCTGGAGAGAAGCGTCTCCCACCAGCCCTGCTCTGTGCAGCCATGCAAAGCTCAGCCCAGACTCCGAAACGCTGGGCTTTTGCCTATTCTGGGTTTTAATTGCAAAGGCCAGCCTTGAGGGGCAGATCTTCTGACTGCCAAACAAAAAATGGCATTTTTTAGGGATTAGGTAAAATCTTGTAATCATAGCTCCTCTGGAAAAGCCTTATCTAAATTTCTTTTTAAGGTGAGCAGACCTGTTCCTGACTGCAGTCATATGCTGGGGCTGGGGGTTTTACACTCGGCATTTGTGGTCCCAGCGGGGTGGGATGGCCTGGAGCTGGTGCGAGAAGTGCCCTGGGTGGTCCCCAACCCTGGGTCACCAACCCCAGGTCCCCAGGGAAATTGCTGCTCAAAGCATTGCCTTCCAAGCAGTGTCATGATACACAATTATTTCGTCTTTCCCTCCCTCGATACCTCCTCGTGTGGCTGGCTGGGGTTTGCATCTTTTCCGTCTCCTAACAGAGCTGCGAGGTGCTGCCGCGTTGCTCGCGGAAATGGAAAAGAGCCCTGGAACACCCCTATTTAACAGACCTGCACGTAATTTTGTCTGGAGGGGCAGAGGGTTCCTGGCCATGAAACTGCCCTCAGCAGCTGAAAGTCAACCTGTGGCATTTGACGCAGATTGGGGTGAAGTTACCCCAAATGTAATTGTTTCCTCTTCTGTTTGGAGTCACAGGAAATATTAAAGAGTTACAAGAGCAAGACTGGGGACAGCACAGCAAAAAGGAGGTGTCAGGTTCTGTGCCAGAAAGAAGAATGAGTTTGCTGCAGAGGCTCACCATGAGCATGGTTTGAAGGGCACTTGGCGGCACTGCAGGGTGGGCTGGGACCTGGGGAGAGGGGAAAATGCCAAATTTGTGCAACAAAAAGGCAGATACTGTGGCCGGCAAAGCGAGCTTCCTGCTCCGGTTGTCTGCCGGAGGACCCAGGGGTGTTTCTCTGCACTGGGCCAGGAAGGGGGATTTAAGCAGACATCTCTGGGGGTGTGTTGCATTTTGTATTTTAGATATGGGATTGGCTTCGTGCTCAAGAGGAGTAGAGATTATTTCCAGTTTAGAACAGAAACCGCCTATCTCCTAGTTTTCTTATTTGAGAAAAGATCCTAAAATTCCCAGTCTGTTGCTTGGCTTATTCCAGATGACATAACATTCAAAGTATCTTATGACTTATTTATTTTTTTGGTGCAGACTGTTATAAGGGTGTCTGTGTGTTTGGGGTTTTTTTAAAGATTTTTAACTTGGGAGTCCTAGATTGTGCCTGCAGTTAGAAAGCTCCATAAACTTTAGTGATTCAAGGGTCTGGCAAACATCCTTAACCTGTTTCATGAAAAACACAAGCAGCGTACTCAGTAGACTCCACAGATAAATATACTCGAGGCTTAGTTGCTGATGGCAATACATTTTAAAGCTTGCATATATATACATGTATATGTATATATTTCATAATTCTTTCCTATGCTGTGTTTAAGTAATCCTGGATTTATTTTCTAAGCATCTGTATGCTTCCGTCAGGTATTTTAAGATACACGAAAAAGAACGATGCTTGTAGGCCACAAGAGAGTGACCGTGTTTTGGGAGGGCAGAGGGAAATTACAAACTTCCATTTGAGGCGAGATATTTAAGGCTGTTTGGCCAAGAGGAAAAGTCCAGCGCTGAAGGGACGCCAGCTACCCCGGCACCTCTGCTCGGCGGGCTCGTAGCTTTGGGCTCACAGAAGGAAAAGGTCGAAGACAGATGGTTTATCTGTTTTTCTGCTGTGTGGGCTTTTCATATCCCCCAGAGTTTGGCATAACAACTTTTCAGAGCTTTAGCTCTTTCACTTTTTAGTTGGCTCTTGGCCTAGAAACTTTCCACAAATTGAACTTGAAAATTAAGCCAAATATTCTCATAAAATAAGTCTCCAGTTCTGTGGCTAAACCCCATGTGAACTAGTTAGTCGTACGTCAAAATATTTTCTACAGGCTCATCCATTAAAACAAAGGTAATTTGTCAGGCTAAGAGCGCCTTTACTGACGGGATCAGGCACCTATCTTCCCTTTCTCAGAAGGAATGAGTAACGTGGTTGCTTTGAATCTGCTGCTTTGGAGTTACCGTGGGTGTGCTCCTCTGGGCTCTATCACCTGCGTGGGGTGCACGGGCACTCGCAGGTGGACAGATGGACGGACGGCCTCCCTCTTCAGAGGCTCCGCGTTCCAGGCCGTCCCGCAGCTCCTCCAGCCTGACTCCCGCTGTCCGCAGCTTTTCCCAGTGCTGCCTCTCAGGAGACTTTTCAGAAGGTTCCGCCTTTGAACAGCACCGCTTTGTTTGTGTGATTTGCTCTGGGAACATCTAAGGGTGCTTCTCGCAAACTGAATTAAATTAGATCTCCCTCCAAGAGATCTAAAAAAGTGCCTTAAACTTCAGCAGCACATACACTTAAAAGACAGCTTTCTTGAAAGCCTGGGAAAGAAAATACAGACATTGCACTTTCATTACTTTCTTAATTCATATAATTAGTGTGGAGATAGCTGCATAGCAGTATTTTCTTCAAAGAAACTGCCTCAGACAAATATTGGCTAATGGAAATTTTACTTTCAAATAAAGCAGTATTTGAAAATACATTACAGCCCTTGTGGGGAAATGGATGCAGGAATCAAAGATGCTACAACAAAGCCTTCCCTGGGGCAATAGCAGAACAGTCTGTATTTTGTTATGAGCTGATGTGCAGATCTCGGACTCATCTTCTTGCTGGCCAGTCCTTTCTTTTTCGCTTTTCCCTTTCCTGCCTGCCGTCCCCCTTCTCCCCTTTGATTTTGGCCGAGCTGCGGGTCCCGGGGTGTGTTTTGCTCCATGGCTGCCATGCAGTGCTCGCCGCAGCCTGCTCAGCCCCCGCATCCCGGCTCTTCTTCAAGCGTCTCTGCTCAGTCTGCATCTGAGTTTCTTTTGGGCAGAATCTCTCAAGCGTGAGCCTAGCCAAAATTTTTATTGAGACTGCTGAAAGCAAAACGATAGTAAATTAGGTCTTTCTGCCACCTATAAATGTCACCACAGACAAAATATTTTAAAGAAAAAGCCGAACGCATTCTTTGGTTCCTCTTTCTGCAGGCAGATTTAATTCAAAATCAAGGATGTAGCCTAGACTCTCCCTTGTAAAAGTCTTTTGACGAATGTGGGAGTGTTTTCTGAAGGCAGTGCTGGTTTCCAGCCGTACCACACAGGCACTGAAAATGCTGAAAACGTACCAAACCTCCCCAGTCGTCCAGCAGCTACAACAGCCAGGGCTGTGAATGAGCTGGGGCGGGCGGAGGAGCGGCGCGTGAGCGGGGTTCAGATGGGGACCACCGCCGGGGGTGGCTGTCCCGGGGCTGGCCACCCCCTCCTCCCGTGCGATCCGATTTCCCAGCAAAAAGCTGACAATTTCCCCCGAAGGGGCAGGAGGAAAACAGGGCTGCTCGCTCACAAAGACATCCTGTCTCCCTCTGAAAGAAGATCCTTGTGCCTAATTAACTTCATAAATTAGCTGGAGCTGTAACGCCACCACTTTAACCTAAAATGGAGGTAACCCAATCTCCCTGGTCCTTTCTGCCGCTGTAAGGGATCCTGCCCGCCGATTAATTTGCCCTTGTCCGCTTTCCGTCCAGCTGCATGTTGGCTGTGCACAAGCTGCTGTGCAGACACTGTTGACAGGGCTGTGCTAAGCTGGGAAATTATCAGTAGCATAAGAACTGCCGCCAATTATTTGCCTGCCCCCGCGCGCTGGCATCGCTCCCCCCTTCGCCCGGCTCAGCCCCGCGGCTGCCGGCACCTGGCCGCGGTGGCAGCCGGCACCAGTGAGGCCGGCCGGGGTTGAAGCGGGCCGCAGGCTTCCTGCAGTGAAGGTGTCCTGGCTGGGTTTACTGGACAGTGAGAAAGGAAATCATGGGAGGAAGGAGCAGTATTTCATCTTTTGTTGTTGTCTGCACCCGCGCTTGGAAAAACACAAATGCAAGCAGCCGCGTCCCCTGCGGAGGAGAGGAAAATCCCCTCTGGCTTCTGCCCGCGCTGGGCTGAAGGGGTGGGAGCCGGGGGAGAAGGGAGGGAGTCACAGGCATGGAAACAGAGCTGCCTGCTTTAAACAAACGCCCAAACCTCACTCCTGGAGACCCTGCCAGGGAACTCCGAGGAGCAGAGAAAATTTATCCCCTCTTTAAGCACAGCTGGGATGCCTATCCATCTGCAGGCTGCCGTGTGGCATCGTGGTGCTGGTGGATGCAGGAAGGCTTCAGCAGCTGTGTGCCTTCCACGTGCTCTTCAATAGCATCAGCCTTCAGGTAGCAGCATGGATCTTCGCCCTGCCTCACTGATTGCTCTGCTGTAATTTGGAGGAGCGGTGCCTTAGTCAGGAAGGGTTTGTCCGGGCACGTTCATGTGAGCTTGAAGGCAAAGAGGTCTCTTTATGACAAAGCCAAGGCTGAGCCTGAGCTGTTTGTTGAGGACCGGAGGGGAGATGGAGCTCTTCCATCCCATGCTGGTTTGCCCCCCAACCACTGCTTCTTCAGATGATGACACCAACTAATCGTCTCTGTCCAATATATCTGTAGCTTTTAAGTATGGCTACAGTTCCAAGATGGAACTTAAAATTATGTGTCTTTCTGTGGCTTTAGTTATGTTTGACATGATAAAAAGTGTCTTTCAGGTCTCTTACAAGAGCCAGGCTCTTCCACGTGTGATGGTGTAATGCTAATATGGTATGAGTGCCTGCAGTCTCCATCCTCGGAGGTTTGCAAGCCCTGGTGGATTGACCTGCCCCAGTCTCACAGCCCCCCCTGCTTGAGCAAGAGGTTGGGTCAGAGAGTCCCCTGAGCACCTCGGGGACTCTGGGCACAGCAGTGGGTGCAGCCCGCAGGGGGGCTTGGGAGAGCACATGAAATGTGAAAAAATAACCAACCAAAAAAAAATGAATTGAATGTATTAATCTTCACTGTATTTGATAAATGGGAAGGGAGAAAAGACTACATTTGCAGCTTCATTGCAGGCAGAGGAATTGAGGTTGGGCCAGTAAACCGGGAGGGTTGTCGTGCTCACACCTCCCAGCTGGGCTGCACTGGGAGGGGATGTGCAACTGGAGGAGGATTTTGCTGATAAGAGCTGATGAGGCAAAAATGTTATTACAAAGTTTGGGTTTTTCAAGTTGAAAGAAGATGAAAAAAGAAAGAACAGAACAAAACTGGAACTTCTTTTGATAAATATGATCAAATTGGATCATTTCAGTATTGCAGTCTTCGGGTTTTGGAGTGAAATGTTCTGATCAGCTCTCTATAACTGATGTTTGCAGAATACTTGCAAAACAAAGCAGCACAAGAACAAATACACAAAAGGAAATCAGGCAAATCAAGTAAATGCAGAAAATTATTATGCAGTGACTTTACTCACCCATTATTCTCACATCACTTTTACAGGCCAAAATAATCCTCATTGTTTTTCCCAATGTGTATGACTTATGTGGGCAGGTGTTAGTTCTTTACACTGCGTGAAGAATATTTGCACGATACATAAATAAGAGTTTTAGCTTGTGGTGCTGATGAAGGCTTAAATAAGCGCTCTTTGTTTTTTGTTAGGATTTGAGTCTGGAAATGGCCTTCTATCAAATTATGCGAGGAAGATTACTTAGCCAGGAATGAATTTTTTACGGTGTGGAGTAGCTTTTCTGACCATTTCCAGAAATTACTTAAAAGAAACTTTTCTTCCTTCAGAGAGCTGACAGTAACAGCTTGTGGGGTGGGTTGCTGCTGCCCGTTCCGTAATGACCGACCTCCTTGGCTGTTTGCAAAACATTACTTTTTCTTTGGGGCTCATGTTAGAGTCTGAGAGCACGTGGGGCAAAACAGTCAGCTCCAGGCATCTCCCTCCGTAGCTGCCCTTGCTGCACTGTGGGCAATCCAGTCGTCTCCTTGTTGGCTCCCTGCAGCAGAACGTCTCTGCCAGCAAAAGGGAGTTTTGGTTTTGGGAAACAAAGACCGATTCCCCCTTGCCCTGGGCCTGAAGCCGGGCTGCTGTGGGCTCTTGGGGCCGGGGTGACGTGGGGCTGGTGCTGTGGTGCAGGTCCTCCAGGAGCCTCGGGCAGAGGGTTGGGGGAGTCTTCCCTGGGGTTCAGGGTGACGGTGGCTGGCAGCAAGGACAGCCTTGTTAAGTATCAGTGAGCTTTCCTGCAGCTCCGACTTCCCGTAACGAGGCCACCCTCCACTGCGTGCGGCAGGTTTGAGCTGCTTATGGTTGGCAAACCGTGCTCAGCAGCGAAGCAGGGCCGCCCTGTGCACAGGATGTGTTTACCTCAAATATTTGATCCTACCAAACACCCCCCAGCTGATATGGGGGCTGTGATCCCACAGGGACTTTAATTGCCTTTATTTTCCGAGAATCCCATACGGTTGCTGGGGTGGCAGATGGGAGAGTTTTCTTTTCTGGGGGATGTAAGATGGCAGTGGATTGAATGCCAGAGAAAAATGAGAGATTTCTGGAGGATTGCTGAGTTCTCCTTAATTGTGAATACAATTTGTTGGTGACTAATGCATCCAGACTTGCAGAATTACCTCATGTACTAGAAGCAGCGGCACGATGGAAAAGATGTGACTAAGATGCTGGCTCCTGATTCACCAACACTTCCCTCCTAAACTGCCATTTGGCTTCCTACTGGCACATTACAACTTTTCTATTAATAATTAAGAGCTTTAATACGGTTTGAAAGCACTTGGTTCAACATAAAATCTGCCACCTTGATTTTTAGTCTGCTGAGAGCCTTTCGAGCAGAGAGGACGCAGGGAGGGGGTTATTAATGGAGCAGAAAATACAGCTGCCAAGCAAATAGCAGAGCAAGGCAGAACATGTTGTGTCCAGGCTAGGTGCCATGAAAGACCCAGAGGCACGTTAGCATGGACCCGTGGTTGCCCCTGTTCCACTGCCCTGCCCTGTCTCTTCCTGCCTGTCCCACTTCCAGTGCTGGTACGATGTTTCTGTAAGAGCGGTGACTGATGGGTTGGTAACTTGCTAGTGATACTGCAAAGTCTCTGGTATAAATGAGTTGTGCAACCGTTAACGAAACGCTGTTCCATATTAAGATGGCACGATGCTCCCATCGCCTGGATCCCACCTGGTGGGGAAGACACATACACGCCAGTCCAGCGAGCTTCCTTTCTGCAGTGCCTCCAACGCTTACTCATGCTGAAAGTGCATCCATTTCTGATTCTTTGCTTATTCACTCAGCCTTTCTCCAGCATTAACATCAGTCTCTAAGCTTCATGCCAGAAGGCTAAACCAAACCAGCAATGTCATTGCATCCCTTTGAAACATCGAGCATCATCTGTCTGTATTTGGAAATGGAAGTGTCTATTAAGTGGGACAACAAAAACTCCAGCTCTCCTTCGCAAAGTCAGAACTCTTCCCATTCTCTCTTTTATTCAAGTGGAAAAGCTTTTAGATGGTTTATGGAATTACTAAAGCAGGGAAATATTTCTACATATGGGAAATAAGCCAAGCAGCAAAGTGACAGGACAAACCAATGTGCTGGGTATCTTCAAGATTACAAAGAGGGACATGTCCATATTATCCAAAAGAAGATTCTGTAATCTGTGCTCATGGAGACAGAGGAACTAGTAAATGGAGATATGGGGAGAGTCCACGTTGAAGAAGTTGAACTTTTTTGGACCTGTTTGGTCAAGTCATGTTGACCACAATGTATTTTGGCTGCTTATTTCCCTAAGTGTGTCATTATTTTCCACCTGAATGATTATGCAGCAAGATAACTCCTGAGAGAATAACACTGGAGAGAGTTTTAGCATCATTTTTCTTGCATTTAAAGAACCAAACAGAGGAAGAATCCTGCCAGTCTGAAGCCCTGTGAGCTAATGGTCGTGTAGAGGGTTGTGTGTGGTGCCATCACTAACCTGCAGTGCGGCCAGAGCCTGGGGAACTGCTTGCTAGAGCCCATCCAGATCTGCGCTCTGAGCTTTGCTAGGATGTGCAGCATTGCATGAACTTCATCAGCTTCTCAACAAAGGCTGCCACCCATTTCACTTAGCCAACAGAGCTATGTCTGCTGGGGAGCTGCAATCTGGGCCTTATTTTAGCAGAGTTTAAGTGCCCTGGCATTAAATGATACTGTAATTGTTTTTTTTCTGGTTAGCTTTGAGCAGAGCCTTATGTTCTGCAGCTTTGTTTTACAGGAATGGAACAGGAGTTAAAGGGTTGGGTGGTTCTTGAGGTATTTTAATGCAGTCAGGTATTGATAATGTCAGAATGGGAATATTGTTACTTATTCTTGAGGTGATTTCATGAAAGAGCTTTAATTCACCAGTAGACTATGCCCATTCATAGCTGTTAGATGCTCTGTGTCAGAAATAGCCCTGAGTTCCACAAAAATAAACAACAAGTTGTAAACATTTTTGAAGTGGAACTGATGTCCTCTCAGCCAGAAGAACAAAGCAGCAGAAGTTGTCTGGAAACCCTGCTGAGAATAACTCTTCAGACCTGTAAATGCCTTGAGGACTTGAGCCGTGTAAAGAAAGTGCCAGAGGCAGTCTGGGTAGAGATTTGCAGATCTCCTCTCTCTCTCCAGATTGCAGAGAAAGAGGAATTGAAAAGAGACAAGTTATGAGAAGGGATTAGAAAAGAGATTTTTTAGCTACAGCAACTGGGAAGGGGACCAGATTCTGGAAACAAGAGTTGCTGCTTTTTTCGCATGTTCAGGCAGCAAAGAAAACATCAGAATGGGAAAGGCAGTGGGTACCGCAGGCGCGGGAAGTAGGGAGGAGGATTTAGTTTCTAAATACATTTCTAAGTACACTTGTTTGCTGGAAGAGTGGGATTGGCAAGGGGGCAGACAGGAGTTGAAGGTGCAAGTGCCCCCGCAGCCAGTGGGGCCAACCGCTGCGACACGACATCCTCCCGCACCCTGCGCTTTCCGGGGCAGTTTTACCTCCTTGCTGGGTTGCAGGTCACGGCCGCTGCTTTCGAGGGGCACACCTGGACCGGCAGGAAAGGCGAAAGCCTTGGGACGTGTTGGGCTACGGACTTGTGGATTTCCCTCTGCTGCTTCTGTTGGGGAAAAGTCCATACCCGCCTCAGAAGGCTAATTTTAGCCACTTCTTTGTTTCCTGCTTCTGGTATTTTTGGTTCTTAGCATTTTTTTCTCTGTTTTGTTTCCCACTATGCACCCAACAGGAAGAGCCCCTCGCAAAGTCCTCCAGAGTAAGAAGAAGGAAAAAAAAAGGTCCAGATGACATTTGCTTTCTGCAGGCAGAACTGAAAGCAGGCAGCAGCCAACATTTCCCTAAAGCCTCTCACCACCTCTGCTCTTTCCATGAGAAACAGAAAGGAAATTGGATCCTACAAGAAAACAGTTTTCCAAAATGCCACAGACCTCAGAATAGTCTGTTCGCTTGTGTGCACTGACTTCTCCAGCAAGACAGGACTCAGGTCTTGCAGTCGCATAAGCTCAGAAAGGTGATACTCAAGCAGTATCTTGAAAATAAATACCTGTATTTCACAGAAGGGAGATGAACCCTTCGTGTGCATCGTAGCCCCACGGTCTGTAGGTGCTGGGAGGGCCAGCTCAGGTGGCGTCCTGAAAGATCCATTTGTTCTTCTTGAGGAAATGTGCTGGAAAGACCTGCAGAGCAGGACCGTGAGGCTGCGCAGGGGTAGCTCGGTCATCGTAGGACCACATTCATCTCTTCCGTGAGCAACCTCATTGAAACAGGATGGTCTTCATACTTAAAAATCCACATGCTGTCGTTAGTTAATAGTTCTCTCAGTTGTTCTGGTGGGCATGGAGAGTGTTTTCTTTGCCACCAAGGATCCAAAGACACGAAAATCCTGCTCCAAATTATTGATAGCTTCTTAGATAGAGGCCAGCCTGAGTGCCAGTCCTTGCTGTAAGGCTTTTTTACTGCAACATCGCAGAAATAACTCTCTTCTCTGAGAATCGTAGTGATTGCATTATGCACTGTAATTAGTGTAGCAGACTGCGCAGTTGGTGGAGCGATGACAGAGCCGACTTCACAAGTAGCGAGAGCTGCATTCTTTTAAAATTATTTCATCTCAAAAAGTGCGTTGGGAATTTCTAGTCCTGGAGTCCTGTGCGGTCGGATATTCCTTCCGTCATGCAGTGAGGAGGACCGGGGTCGGTAGCGGAGGCGGTGGCCGTCCTGTGCTGCAGGCACACCATCTCTGGCACGCCTGGTGAGATGTCCTCTTGCACCTGGAGCCTGCTGCCCGCAGAGGAGGTGGGAGCTACAGCAGGAGGGCTGGTGGGTGTCGGTGGCTGCTCTCAGGGGGACAAGCCCAGCCATGTTTCGGTCACCAGCTCTTTGCCCCCTCCAAGGCCCACCTTGACCGTGGGCCAAGCTCCTCTTCGAGAAGGGCAGTGCTGTGCCATTCATTTGCCCTCTCCTACCCCAGCATGGGGCCTTTGCAGTCCATTAAAGACTGCTGCCCACTGGGTTTGTAACCAGCAAGAAGATGGGCTGGTGAGGTGTCTAAGCTGTCTTAGGACTCATCCTGCCCTGCAGACAGTTCAGTGGAGAGGAACCTCACTGGAGCCAGGGGCTGGAAGCTGGGAGGTGCTTCCTAAGGTACCACTCTTTGCCTATAGAAAATCCGTGCACGGAGCAGGTAACACGCATTTGATGAAGAGCCTTTTGAGATCACCAGGATGGAGGAGTCTGTGTGAATGGTGAGAGGCCATGGTAAGACGAAAGGCACACCTAGCAGGTCCTCTGCCTTCCAGGTGATAAACCCATGCATTCATATTCCATTTACCGTGCAGACATGTACTGTCTTGGAGGCTTGCTATAGTAGCTTAGCTGTATAGAGCCAGAGAACATGGCATACAGGTATTACAAGCAACGGGCTCTGGCTTCCAAAATACTGGTTCTTCTTGCAGTACTAACAGTAAAGGAAATGTTCTAGTTCCTGCTGCCCAGAGAAGAGCACTCTCCATGCCTTCAAATGCACCTAACATGCTCTCTCCATTAGAGGGCAGAAGCATGCTTATGCACAGATAAAATAAAACAAAATTACCTGCCATTATGTGCTATATAGGTTGTTGCGTTAAGGGAAAGTAGGACGTCATCACCAATGGCCAGACAACTACACCTGCTAGAAAGAAAAAGAAGCAGCAAGAACTGGTGCTTGAAGGGTTAATTTCTGCAATTTGGGCTAACTTGGTGGTCTTTGTAGCACCTCCTTCTGTTTAAAGTTGGAAATAGATTTAATATATGGTAAGTACCAATGTCTAACAACAGATTTGTTAAAGACCAAGTAATACAGGTAATTACTCATTTTTCAACAGACTGACAATTTTGATGATAGAAAAATGCAAAGAAGGTTGGTTTTAAATAGTGACAATTATTAGGAGAACATCTTGAGGATTCCTGTTAATAGTCTGCCTATGAACGTTCCCTGTTTTGCAGCCCTCCTGTGAAAGTTGTGATGCACTGCTGTATCTCATTTCTATATGTATGTAATCCTCTGGTGTAATAAAGGTATTGCCTGTAATTACAAGGGGAAATCCTTAGTTTCTGTTGAATTCAGTGACACAGCTTCTGCGAGGAGTAAAGAAGCCAAGAGTTTGGCCTTAAGCAGATACGGACCTCAGAGTAGTTCAGTCCAACACTTTAACCTTCTTTAGTGTCCTCTAGGTGCCATTGCGGTGGTGATATTTATGACATAGACACCTCCCCCCTAGAAATTGGACCAAATCCACAGACCTATCCTTTCAATTTTGAGTTGTCACCATCAGAGAATGCCAGGGAGCGCCGTCTGCCAGCTTCATTCGCAGGCGCGTGGAAGGGCATGCAGGAACCGCCGGCAAGAGTCACTGGCCTCTCGGCAAGTGCTGGCACTGGTGGAAGACCCAAATACCCAGAGATGAGCCTGGTGCAGGCGAGGAAGGCTTCAGGGTGCTGGTTGCACAGATGCATGAACGGGAGGGAAGCTGGTGTGCCAAGAGTGACATTTTAGTTTTAAGGTGCTAAATTGTAACTCAAACTGAGCGGAAGAAAATTACAAGAAAACACAAAATTCAAGATTAATCATAAATATTTCCTGGAGACCCTCTTGGATGTTGGGGGAGGTCGGTTCTTTTTCTTTTAAATAACAGAGGTTGAGGTTTTATATTCAGCTTGAAATGGAAGAAAAATGTTTGTTGTATTCTCTTTGCTCTGTATATGAAACATTTCATTCTGGGCTTAAGGAGCAGAAGCCGGGGGCTGAAATGATGAACTTCTGCTGTTGTGATCTAATAGGTATTGAATGATCATGGGTTAACCCATTACCCTTTTTACAGAACTTTTTTTTAAAGGTTTAAGAGGCAGTGTAGGCTCCCCTGGCCGCTGCCCCCACACGAGCCTGCCCACGCTTTCTCCTGCTGTGTGTGGGCCGGTGCTGCCACGTTCCTTTTGTTCGCTTTGGCGGGGAGGGGGTTGCTTTCATCCTTTTGGGAGGCTGGGGTTTCTTTCCAAGTTGGCTACCGGTCCAAGCCATGCTCCTCAGGAGGCTTCTCCTCGAGTGCGGAGGAGGCACATCACTGCACACCGCATGGTGACAAGAGGAAATCTGAGTTAAACGTATCCAGAAGACATTTTTATAATCCCAGACAGGTATTTGAAATGAATTATATTTACAGCCTGGAGCTGAGAGGGAGGGCTGTGCCCCTCTCTGCATGTGGACCACCTTTCCCTCCACCTCCGGACTTACCCTGGTGCTGTCAGAAAGCAGCTCAGCAACTTCATCCCATTCCCCTCGGAGAAGTGCCAGTTCCCTGAGACGAGGGAGAAGAGATGAAGCGATGGCCTCTGGCATGCTGTTAGTCCTGGTGCAGCCCTTTCCCTCCCTCCAACGTCCATTTGGTCTGGTGGGACCCATAAACCGCTGTTACTGCATGCTCTGGAGGCCCCCCTCCCTGTATCCCTTTCCCTCCCTCTCCCTCGGGAGCCCCCAGCTTGGGGTTGGGCATGAGGTTGAGGATGGGGACAGGGAAGGGACGGCCCAGGGGTTGCCTGTGGGGTCACACCCTATCCCCACCTCATCACAGACCTGTGTGATCGGAGGTACCATCCCTCTCTCAGGAAAAAAACGTAAATCATGATGCTTTTACAAAACTTCTTGTTTTTACAGAGGCATTTTCAGTGTGGAGAGGTTTTTCTGGTGTTTTATCAGGGACAGAGTTTACAATCCGAATTGGATAGAGAATACAGATGAGTTGATAAGCATAGAAACAGTAGAAGATGAATCAGACTCAAATTGATATTTTAGTACAATAATTGCTTTTCAGTGAACCTGAGAATGACCTAAATCAAACAGTGTTGAAGGAACCAAACACTTCTCACTTGGCTTCTGCATGCGTTCACTAGTTCAGTAACTTGATTCAACTTCAGTTGACAGCAGTAGCTTAAAAGTGAGGAATCAAGAGCAGTTTGCATGAGGGGGAAAAGAGTTCTTCAATGTAAAATGTGGAAAACAAATCAATGAAGTTTTTATAGTACCGATTGCATCAGCACAGCAGGAGCCCTGGAGCACTGGTTACCTCGATGCGAGCCGTTTGCATGACCTGTAAGGCGGACGGTTTGTGCTGGGGTCCCAGCACAGCCCTCTGATGCTGCTGAGCCTTGCGGGGTGGTGTGGGCTGGAGATTTTCTCCTGCTAGTTGTCTTCAGACAGATGATAGCATGGAAACGCCAGCCCTGGCTGGCTCCGTCCTGTAGATAACGAACTCCTCTGGGTTCCCAGCCTCTGAGACCCGTTTGGTTAGAAACGTAAACAGGCAATCGTGGCTGGGCGCCGTAGATCGGGGCCCAGACTCTGACACCGCAACAACTGACATACAAAAGGGGGATGGAGGCTGCTCACAGGCATCGTTAACGTCCAGAAATACCATCAACTATTTCTGGCAGCAGTGGGGGGAATAAAACAAGGCAGGTAAGTGGCTGGGCTGCCAGCGGCGAGCAGCGAGACAGCCCTCCGCACATGGGGTGTCAGGCTCCCTGGACGGGATGATGGAGCAGGGGTTAATTGGAAGATCCAGCTCTTGTTGTCCAGAGAAATGCAGATCTGGCCTTGAAACATTTCCCAAGGTCTTGGCACTTCATTTCGTAGCTGTGTCTCATGCTCTGAATATTCCCAAGGCACTTGCTATCGTCGGATGTCGTCTGACTGTCTCTTGGTTGCTGTTTGTTTCTGTGGTTGCACGTTGATAAGGTATCTGGTTATGTCTTGCAGCCCTCAGAATCCAAGCCCAACGTCACCCCTCTCACCGTCCTGGCCCATGTTCTCCGCGCCATCAAGTCCTATGCCCACCTCCTCTACGTCCAGCGACTCATCCCCCATCAGGTCTGTTGCAGAATTCGCTTTGCTTTTTGTTGCTTTTGCTATTTTCTGTTTAATTTACTCGGTTTCCCCCACTTCACTTTCCTTTTCCCTTTGCATCCTGCTCAAACTCCCCCAATGCAGCTATCTGCACTCAGCAAGAGAGGAGCTTTCAAACATCTCCTGCCCCAGGGGAGACCCTTTAAATCCCTGCTTTGAGCCCCTTGGCAGGCGCCCGCTGGCCCCTGTGGTCAGGCAGGTGGGAGCCAGCCCTTGCAGGTCGCACTCGCAATGCTCGGCATCGCTGGTGGTTTCCATGGTTTTGCCCAGCCATTTCAGCAGCCTGTGGTTCGCTTTACTCCTCTCTGCAACAGGTAAGACGTGTACTGCTTTCCCGGGTGCTGCGAGGAATAACAACTCTTTGTAAAATGCTGTGATACCTCATTTTCTGGCCACTTCCCCTTTCTTATCTGGAATCTAAGGAGGGTAAAGGACACGGTGCAACACCAACCTTTGCCTGCTGTGCGCCTGTGTCTCAGGTGCTTGGGCATCACTGGGTGAATTGGTCCTGAAAGTCACAGACTAATGGAAGATTTCCAGTGGGACCCTGGAGCAGCAGGTCAGGCTGTGCTGCGTGCCGGCACCACGGGGCAGGAGGATGCACGTCCCCCCTGCGCCCTGGGGTGCGATACGCTGCTGGCTGCGGCGCAGTGGGAGCGGGCTTTGCGTGGGGGTCCCATGGCTTTTGGCACAGGAGATGCAGTCGTGCCATGAGCAGCATTTGGGACCTGCACTGCAGGTACCGGGGCATGCTCACATGGTGGAAGCCAGGGCAGCATTACCTCTGGTCTGTGTGCAGGGTGCCCTTGGACAGGATTTCTCTCCTTCGAGCCCACTCCTGGCACAGTAGAGAAAGAGGCCGTTGTCGTCCCCGGCAGAGTGCACCTCCCAGCCCCTTGGCAGGCGCAGGCGTGCGGGGCCAGGGCAGCAATCCCTCCTCTGAGGGAGACGTGTCAAACCTGTTTGTTCGTTACAGGCACAGACCGAGCTCTTCCCCACACCTACAGCCTTACAAATGCTGCCTGTACAATGGCTGCCTGCTTGGCAAGGTTATTTATTTGTTTTGCTACGCATCTGCAAAGGCTGACAACAGTGTAATACCACCCGAGCAGCCTTCCTCCTCTGGGGGAGAGAGGCTCTTCATCCCCGAAACTGCACAAGGGCAGATGCGTGAAACTCCTGAGTGCTTTGCTGGCCTCGTGCCATGCTTGGAGGCAGAAACCTAACATGAGCGATTGCCGGGGTCCAGCATTTCAGTCCCTGAAAGCCGTGCAGGGCTCTGAAGGGAGCTGCAGCTCGGAGAGCAGCCGGTGGGCAAAGGGGCAGGCTGGGGCCGCAGGGACACTGGGATGCAGAGGTCACTTTTTTGGGAGAAAAACAACAACTTGAATAATTCAAGGTAGTAAGCCCAAAAATGCCTTTTGTTTTTCATCTGACAGTCTCCCCAAGCACTGTGCGTGAGCGGTGCCTCCTCGGCAGCAAAGAACCCTCTCTGGAGCCGGAGCAGTGTTTGCCCATCCTGGTGTTTTAAGTGTTTGGCGGCTGCTTGTGTCAGGCAGCTGGAATTCAGAGAGGAGAGACCTCTGCTTCGGGGCTCTCTTCACAGCAAAACCAAAACCATTCACAGCTTCCCTAGATTGTGGTTTCTGTGTGAAGGTGAACCACTTTCACCATGAGGTGAAAGCGTGCTGCTTCACTGGGCTTGCTCGGAGAGAATTCAGAATAAGTTCAAGTCCTCGGAAAGATAAAAGTTGGGGAAACTGCTGAACTGAGAAATGGTGACACCTTGTTCCGTACCCCAGCAGCTTTTGGGGGCACTTCCATCACTTTGCTTGGCCATGCCATAGCCGAGTGGTTTGCTGCAGCGCTGGATGTAGCCAGCTGGTCGGATGGCCCAGTGCCTGGGCAGGTTTGCACTGTCACCATCACCGTGGTCTGGTGGTGTCCCAGCTTTCCACCAGCCTTGCTCGAGCCCAAACCTGGAAAGGACGGGTGGGAGGCACAGGGCACAGCCCTGTGTGCCTGTGCTTTGCTGGTGGGGTCCTGAGGTCCTTCATTTTCTCCCTGCGTCTGCCAGCGATTTGCTCCATTTCTGGCTCTCTCTGCTCTAATTCACTCCCCCGCAGCGTGGGCACACTGACACTTCCCCAGTAAAATCTAATGGCTGTTAAATCTTTTTTGTCTCCAGGTACAGTCTCTAAAGAAGTGCAGCAAATTCTTCATGGACCTACTTGTTTTTCTGTTTTGAAATACCCTTCCCCAAGTGCTAATTCTTCCTCACAAAATTCTCCTTGTGGTTGCAGCTGCACTCGGAGACCGATGAGTTTGGCAATGAGCGGGGCCAGTGGGCAGCAGGTCGCTGCTGGCACCTGCTGCCTGCCTTTGCTCCGCGCCGGCCCTCCAGTCGGTTATGGCCCTTCAGAGACTCACAAAACATTTCCAGCTCCCCACTGTACTCCTCCCGTCTAGTGCCTGGAGCTCTCCCGGGGACCCCTGGCTCCGGGCTGCCCACTGTGTGGGCACCGGGCACGGGCTCTGGTCCTGGTGGTGCCAGCTGGGCTCGGACTGGGATTTGCAATGCGGTGAAAATTAGGGGCTCATCCCTGAGAGCCTTTAGCCTCTTTTAGCATCTTCCTTGCTCTTCCCCCAAGCAGCATAACCTTGGACCCTGGTAGAGGGGTAGAGGTCCTTGGACCCCTCTTCAACATGCACCACTTACAGGGACCCCTCTTTGACGCTGTGAAGAGGGGAGTGCTGTTGTGTATGAGTAGAGTATTTTTTATTCCAATGAATGCTTTCTTTTTGCAGCTCACCACTGCGGAAAGCCCGAGCTTTGTACGCCTGTAAAGCAGAACATGACTCGGAGCTCTCCTTCACAGCAGGCACCGTGTTTGATAACGGTGAGTCCCTGACCCGGAGGGAGGGCACGGGTCAGCACTGGGCGCCTCGTGGGAGTGGGATGAGATGGGCTCATTTTTCAGCGCGATGTTCGGGCTGCAGTTCCCGGCATGCCGGGAAAGCGGGATCGCGAGAGCTGTGCCCGGTACTGCAGGAGCTGTGCTTGCTCCACACCCGGTGCTGGGCTTCCCTGGAGCTGAGCCCGGAGCAGGGTTTGCTGTGGAGCAATGACAGAGCACGGTGGGAGGGCATGGGGACATACTGGGGGCGTTTGCAACACACCATCAAATTAGCTTCCTTCTAACACCCGTGGCATTGCCTGTCGCTGGCAGCCACCCACCTCGCCTGCCAGGGAAGCGCTGCAGGAAGCGGTGCCGAGAGTCCTGCTCTCGGCCTGCGCGGTAGATAGGCAGGAGACTTCCCCTCCACTTCAAAATGGACACTTACTCTATAACAGCATCTCTCATTTCATGTAACGTACAGGTGAGATGCTACAGAGCCAGTATTAACATCAATACGAATAAAGCTACAGAGAAGGACACCTGGCTATTATTTATTTTAGCGCTGAGTTTTGCAAATTACTGGTTTTCCTCCTGTGACCCAGGGAATGATTTGGACTTTCAATTCATGGGTTTCCTTTCAGTCCTATGGTTAACGACTGTCCTGTTTCCACCACTAGAAATCCCATGAAAGAAGCAAGCAGAAATACTGGAAACACAGGCATTAAATCTGAGGTGTATCTTGCCTCTGCTTTTTGTATCCGTGCTGAAAGCAGCTGATCACCCATCCCTCTTTAGGACCAGTGTGAAAACTGGCTTTTCGAGATCCTGATTTATTTCATCCTAAGGGAGATGTGTAAAATAGGAGGGATGAATAGGTGGGATTCCCCTCCTCTCCCCCAGAGTAAAGTGTGGGAGATCATTCTGTCAGACATGTCTGCTTTGCCTCCTCCAGCCTGGGTCAGCGGGTCCCGCTCCATGTCCCACTCATCGCCCTGCCTGTGCCTGTGGTGTCTGCGAGCCCGGCGTGACAGATGTTTTGGCCCTGGCAGCAGAAGTGGCCGCCCATCCGCAGGGCACGAGGCAAGGGCAGGCGTGGGTGACCGCGTTTGTCTAGATCAGAGCTGTGTTTCAGCAGGTTGGTAAGGGAAAGTGCAGCATTGCATGCAGGGCGTGCAGAGGTTCTCCAGGCTATGCTTGGGAGTACAAAGTGCAGGCTCTGATCCAAACTAAAAAATAAAAGGAAGAAGTTTGGCGGGGCACGGTGTCACCTTTGTGCCGTGCTACATCAACGGCAGGCAGTGCAGCGTGGACCGGTGCCCAGTGCTGACCCCAGCTTCTGCACTGTTTGCCTTCCTGGCAGCCGCCCGACACTCCAGCTGCTCGATGAATTTATTCGAGACCTCGCAGTGCACATGCCCCAGCTCTTTACCGCAGCGATACGCGGCACGCCGTCTGTGCCACAGCAGGCAGCGCTGCCGGCAGAGCGAGGTACTCACGCTGCGCCGGTGGGACCGTGCAGACCCCTGTGTGCCTGTGCTGTGCGCTGTGGGGGGCTGCCTGACCACGCCGCGTCCCTCCTATGGACACAGACCCTTAATCTAAATGTAAGGGAGAAACTGGTGAGCGGTTGACTGACACCAGCGTTTACCATATACAGAGCCATTCCTCAACGGTCTTCTGGGTAGGAGAGATTAGTTTCCAAGTATCAGCACCAGAAATATTCTATGCAGTTGCCGTAATGTTTCGTGCAGGAGATGGAAAAGTAACGTGTGCTTTTTTCCTCTGGATACTGAGAGCTGGAATAGGTGGGCTCTGGTTAGTGAGATTTTTGGAGACGATGTTAATGAACATAGACTTTCTGTTTCCTGCATCAAGGGAAA
>NW_008825498.1:1427881-1431502 GCF_000699105.1 Pygoscelis adeliae | reverse complement strand
AATTCAGCAGCTCTGCTTTAGATATAATCCCAATGTAAAGAAAAGACTTTTTACCACTTGCCAAGTAGTTCTTGGCTTTTATATGTTAAGCATTGTCATTTGGGAAACTGCTACCACATGCACTGGTTTTTGCCCTGGGATATATATGAGAATATAGCAGAAAGGGGAAGAGAATTAATATATGTGAATTAAAGAAAATACTCTTCCTAAGCAGCTCCATAGCTATCATATAAATAAACACGGTCTCCCCTTTGAGAGCCCGTGGGAATTAGAACAGCTAGGAGGGGAACAAGTTTGAATTAAATACATTGTGTTTGCTAGATAAAAATCAATGGATTATTCAAGGGAAAAAATACACAGCATGTTCTAATCACTTAGCAGCGTAGCCGAGGCTCACGTTAGCTGGGCGAAGCGAGTTAGAAACAGCACTGCTTGGTAGAAATATGATGGATGATGAAGGGATTTTATAAAACCCAGCAAAAGCAAATGGATCTTGGAAGTACTTAAAGACAGGTTTGTTTGACTTCAGGGTTCTCTGAAGTTGGACATGGCAGAGCAGTGTCTCGGTTCGACTGGGAAATTGGGGTGCTGTTACCCACACCGAGCGGCATCCACATAGTAAATAACACCATGTTTTGAGAGGTCCATTTAAACTCCATAGCATTGTTCCTTTTAGTTACATGAAACCTGGATTTTTCCAGCAGATCTTGTGCACTTGATAGTTGCGTGCCCTTGATGTGACACTAAATGGGAGGGACGTCCTGGGTCCGTGGAGGCCTGAAATCAGGGGACGTGAGAGTCACGGGTCAGCAAAGGGATGCTCATGTGTGTTTTTAACTAGCAATCACCCCTGAAGTGGAAAATCCGTAGTCTGAAGCAATGAACCCCCACCTGAGCTGCTGCTGACAGATACTGAAGTTTTATGCTACATTAGGAAAGTTGTGTTGCATTTGTGCTCTAATTCTGTAATAGAGAAGGAGATTCTCCTCCCTATCTGCTCGTATGCTCTGCTCTATCTGACAGTACTTACATAGAAGTAAATGGCTGTCTTTGGGACATAATTGATTTTTTAAGGCAAAAGCAGTAGCTGGAACTCACGTGACTTCTGGTTAAAGCACTTTCCCAGCCCATTTGCTGAGACCAGAGGGCTGAAGACACAGAGACACACACATACACCACTTACAATTCCTTTTCATTTGATGGCCACTGTCCACTGGCAGGGGCACTGTGAAGCCTTTACTCCCACCCAAAGGGAGGTAACCCAATAGCTTTTAATGCAGTTTTGCCCTTGGGGGCTTTCCTTGCAGGCTGGAGGTGGCATTTTTCCTCCGAGCAGACTGCGTTAGCCTTTGGTGATAGAAAAGCCCCAAGACTTGGGTGTGAGAGGGTGTAGGTGTGGAAAAAGAAGTTGGCAGAAGTGAAACCCGAAGATGGTAAACATTTTAATCTAGGAACCAGAACACCGTGGCTCTTAAAACCAGTTAGTTTTCTGTTTGAATTCTTTTTCGTTGCTACAGTACCACGTACAGTACTCCTCTGCAGGCATACCCAGTAGTGATGGACTTTGCCACACTGGTGAGGACTGATTTCTCCTAAAGCGTGGAGATGTTTGGACTTAAAACACTTCTGTCTTTCTGAATCCTTCTCACCAGTCAATGTCAGTCGTGACTTTTGCAGAGCAAACGGCCATCCGGCAATAGAGATCCTCTCTATGGGGAGAGGAGGCACGCAGAGGAACCTGAAGCCCTGCTCCTCCGTGCTCTGTTGCTCTGCTGGTTTGATAAGCAGAACACCTGTGTTTGCCATTGAATGAAAAAGACTCAGTTTTTAAACATTTGTTTTCGCTCTGACTCTGCCGGAGCCTTGGTGTGGTCTGTACCTGCTGGCAGGCGGGCCGGAGGCCGGCTGCATGCGCAGAGCCCATCCCCGCAGCTCTGCTCTGGGGGGACGTAGGCCCTGCACAGTGGTCAGTGCCGTTTCTGGGGTGCACTCAAGAAACACGGTCACATTTGTACTGAAATGTGAATTTTTTCAACACATTTCACCCCCCCACAGCTGAGTGAGGGTGAGCTGGGACAGGAGGGTGCCTGGATGGAGATGTGGGGAGCAGTGAGGAGGGTGGGCACCGTGCCGATGGGGCAGGGGAGCAGGCAAAGGGTGGGGGCAGCAGGGACTTGGTTTACTCTTGCAGTTGATGCCAGACAACGTGTAAGCGAGTAGACCTGCAGAAAGTCACAGGAAACTCGGGTAGCTCTGAACTACTGACTTGCCACCATTTATTGTGGGAGGTGTGGGGAATATTCCTCTGCCTTCATTGGCATAACCCTGGTTCCTGTAAAATCAGCAAATTTTCAGTAGTTGATTGAATAAAGAAAGAGCCTAAGTCTTTTGAGGACTGATCAGGTTTCTCGTTTCACAGAAATAAGATTGCAGTGTTTGCTTTCCTGCCGGGAGCATTTGCTAATGCATTTTCTCTCTCAGCCTGGTGCGAGACCAAGTCAGGACATGCAGGGTTACGAGGCGATGGAGTTAACCACGTTCTCTCAAACTTCAAAGAGATTTTAGCCCAAATCTGGAGGAAGTTTTGCACCCTTTTTTTTATCCCAAATGCTTCACTTACATCAGCCCTGCAGCACCAGCTAGTATTTGGAAACCCAGTCCACAGCTGAGCGTGCAGCTCACTTGGTCCTTCTGTTGGTCACTGTGTCATCTCTAACATTTTGGGAACTCGGAAGAGTCCCATGAGTGAGCAGAGAGAGCACTTCAGCTTTCTGAGCTCCTTAGCGTATTAGTTTCCTTACTTTAAAATAAACACAAATTAAGGGCCTTGCTCTCTCCCAAGAGCAACTTTGACATTGTCAGCACACAAAGAGCAACGGCCTCTACACCGTAATCCCCTCCTGTAGTAACCTGCCTTTTCCTTCTCTCCTCAAGTTCATCCATCCCAGGAGCCTGGCTGGCTGGAAGGGACCCTCAACGGGAAGACGGGATTAATCCCCGAGAACTACGTTGAGTTCCTATAACTTTGGGCGTAAGAAGCGCCACTGCTGAGCTTTACATGGTATCCATGGCAGCCACTGGCGGGAGTCCTGCAGACCATTTTGCTCTTTGCCACTGTGCAATGCAGGGCGAAGGACTTCCCCGTACCCACTGAGATGAATGTTTGTGTGGATAATAACGTTCCTGTCTCCTCCTGCGCTCCTGCGGTGCATGCCGGGGCTGCGGGGGGAGCGGTCCTGGGGAGATGGCTCGACTCCTCCAGCCCCGAGCAGAGGCAGGCAGTGCCCAAAGCCCGCGTCCCAGCTGGGAGCCCTTGCAGCAATCAAAAAAACCAGCAACGCAGCAGCTCCACGCCGCAGCCCGAGTGCTCCGCAGGGGACGAGCCTGCAAACTGTGAACCAGCACGGGAGAGCCACCGAGCCTGAGGCTCCCTGCAGTGAGACTGTTTAGCAGCTGTAAAGAGCATCAGCGGGAGCTGAGGGACCCCAACCCATCAGCCTCCCCGCCAGAGGAAGAGTGGTCAGCAGCGAGGAGTCCTTTGCTCCCAGGCCCTTCCCTGCTTTCCAACCAGCCCAAGCGAAGCTCTCCCGTGCAGCCGGGGAGCAACCCAGCCCCTTCTCG
>NW_008825498.1:1426505-1427761 GCF_000699105.1 Pygoscelis adeliae | reverse complement strand
CCTTCCTTTGGCCGGCTGGGGGCACCCCTGGCGAGGCGGCGCCAGCCCTGCCGTGCCACAGCAGAGCTCTGCTCTTGCAGGCGAGAGCGAGATGCTCAGTGTGCTCTGCACGGTGGGCACGGTACTGGCCAGGAGCTGTCAGGACTCAGCAGGTAGTCAGCACGGTGGAGGGGAGAATATTTTGGACCAAACCTCTCAAACTTTTTTTTTTTTTAAAAAGATTTAGATTTTTGCAAGGTAAACATCTGTGATCTGTGCAGCCTGCATTTCCTTCCTGGAGAGCAAGATGCAGCTCCAGATAAATACCACTCCTTCTGTTTGACTGGCTGTTTTGTATCTCCACTTTTCCAATGCACATTGCACAGAGACATCCATGCTTTCGTGAATGCCCAGGCCGCTGATGTGCCATTTTGGAGCTGCGTTTGCCACTCCCCACCGTTGCTTTTTAGGTGGTCTCTTTGCTTGAAGCCTGGCGTGTAGTCTGTCCGTGCCAAGTCTGTGCAGTACTGGTTGTGCAAGATAAATTATTTCCATACTCACAGGACATTATTGCTGGTGTGGCCAACGTACGGTCTACAGAAAACAAAGGACGAGCCCTTCGGCTCCACCACCCCTCTGTTCCTGCCCTAGAGAGGATGCTCGTGCCTCCATGGACATGTGGCGAGTGGTTGGCAGAGCGAGTTTGCAAATCCCTCGCTATTTTGGGTCATTTTTAAGGGGGAGGGTGGGAGAAGGACCCCTGCGGGACTGCAGAGCTGGGCTGGCCGGGTGGCATGTCGAGAGCTGGAATGATTATATTTTGTAATAGAAAATCGTGAAAGAAACCCCAGCCTGTTGGTGGAGAGACTGTTGTGCAGAAGTGACGCTGTCGCACGCTGCTGGGGGATGGATGTCGTGTCTTTTTGTAATAATTTTAAAGACTCCGAGTGACTGAATTGCTGTATGTGTCACTTTTTATTTTTGAAAGAATTAATGTATAAATAGAGTATCTTAAAATATTATGAGGGAAAGATCTATATTTGATATTTTTAGAAGACCTGTAACGAGAGAAGCGAAGGACATTTGAAACCGGTTAGAGAAAAGTGCTTGCAAACACACTCGCATCCACAACCACCCTCTGGGCCTTGGGCTGCCTTTTCGTTTGCTTCGTGGTGTCACTTAGAAATGAGAGAAACTGAAATTTCAGACCTCTTTACGTTTCTTTCACAGTAATTAAACTTCCTGGACTTTTGTCTTGGGGGGGGGGGCGGGAGCCA
>NW_008825498.1:1423778-1426464 GCF_000699105.1 Pygoscelis adeliae | reverse complement strand
TTTTCCTGATTTCTAGGGCTGGTGTGGTACAGCCCATCTCCCCAGGATTGTAACCTCTCCACAAGCGACATACCGACCCTGCTGGGGACGCACTGGGCACATCACCTGGCTGGTGCTGTTTGGGCAGGGCTGAAGCCTCCAAACTGTCCCGTGTTTTCTACTTTAAGGTGGTGGATGAAGAGGGCCGAGAGGTTTGTAGGGATAAAAGCCAGTGTTTTACTGGCAAGTTGGTGGTTCGTGTTCATCCTTGGGTTTAATAGTGAACATTTGTACCATTTGTTGTTTTTCCTGAAGCAGAGGGTCGGGCTGGGCCTCATCCAGCCCCAGCAATTGCTGCGGTGCTGCTGGCCAGCGCTGGGACCTTGTGGGGCTGCTCAGAGCTGACCTGGCACCTGCACTGCTCGGGGCAGGCAGTACAGAAACCCCTTTCAGGGGTGTAGGAGAGGGACGGGAAAGACTAATGGAAAGGAGGAAAAAAAAAAAAGGCTTACTATTTCATCTGTCAGCACTGTTTGCTTGTGTTCAGGACCGTCCCGTCCTGAGCCGCTCCTCCAACATGGCCCCGCCTGCCTTCGTGGGACGCTGCCGGAGCCGGTGGCTTTCAGCTCAGATGGGGCTTCCCAGCACGGGCATCTGTCTCAGACGTGACCCTTAGCCTCTGAAGAGAAAGCACACTATGGCAAATGAGAATTTCAAACACATTAGAAACACCTTAAAAGGCATATTTAAGGGATACGGTATTTAGGGACCTCTAGAAACGCTGCACGAGCACCAGCACAGGCTGCTCTGCGCCAGCGGGCTGCTGCCAGTCCTTGTACCCACAAAACTGCAGAGCAGTGTCCCCCTTTGGCTCTTCAGATGCTCATGTTACTCTGAGACAGGAGTAATTCCTTTTCCGAGACACTTAGAAGCTTTTGGATATACTGCCTAAAGAGTAATTGGGAACAAAAGTCCCACGCGAACATATTTACAAGATGTCTTCTGGAGGACAGGAAAATAAAGCATAAGCAGAAGTTATTGCTCTTACAGGAGAGCTAGTGGAATATTTTTTTTTTAATTAAAACTTTCCAAAAAGAAAAATTTGGCTGAAACGCTTACTAAATGTTCCCATTTTGGGCCAGCTTTAATAATGGAGTAAACATTGGTTTATTCCAAGAGAAATTAAAGATAGGAAATATTTTTTTAAACCAGCTTGACATGGCATTTGATGCTTAATATTAAAGTCATCGGTCAAAATTATAAGAAAGCAAAAAAAAAAAGACACGGTGCAATAATATCTGTTGAAACAGACGTCAAACGAGTCTCAGGGTGCAGTCCTGCCACGTTTCAAGTCAATGGCACAAGTCCCACGGGTTGGCTGCGGCCAGGCCACCGTGCACCAGCCTTGGTTCCCACGTCCCGGTGGCTGCTGACAGGCGTGGCATCTCTGAGGTCCCCACGGGCCCGTGTTTGAGCTGCTGGCTCTTGTTTCTTTACTGATTTCGCAGGGTTTTGCAGCAAGAAGTGAAGCACCTTGGATGGTTTGGGAGCACCCAGGCTGCTGCCAGCGCTCCTGTGACACGTCCCGGTGCCCTGCTGGGGGCTTGGGGGGGGTTGGGTTGGGATTGGGGTTGGGGTGGGTTGGGATTGGGTTGGGGTTGGATTGGGTTGGGTTTAGATTGGCTTGGGTGGTTTTTTTCAAGCAGGCTCTTACTCCGGTGAGGCGTCCCGGTGCCCTGCGGGGGGCTTGGGGTGGGTTGGGTTGGGTTTGGGGTTGGGGTGGGTTGGGATTGGGTTGGGGTTGGACTGGGTTGGGTTTAGATTGGCTTGGATGCTTTTTTTCAAGCAGGCTATTACTCAGTAAGAGCAACGATTTCAGACTCTGGCCATGAATTTTTCAGATTCCCATCCGGCTCCATCTGTCAGGCAAAACATCCTCCTGGTAATTGTCTTGTCTCGAGAAGACTTGTGCTGAGTTCGGTGGCCTGAATAGCAGCACAGAACATTAGAGCTAATTACAGCTGTGCTCCGCAGCCGCTTGCAGTGCTCGGTTATTGCTGTAACATGGGGGTATGTGGATGCTGCGTCCTCAGCGGCAACACTTTAAGCTGCAGACGGGCTCCTGCTGGTCCCTGCTGTTGCTTGATGCAAACTTAGACTGAACGGCCCTCGTACGCTGGGTGGAGTTAGGTGCTGTGAACGTGTATCAAACCATCACAGCTCCTCTGGGTGCCGGAGGGAGCGGACCTTCCTGCACGAGTGCCCTCCGGCTGCGTATGTGCTCACATGGGTGCGTACACGGCGGTGTGTCCGTCTGCACCGGGACACGGCAAGACAAACACCTTCACTTCAGGGAGCAGGCTGCACGCTAATCCTGACGCAGAAGTTTTGTTCCATTGGTTTCGGGCTCTGCTGCCACTTTATTTTGTAAATTGCAGTTGAAGCACTGGAATTTTCCCTCGAAGAAGGATGTCGCTTATTTTAGTTTCACTTCTGCTGACAGCTTAGAAGAGGGTGGCAGCGAGGGATGGGAGGAGGATGCCCATTAGAGCCTCGCAGCGCTGTCACATCTGGGTCCCGCAATAGCCAGCTGGTGGCTCTGTTTAAATACTGAAGAGTTAGCTGAGAGATTTCACAGCACAAATCCAAACAGCTTCGAGGAATATTTAAGTCCCCCCCCCGGGGTGCCTCTAAGAGCCTTTTATTT
>NW_008825498.1:1421720-1422790 GCF_000699105.1 Pygoscelis adeliae | reverse complement strand
TCCCTCTTTGCAGTGACACAGCTGTCCTGTAGCAATGTCATTTATATTCTTATCAGTCTTCAAGTGCGTAGTCCTGAAAAGACAAAAAAAAAAAAGTTCCTCAGCACCCAGGAAACCCTTTTTCCCTCCGTCAGGCTCAGCGCTGTCCCTCCGTCACCCGGCAGAGCAGTGCCAGCCCCGCGCCTGCCTTGCCTCTGCTCCCCGTCCAACCCGGCCTTTGGGGAAATCAGACCCCGATCCCTGCTTCTTATCAGAGTGTTTGGTGTGATTTCCAGAAATGATTGAAATAGCACAAAACTCGTGATTCCAGTGCTCTCTGGAGCAGTGCGCAGTAAATCACGGCCAGCCTGGAATGACACTTGGTAATAAAATACAGAGCACAGAAATACCCTCCCGGCAGGGCCGCCTGCGAGTGGCTGTGCATGCCATGTGTCTGTGCGTGCAGCCGGGCTGCGGGACACGGGAACAGATACCGATAGAAAAGCAAACCTGTGTTTCTACTCAAAACAGGGAAACTTTATTTCCCTGGAAGCAGGCGCAGGCTTGATTACACATAAGCTTTTTTCCACTGGCCGGGAAGGCATTTGCTCAGCATTTCTGAGGCCGTTTCACAAGCCTTGCTGGGCACGAGCAGGGCCCCGTCCCTCCGCGAGCCCGCAGCCGCCCCCAGGACCCCTGTCCCCTTAGCGGGGCATCCGCACCCAGGGGCTGCGGGAGGCATCTGCCCATGGGACCCCGGGACGTAAGTGTCCTTTTTTTCCTTTTTTTTAGCAGCATTTCAACATTGTTGCTTGCTTTGGAGACAGAGATGGAGGGGTGAGCAGGGAAAGCCATGTCAGCGTGGAAAAAGAAAGGGGTGTTTGCATGTTAAGCCTGCAATCCGTGTCAGCGGGTCAAAGAGGGCTGTGCACGGTGTGCTCTGAACAGGGATTAAAAGGGAGCGGAGGCAGGGAAGGGGAAGGCGCTCCCTCGCCCGTGGCCCTGGACACCCGCGGGGCTGCCGGCGGCAGCGAGGGGCTGGGGGCGCCCTCCCCGCCACGCAGGGGGGGGGCGGGGCGGCTGGAGGCAGG
>NW_008825498.1:1419519-1421575 GCF_000699105.1 Pygoscelis adeliae | reverse complement strand
GGAGTCGTGCCGGCTGCAGGCAGAGGCACGAGCATCCTGCAGTGTCCCTCTGGGAAGATTTTTGTCTTTTATTGTAATAGCGGTTTATATTTAATGGCCAAACGAGCCCAGCATCAAACGTCACCTCTCTCAGGCTGAAGGGCATGCTCTAAAAGAAGCACTAGGGTATTTTTTTATGCTGCAGCAGTGACAACCCATGGACCTGCTTGACAAAACACAAGCCCGGCGCTGTGACCCGCACCGGGTTGGGCTGCAGGGCCATGGTGGGTGCTCAGCCCCACCGTCCCCAGCCAGCATCCACCCACGGCAGCGCCCCAGCAGACTCCACATCTCTGCTGGGTGGCTGGGGGGAGGCGGGAGGGGAGCAGGGCGATTTCCCCTCCTACGTTGGTTGGGGGGGACCTGGCAGTGCCCAAGCGGAGCCGGCTGGGCCATTCCTGATGGATGACGGCACTTGGCAGGAGGCGCTGGCTTGTGGCTGCACCCTCCCTGTGCTCAGTTTAGAAGCTTATCGCTGCTGGGACACTGCTCACTTGCTTTTCTCCTAAAGAAATCCCATCTCCCCCAGTTTTTTTAAATCCCATAAATACATGCAAGGCTTTCAGTGGACACTGGTGGCTGTGAAAGGCCGTGCACCCAGGCAGCGGTGTCCGGGAGGAAGCAACACGTCCCTCCCCACCCAGACCTCCAGGAGCAGGAGGGAGAGATGGCTCAGCGACACAGCAGGGACCTTGCAGTTGCGCAGGGTTTAATCAAAACGTGCATGTCGTTGCTTAAGGTGTGTGGAACTGCAAGTGTTATTGCTGCATCCGTCCCACCCATGGTGACACACGGGGACGGGGATGGTGGATGCCCTCCAGCCAGCTCAGCATGCACCACGTGCTCACCGATCCCTCATTCCTGGTTATTCCTGCACGGATGGCCCGAACCACGCGGCTTCGCCCAACGCGGGGATCCGCGCCCTGCCGGCGTGACCGCGGCCGGCTGGCACATGCGGGATGGGGCTGCACAGGTGTCTGACGGCAAGAGCCTGAGGCAGCACCCACGCCTGCCAAATTTTCGCCCGTTCAATGCAGCATTGACTGAAGTCAGATCCGTCTGTGGCTGAGGAAAGTTACCTACGCAAAAAAAGAAAGCCCCGTGCTGAAGGGACATACTCTGCTTCGCAAGTGCATGGTGTTTTAATTATTCTAACGAACCAGAAACCTCAAAGCAATTATAGTTTGTACATTTGGGCTAATTCAAATTTTTAGCTTTTGGGAAATAAAGATTAAAAGCAAGGTTTTTTTAAGAAATAGCCGTTTAAAGTTCTATTCTCTGGGTGAGGAGCTGATTATTTGAAGACAAGCACAGCAAAGTAGCTTGTAATTTAGCACAACTGTTTGACAGCTCACGAGGTAGCACCTAGCTATTACTTATTATAAATCCTCCCTTCTATTAATGAAGCTTATTCTTGCCTCTAAACCTCAGACAAAGGGGTCCAGAAAATCACACCTGTGCTCTAAAACTCACTGACGCACTCAGGAAGGGGAAAAAAAGCCCCAGCAACTGGGCACCCTGGAAATCTGCTGCGGGGCTCAAATTATACGGGGAAGGCAGGGAAGATGGTCTGGATGTGGGAGCGCTGGCGGAGTTTATATAAACCCACTTCCATATCAAGATTTCTGTGCCCCTGCCAACGCGTGGCCCATCTCCCCGGGAGCCCCCCCATGGCTCCCCGTCTCTGCAAGAGCATCGCATCCCGCCTGCTGCTCCCCCTTCCCCGCTCTACACCAAGGTCGAGCCGGTTACCCTTGACAATTAGATAATTAAATATCTGCAAATTGATCAGAGCTTTCATTAACAACCACCTGTGAGTTAATGAAGTAATAGAGAAGAAGTAATGGGCAATGAAAAAGGCACCGCGAACAAGCACCAGAACGGCTGAAATGTGAATCAGAGCGAAGGCAGACCACCCCGTTGTGAGCATCTCTGTGGCACGGGGGGGTTCAGTGCCCAGCCTGCCCCCTTTGCTCTGCTCGGTTTTAATCCCAGCCTTCATTTCTGATGACATCCC
>NW_008825498.1:1350622-1419452 GCF_000699105.1 Pygoscelis adeliae | reverse complement strand
GGCGGGCGGCACGGCCACCCCTGTGAAAGCCTTCAGACCCCGACAGGGCTTCACATCGTGCCCTTTCGTATCCACCATCCCGGTGCACTCACGACGCGCTGGGGTGTCTTCCTACAGCTGCAGCAGGCTCAGAGAGTATTAAAATAGAATTAGAAGCAAGAGCTCCTGTTAACCAAAGCAAAAAAATTAGCATCATGCAAAACTTGTTGGGAGAAGTGGGGTTTGAAAGAAAACTGCTGGAGCCTTACATAAACGTAAGTTCTTATTTCTAGTCGACGGGACAGCACCGTCAACCTCCCCGGCTGGTTTTTGATTTTGAGGCAGCCAGCAAAGAGGTTTTCTCAAGCCTGCATTGAGAAATGCCCCCGCCGTGGCTCGCTCTGCCACGGCAGGAGGTGCCCGGGGCCAGCCCAGAGGGGTTGGGGCTGCGGCGGGGCCGGTGTGCAGCTCTTGTGCAAACAAGCTTATTCTAATGTTATTTACCTATAACTTACTCCGGAGGGAGAACTACCATCCTGGCCAGCAGCCAGGGCTGGGCCGGTGCAGCAGGGAGTGTCACGTCATGCCCTCCTTGCCCCACCAGCCCGGCAACCCCATCCGGAGCCCGGGATGGTGGCACCTCTCCCCGGGGTCTGGCTCACCGGAGAGGGGCTGGGGAGGTGTCCCGGGGCGGCTGCGGGAGCGGGGCTGTGCTGCCTCCTCCCCTTGGCCCTGGCTGCCAGAGCTCTCCTTCATGGAGCTGCACGCACAGGCGAGGGATGGAAGAAACCATGCCTGCCTGATGCCTGCTTGAACCGTGCCTGGTTTGCATGTGCCTTTTTAGAGCTTTTTAGAGCTTATTAATTTTGCTGCAGTCATAATCTATAATAAATATTTCTGGGACTGGGAAATGCATGCGCTTTTTCTGGACTGTGCCTGCCTTTATTTTATTTGTGGTTTGTTTTTTTTTTTTTTTAATTTGGTTTTGGTTGGTTTTATTGTTAAATAAATGTTGCTTTGTGTTGGCCTGGTACCTGAAATGCCTGCTCCTCTGAAACACCCGGGGATGGCCCTCCAGCCACAATAAGGAGAACCAATTAAACCACAAGATCATAATCACTCCTCTGTTTATTATTTATTTCCCCAGCAACAATGATATATTTAGACCAACAGCTTTCAGCTTTTTCAGACCCATTATGCTCAGCAAATCCCAGCAGCCGCGGGCGGCCACGATGGGAGGGACCGCTGGCCGTGGGGGCAGGAACCAAGGGGTGCCGGTGCAGTGAGCCCCCCTGGCCCCCCAGGGGGGGATCCCCTTGCCCCCGCCCCAGCGGCTGGGGAGAGCCTGCGGTGCGGGCAGCCCCTGGCCCCGGAGCAGGGCAGGGTTTGGCCCCGGGGCAGGGGGATGCGGGCGGGCGAGGGGCCTGACCCACACCTGGGAAGAAGCATCTCCACAAAAGGGGGGAGGTGTGAAAGCAACGTCCATCGGGTTTCTTTTGGTTTGCCAAGTGTTGGGTTGGGTTGGTTGGATTTTTTTGTTTTTAGTAATCGCTCTGGTTTGAGCCTTGTAGAAAGGTACTTTTTTTGTTTGTGGTAGGAACACGTGCAGTTCTTCTGCAGCTCGGCTACAGAAGTACCACCTGCAAGCCCAAAAAGGAAAAAAAAAGAAAAGAGTATGAAAGAAATGAGGAATTAAAAAATGTTGGTTTTTTTAATTTAGGATTGCTTCTTGCAGGAGCATAACTGCGCATGCGGTGGGGCCGGTGGCCGAGGCTGGCATCCATGGGGGGGACAGGGACAGCCGGCTCAGCCCTCCATGGTCTGGTGGCGGAGACGTGTCTCTGCCTGCACCCCTCCTGCTCCGTGGTGGCTGGCAGTGGTTTGGATGCGGCTGCTATTAAAAAGTGACCGATGGTTCAGTAATTTGAAAAACACGAGTAAACCATTTGTAGAGCAGCATTAATAAGGCCATCTATAAGGAGAAACAGCAAAAGCACTGTACTTCTGGCAAGGGAAAAATATTTGTCAAACTATTTGTGAATGTTTTTTAGGCAGATAATATTACTTAATAGCTTATTGTACAGATATTACGGTTTCAGAGCTCCTGATTCCCTTGGCAGCCTCTGTTTTTCCAAGTGCATTACTGTATCCGTGACTTCATCCCAGTTCATCTCGCTGGGACGGTCCGTGTCCCCAGCCTTGTGCAGCCTGGGCGATCACGGCTGCACAGCTCTGTTGCTTCTGGGAGACCGGGAAGCCCTTCCACGCCTACGGCTTCCCAGCGCCGGCAGCCACCAGTCCTGCGGGTCGAGCACTTGCCCGGCGTTTGCTCTGTGCTGCTGGTGCCTCCCTGGGGACACCTGCGGCTTCCTGCACATCAGCACTGCGGTGCAGCCACCGGTGCCCGGCCCGGCCAGGGCTCCGGGGGTGGGATGGAGCCAGGACGAGCCCTGTCCTCCCTCTCGGTGGGTGCGACCATCCAGGGCATCCCATGCAGCTCCCCCAGTCCCCAGCCGGAGCTGGGAGGGAGCAGGCAGCTCCCCACAGCAGCAGCCGAGGCACAGGGGTTTGAAGGACTCGGTGCCTTATGTACGGTCTCATTAGCTGTGAGGCTGATTAACGCCCGCTCCCATGGGATGTCTCCGACAGCAGGAGAGCATGGCAAGACCCGAGCCTGTTCGGTGGCATTTCCCTGGGGCAGCCCGTCAGTGGGCAGCTCCACGGGGCTGTCGTGTGACAGCAAAGCTGCTGGCAGGTTAGACTTCTCTTCGGGCTGGCTTTTCCCTTTCTTTTTGCTCCTCTCCTGAAGTGAAGCTCGTTTGGAGGTGTTTGACTAATCACCCATCCATGAGTTACCATACCTCGGAGAAGGGGCTCTTCAGTTATGCTGCACAAAGCCAAGCGTTACTTCCCCTCCTGGAGGCACTCACTCACTCACTCACTCACTCACGCCGCTGCATGCTGAACCCCCTGCACCCCCTGCTTCGAGCCGCTTTATTGTCAGTGTTTGTACCCGAGCGGGGCTGCGTTGCTTTTAGTGCCTGTTCACGGTAATCTTCAAACTAACATGGCACGTTTCTATGAAGGTAATTAATTAGAAAGGCATGCATAGCAAACTACATCATACACACAAAGTACATGGGGCTCACCGGCCTGTCTCACCGTGAGGCAATGGCTGTTCCCACTGGAAAGAAAGTCTCCACCTGGGAGACACGGGGGCTGGGCAGAGCCGGGGCCTCCGCCTCGGGTCCCCTGGGTGCGGGGCTGCAGCAGGGCCAGGGCGTGCGGAGCGGGAAGGGACCAGGGACATACACGGACCAGCTACCAAACTCTAAACTCTAGAGAGTTCTTCTGATGAGATGTGTATAATGTAATCTGTATATGTGCTGCATAAAGCTTTAAGCTATTAATATCATTCTTTAGCAACAAGTATTTTACATATACACACGGACTGAGCAAGCAGGAGCGTGTGCTATATAGTGTGACCAGCAAGAGGATGGAATGCAACCACAGCACAAGAGATGTCGCTGGTACCTGCCCTTTACCTGCATGTCCCCCCCCTCAGTGTCCCATCCTGCCCCAGGCAGTGACCAGGGACGCTTTCCTGCAGCAGGAGCAGTGCGATGCCTCCCATAAAACACCCTCTCTGCAGAGAGCAGAGGGGCTCCTCGCCGTCGGTCGTTCGGCATGGTTAATGCTTTGCTGGATTTTACTGCATTATTTGTAACTACTGGGATTCAATTCATGGTGCCTCAGGCCGGCGTTTGTTCCCCCCCCCCCTTGTAAATACTATCAGCACTGAGGTATGGGCACACGTGTGTGCAGCTGGGGCTCCGGCACCGCTCGCTGCTGCAGGGCGAAGTATGGCACCGGCGTGCAGCGTGGTGGGTGTGCACGGTCCCTCCGGCCCCCACGCACGGCCCCGCCACCCGGGAGGGGGGAGCAGCCGCCGGACGGTCATGGGATAAATACACATATAGCTATGACAAGAGAGAGATATATGTATGCACAGGCACATGTTTGTGTGCGAATGCCTTGTGACCGCAAAGCACTCAAGCCTGACTCCGTCCTTGCCCTCCTTGTGCTCCCCCAGACACTTGCTCTGTGAGCAAAGGGGTCTTGTCACAATTATTTGTAAGTTGTCCTGACTAAAGGAAAAGGAAACGGGCGGCTGCGTGCACACGGGAGGGCTGGGAAGTGCTGTGCGTTGGCTGCAACTTGGGCTGCTTCGTTAAAATGAAGAGAAAAAAGAGAAGATGGAGAGAAAAAAGGGAGGAAAAAGAAAGGAAGGAGGAAAAAAGAAAAGAAAGGAGAAGAAAAAAATGTCTTGAAAAGAGTTTAGAAATGATGCCCTGGCCCTGCTGGGTCATCCCTGCCCCTTGCATGGGGCACTGGGGTAGCTGAGCTGGCCCTGCTCCCCAGCGTCCCACGCGCTGTGTGGCTTTCACAGGAGGTCCTACCGAGCAGGAGTTTGCCGTCCCTGCGAGCATGAATGCTCGGACCTGAACGCTTCTCCCAGAGCTGGGCAGAGCCTCCCGGCCGGGGAGCAGGGGGGCTACTGCTGTAGCAGCAGCAGTCACGCAGCAGCCCGATGCCGAACCCGTTTGCACTCGTTCTTCTTAAAACAGAGAAACATCCCGCTCAATCCAAAACCAAAAACCTCCCAGCAAGTGTTAGGAAAGGAAAAATGAACCAAAAACCAAGCATGGATTTTCTGAGCTGCCGGAGGGAGCAGGAGCTGCGTTGGGCAGCAGGCTGGGAGGGGATCCAAGTCCCCCTTGCTCAGCTCCTCCTGCAGCTGCAGCTCGGGCCACTGAAAGCCGGCTCCCAGCCATGCCCACTTCACTTAATTGGGCACAATGGGTCACTTTTTCAGCATGTATCACATCAAGCAGAAAGTATAACCCCTGTCCTATCGCATTAGCAACGTAATTAGTGGCCATATTAGATGATGCATCAGCAGTTTCCCCTCAATCTTGTCATGTGGTTTGATCTTGAATCAACAGAGCCTATAATTAGAAGGATTCCACTTACTTGTTATTTTTTAAACTTTAAGTTCCCTGTTGTGACCTCAGAGAATACCCTTAATTATGCTTCGGGGCTGTGCCAAGCCTATGATGTATTGAATAAGAATATTTACCACCATCACCGCTCCTCCGGTTTTGCTTCAGAGCAAGTTTTTATCAGCTATTGCATGGGCATTTTAGATCAACGAACTTTTAATCCCCTTTAGAGGGTTTCTCTAGTTACCGCTCCTCCAGCCACACTTTGACAAGTTGAATATTTACACTTTTTTATTTTAAAATGCACATGCACTATATATAATATTTTCAGGTCCACCAATAAATGACATTATCAGTAATCTTGATAAGGAAACGAACCGAACTTGTTGACGTGTGACCCTGCAGAAGCGAAGCCTGCCAGTGCCCTCACGGGGTGTGTGGCCAACGCCAGGTACCCGGTGGGTTATGATGGATGGGCACCCGCACGGGGCACGGCCCGCAGGGAGAGACCGGCTGGCTGGGTCTGCTGCGCTTCGCCTGGCAACTGCCCTGGCGAAGGCCCCCGACGGCACTTGTGAAATATCTCTGCCGCACTTGCACATGGTGCCTGGATGAGGCCACCTTCTCCCGCCCCACCGGGGCTCAGCACGGCCACGGGCAGGAGGCGGGCAGGGGACGAGCAGGCAGGGAGGCTGGTCCCCGGGAGCTCAGCCCCACAGCTCCTCTGCCTGGGCAGTGCTGAGGGGCATCGGGAGAGACCCCTGAAGGCCGTCGAACAAAGCGAGCCCCTTCTCCTGGCAAGGAGTCACTGTCCGGCGGCCAGTTAAGACATTCAAGCTTCAGTTGTCACCTCCCGCTGCTGGGAGAGATACAGGGGAGAGCTGGGGTCAGGGTAGCAGCTAGGTGACCAGAGGGACACTGGATGGAGCCAGCCTGGGCTTTGGGGAGCGCACACCTACAGCATGGGAGATGGTCCGATGGGCCAGTGCATCACTGCCGACAGGATCAGCAGGTTCAGAGGCACCAGGGCAACTCAGGAGCCCCAGGGACCTTGTCCTGGGCTGGTCTTAGCGTGTGGCTCCCTTGGGGCTGGGCCTAAGGGGAGGACAGGGTGAGCGGCGGGAGCCCGAGGACGCGCATCGAGCTGCTCCCTGGTTCCAGGGGATGGGGCACAGGTACCGGCAGAAACAGGCACCTCCAGAATGAGGGGCAGCCGGATCTGAGGGAGCCAGCAGTGACTAAATCTTGGGTTTATGGACTTGAAGCGGTTGGGATCCCTACGGCAGCATTGCAGAACCTGAGCTTGAGGAGTCCTGGGTACCCTCCAAGGCCAGTCCTCCAAGGGGAGCTTGGCAAGAGCACCAGGACTAGAAACATCTTGGAGCCCACTATGGGATAACTGGCAACTGCACAGCCAAGGGGTCTTTTTTTCTGGAAAAATCCCAGTACTTGTGCCTTACATAGCAAAACCGCCCGTGTGCCTGGAGCACAATGCAAACTCACACTGAAGCGGGGGAACGGCTAAAGATAAGCCAGCACATTGTGGGCTGTCCCAGAGGCAGCAACGCGAAGTCAAGAGTGCTCGAGCTGGGAAATCTTAAATGGCAAAACACTAAAAATGGCATTTAATGGCATCTTTTCCAAACCAGTCTGAAATTCCATAGTTTTATGGAGAGAGTGTGAACAAAACAAAAATCACAAATTTCAATCTCATGCCGGATTTCATCCAAATTTCCTGGAAGATGAAGATGGAGCCCAAGAAAGCATTGCAAAATAACATGGCACGTGAGAGGGGGGCTGCCCGTCTCCCTGCAGCTCAGCACCACACACACCGAACCCACCCTGACAGGGCAGGAGAGCACCGCGTCCCCTTCGGACACGCTCCAAGCAACGGCCGACATCGTGGGAAGGGTACACAGGACGGTGCTCAGGAGAGATGCAGAAACCCTGCAACAAAATGGGCTCCAGTTTTGTACCACTTGTTTCACAGATGCTTTTGGTGTAAATAATTTTGTAAATGCAATAGGACAAATCGGATTTTGGGTGGAATGGGAGGATGTCTAGTAACTGATGTACTCTGCCATGAAGTGTACTGGAGACCGTGAGCTGGTACTGCAGCCATAAAGCAGTTATTTTCTCTTAATACCTGATGTATCTCCTTAAAGCATCTTTTCATAATTGTTACATGAATTAATGTAGTTACCATAAATCCTGTTCTTGCATTGCCTCTGACCCCAGTTGACAGCCACCTAGCTTGGAAAGTACCAAAGTGAAATTGGTGCAAGCCTTTGTTTTAATTGCAAACAATTCAAAGAAATGATTCCCTGCTGGGAAATTGGCATTTTATGTTGCTATTAAATGAGATTTTATTACAGCATGAATCTCACACTGCTATTCAATGGGGGTAAAGGCGTGAGCTATGTTAAAGAAAAAAATTCAGCAGTTTTATTTACTGATGGTTTGGAGATATGTTGCTTTTTAAAAACTCAAATGCTCACATGGCAGGAAAGGAATTTTATGGCAGTGTTGTTTGTTCCGGGGCTGTGAGACTTTCTGAACACCAAGCGTGGCGTCTCTACCACCCATCCACAGCCAAACAGAGGTATTTTTCAGTGCTGCTAATTTAGGAAATACTTTTTCACAAGTTTGGTTAAATTCTGCTTTTGGAAAGTTACGACCTTGTTACGCAGGGTCCCGCCCCACTGCCCAAGGGCAGTTGAACCCCGTAGACTGAATTCCCGCAGCCCGGCACCCGTTCGGGATCAGTGCCCCAACTCCGTCCCCTGAGACCCGCTGTCTGGCTCCTCTGCCCCTCGCTGCTCCAAAAGGCTGTCGGGGGGCTCTGCTTACCCGCACAGCCCTGCTCTCCCCGGGTCAGAAAAGCGCCCGTGCAGACGCCTCCGCATCATGCAACCACACAAAGAACCTCCCAAAACCCAAAAGGGAGGGTTTAAAGGCAACTGAGGGACAGCCCCGCACGGGCAGACAGCCCCGCGACCACCCGAGCAACCACAGCCCCTCGGGGAGGGATCTAAATCCGCACGGTGACTCCAGCTGGGAACGGGGACCGGCCGCCTTCCCCGCGGGCAGGAGAGCCACCGCCGAGCCCACGGCGCTGCCGTCCTTTCACGACTGCAATGCCCGTTTAGGCCGCTCCACGAGTTGAAATTAGGCCTGAACGGGTATGAAGGCAGACACGCATGGCAAACGTGAAGATTTACAATGTGAACATTCAATGCTTCGTATTATATTTTGTTTTCCTTCTATCACTAACTTTTTGGCATCCGGTACCTGCCTTGGTAAGGAGCTTTTATCAACATTCTGACAAGTATCAAACGGTTAAGAAGCATTGCAGTAAGAAAGTAAATTTTAAATCAATGCTAATTTTTTTTTCTAAATACGCTTTGTGCTGTTTTCCTCCGTTTAATTGTCCTGACAGCTTTACGCCTATCCATTTGACGTGTGCACAAGTCAATTTGCTCAGATGCACAGACCTGCTTTTGATTTGATTAGAGAACTGTGGTACAGATTCCCCTCCAGAAAATGGATGTTATGAATGCAATGGCAAATCTGGCAAGGTTTGGGAAATGCAAGTAACGGTTTTCAATTAAATTGCTAATCTGAACTTAATTATCAGAAATTCTCCCACTCTAGAACTTAACTACAGCAGCAATTAGCATTAGTCTAAATAATTTTTGCATATGAAGTGAATAATGAAAACAACATAAATGAACTCAGTTGTCAGAACCAATCCTTTCCAGGTACGCAGCAAAAACTCTACAAAAGCATTTTGGAGCCATTTAATGAAAAAAGCAGAATTTTATTATATGGTTTCTGTCCATTATTCGACATTGCTGTAAATGGCTCACATTTACTGCAACTTCTGTACAGATGTGTGGCTTTGTATTACCAGAACAGCAAATTTAAATGAAAAAATAAATGTTCAACAATTCCACACAAGCTTTTACAGTCCAACATTTCACTGAGTAGGTGAAAACTACAGACTTGTTACTACAGAATTATTCAGCATGAATAAAAAACTACAACTTTTATTTTTTAAACAGGAGTCACTGGTTTAATTTTTTTATGCTGTTTAAAATTACTGTGATAAAAATAATGATTTTTTAATAATGCCATACACCGGTACGATATAGGATTTGTCCCCAGTATATATCTTTTGTTTAATATACAAAATAGAATAATGACACATCGCTGACTCTATGCTGTTACGCACGTTAGTTTGGAGGTGGGGGATATTTTCATACACACAGCCTTTCATCAGAAAAAGAGTGCCTCTTGCTGTTTTAAAGAGGCCCTAATCCTTTCCTGAAAATTTGGTTCCTATGTAACATCGATGGCTCAGCAACACCCGGTTGCAGACTGGACTAAGGATAGAGCTTAACTAGTATGTAATAGTACAATCTTTTAGAAACCTCACTCTAAGGTATGACCCTGAAGTCCTCACTCGCTGAAGTTCGGCTGCGGGAAACAGGATTTAGCTGATGTTCATCCAGGCACTTCCCTCCTGTTTTCTACCTTTTTCTGTGAAAACGGCGAGGTCATTTTTCGGCTTCAGTTGGCACCTATTCCCAGCCCCCTCCCTCCCTCTCCCCTCCCTTCCAGCTGCAAAGCTCCTAACCACCCCCCCGGTTCTGCCGCCGCTGCTTGGGGCGATACCCAGGCTGCGCCCGGCCGACCGCAGCTCCCTCTCCCTCCCCGCTCCCTGGCTTCTCCTATGTAAGGCCATTCCTCGGCGTTCGTCGTGTGCAAGTCCCGCCACGCAGCACGCGTGTGTCCTGAGCTGCCGGCGGCGGCCGTCCCTCGGTCGGATGCATGCACTTTGTGATAAGGCACTGAAGAGACGAAGTCAGAATTCTCCCTGCTTTATCCAGAGTGCAGATACTACCCACTGCTACAAGGACTACGGATACACAGAACATGGACTTCTCACTGCTTACTACAGCACTACGTATTTTTAATGGGAAGTTTAAAACTTAACAGCACGTACAGGACGATTGCTTTCTTCTAACATCACAGTTTCCTTTTTTTTTTTTCCCTTAAATCCATAAACTGAAAATGAATATACAGGCATATAGACAAAAGGGGGGTAGAGAGCCTCTCTCCTCCTATGTTACCAGTTCTCTCAAGGCAATAATTTGTGTTCACTGCAGTTACTTTTCTGCTGGCAAAAAAAAAAAAAAGTTTTGTATCTTTGTGCATACAAATGCACAAAGGTTTGCAGACGCGCACGCACGCGCACCCACGCTCACCCACACACTCACTCTTTCACACAAGCTCAAATTGAGGTATCTGGGGATGCAACTTTTAAAAACATTCTCTAAAGTAAGAACAGTTTTCCTTTTAACTCAAGAGCCCACCTGAAACCAAACAGTATGAAACTCCTATCTGTATCTCAAACGGGTCGCGTGAGTATTTTCAGTGAGTTGGGTTGAAAGTTGTAATTAAAATACTGAACTTTACCTTAACTGCTACAAAATGTACATATTCTTTACAGATCATTCAAAGAGAAGAGAATGATTACTTTTTTTTTATTAAAGATGATGTTTTACTCCAAAGTACTGAATATAGTATCTTTTTTTAATAGATATAACATTCAAAAAGAGATTTAAGAAAGGATGAAAATTTAGTTTCCTATTTCACTTGGAAACAAACTTCTGCTGAACGATAGAAATGTACTAGTGTATTGTGAACAACCTATGCTCTATATTTACATATTGCTGGTACCTGTATGTGTATTATTGCCAAATTTTTCAAGCTGTTTTTGCTGTGGTATGTGAGGCTGTATATGAAATTAACCCCGTCTGTTCAGAGGTGTACGTATGCATGTGCACACACGCGTCTTTCCAGCTTACATTTTTTGCAGCGGAGGTCTGATTTAGCAGTGAATCGTGAATGGTAACCAACCATACAGATAGGAGTATTCCATCCAAGCTCCAACTGGAATTTTTACACAGTGATTCGATAAACATAAAATCAACCCTAAAAACATCCACTGAACACAGGTTTTCCTTTCGGAACAGAGTAGTACTTTGGATACTAGACACCGATGCCTTCAGTACTACCTCCGGAAAAACCACACCTTGTACGGGTTACCATTCCGTGTTTGTGACCCCTACAAAAAATATAATTACATGTATCATGATAAAGCAATCTGTCATCTAAAAATCATCCTTATTATACACTATACAAGCTATTTTACAATCATTTAATAAATTGCTTTTAAAGCTGCAGTAGCCCTTCCCTTCTTTTCTCAGATCAGCGAATATACCGATTATACATATTTGAAACTATAACTAAATACAAAAATATATTAGGTTTTGTATTTTATCAGATGATCTTTCTCATTTCTATTACACAAATAATCTGGCCACTTTGAGTAAAAATCAAATTTTAGAGTGGCTTAGTAAATATTTAAATTTTGAGATACAGAAAATTGTTAAGGTGCACGTAGAAAAGGCTACTACAGCTTCTAAACGTTTTAAAATATAGTTATCAATGGCAACAAGGAGAAATTCACAAGACCTATGGTAATTTTATGGCACGCTAGTAGTTCGGTATGAAGGGATGCAGCCTTACAAAGACAGGAGGTTTGACATACGACTCTAAGACCACGAAATCAGTAGCGGAGCTTTCCTGCTCTCCAGGAGAGAGGATGAACCAGTCAGCGACAGGTGGAGATGTGAAAATGGGTCTCTAACCACACGAGTTTGGAGCCTGTATATCCAGAGGTACAGTCAGCCAGCGCAGCTGCTCTGCTCTACTGCCTGCATGACGGTAAACATCTCACCGAAGAAAAGATTTCTAGAATCGATACAAGAAGACAGAACAAAACCAAACCACTGGGCATAATTACATGTCTGCCTCTTAAGTCAATGGTATTTTTCCATATATACTTGTATGATGATAGATTTAAGTGTATAGAAAATGTGAGTTTCTCCACACAGAAGTAAACTTTTCTTAAGCTATGCATATTTTCCTGAAAATTTCCTGATGGGCAGTCAGGACTGATCTTCTTGGCATCAATGCAGCCCATGACTCTTATAGTTATGGCTGTTGCATTATATGCAAAAATCAGGCTTTTTTTTTTTTTTTTCAATATATAAAATAACCCGCTCATTTAACCCAGTCCTAACTGGATGTAATTTTCTATGAATCTACATACCCAATACTTTTGCACATATACCAAAAGTATTTGTTTCATTTGCATCTATTTAAATTAGATTTGAGAGTGTTCTCCCACCCACCCTGGCCCTTAAAAAATGCCAAATTTTCATGGTCACTTTGACAGTTGAAAGCTATTAGGTTAGAAAAGCCCAACCCATTTTCACATGAATATACTCAAGGATTAATGTCTAGAGGTCATTTAGGAAAGCTACGAGCTGCCCCACCTTAAAAAACCAGCTGTACAATAGGCATCTTGAAGTATTACAAAAAAACTATGTAAGAAAAAAATGAACAAGCCTAGTTCACGGTATATAAAGTTAAAGGAAATTGCTAAAACCAGACAGTAATAGCTATAAAAGGCACAACTTCCCTTTTCTGATATACACTTGTAAACTTTCTTCAGGTTACATGCATAAACCAAAATGCTACCTTAACTTTAAAAAAAAAAAAATCCAAAACACTTTAAAAAAAAAAAAAGCCTAGAAAATTGTCTCCAGCCAACTGCAGAAATTAATTAGCAGAATGTTCGTAACACAGCCTCAGATCTTGTCACCGGTGGTTTTGATGCATCCATGGATGTTGCAAGAGGGGAGATACATAATTTCTGACAAATAACATTCATTTTCCTCTCCTTTCTCCCCAATTTTTTTTACCAAATGTGAGAAATCCACTGCTTCTGTAGCCTAAATCTTGGCCCTCTGTAAACCACATGTAGTGCATAATTACAAAAGAAACACCGCTGCAAGGACAAAATTAACAAGTTCTGTAAGTTTTTTTCTTTACAAAAAAAAAGCTATCATTTGACGTTTTCTTAAGGCAACCCTTTTGTATTAAGGCAGTCACTTTTGATGAAATAAGAGCTTCTTGATATTTCCATTTGAATATTTTGGTATCTGATTGCTGATGATTTCTGCCAACATTTCTGGGAACTCAATACTCATGGATTTATCCAAAAATGTCTGGAAGCAAAAGCTCAGAAGATTTTCAACCACCTACAAGTGATAAAGCAAAGAATTACTTTCACACGAATACATACAGAAGAACTATTAACCTACATCCTTCCTTCTTCATAACTTGCCGCAGCGCAGGCCAGCGTGGTGTCTGGTTTGCCAGCCACCCTGAGTACGCCTCACACCCTGCTCAGATAACACTTGCAACGCAGGACAGACATGCACAGTTATCCTCATTTTAATTAGTAAGTCTTGTAAATGGCGTTCTAATATAAAACTAGCGAACAGATCGTGCATGGTCTTTACAAATACTAAAGAGAGTTTGTATCAATTCCCATTTTAGCATATAAATAACATACATATGGATAAGCTTAAGAAGATCTTTCCAGGTGCTTAGTACACTAACAAGAAAAAAAAAATAATTTTGAGGTCTCAAAGTTTCCCTTGCCTTATCCAGCTTAAACACCACTTGGACTACTTTGTACTATACGCACAATTTAGAGTACAGACCGCAAAAAGAGACAGCCTGAATTCTGAAATTCCTTGCAAAATCAGACCGCAACTAATACTAAAAATAGCACCGACGCATTATTTTAATGCAATTTCAAACAATTCCATAGATTATTGAATAGTTTGTCTCTACTGTTTTTAAACTTCACATCTCTGCTACTACTGCAAAATCATTTACAATTTCCAAGTTCCTCCATTTTAAAGCACCATCATTTTAAAAAACTAAAGAGACTGAGAATTATATTAATTATAAAATTAATTGCTGTGGAGTCCACTGCAAAAGTAGTCTGAAAGCACCATGTTCACCTCTTTCAATTAGCCTTTAGTTAGACAGTAGAGGAGCACGACCGCCTCCTCCACCCCACTTCCCCCCACATATTTATCCCTTTAAATAAAAAAAAAAGGATAGAGGACATTACTGTCATACCCCAAACTTATTTATCTGGAACGTCTACAGCATTTGTTTAAGAACTTACATCATGCATAGAGTCCAACAGTTTAGTCAGTTGATAAAATCGCTGCCAGTTCTGGCTTGAGTTCCCTTCTCTTTTCACTATGGCCTTTCCCAGCTCTTTAATGTATGTCATACGGATTTCTTCAAACAAAGATTGACTCTTCAGGCCTTCCTTAGGAACTGTAACATTGATACGAACCTTTAAGACATTATAAATCTATGAATTGTGTCATTATTTAAGTTCTCTTACATTAGTTACACAAAAGAGACCAAAAGAAAAAGGACTTGGACTTAATGAAATGACAGCTGAGACACAAGGAAGAGAGAGGAAACTGAGACGGATGACTCATGGAGCAAACAGCATAGGACTGCTGGCAAAATAAAAATAAAAAACCCCAAAGGCAACCCAACAAGAAATAGAGGGAAGGGAACTGGACCATGGAGTCCAACAACACTAAGCCCTGGAAGCGCCTTGATGAAGAACCACCAGGGCTGGAGCTCCCGTGTTCTCAGTGTCTGGGGAAACATGACGTTGGAAAGATTGCATAAAAATTCTGTGTGCCGAGGGAAGAACGAGGGTAGGATCACAGGATGGCTTGGCTTGGCAGGGACCTTGAAAGATCATGTAGTTCCAACCCTCCTGACATGCACCAAATAATGCGTCCAGGCAAGGCAGTAACAGAGAGACTGGACAGCAAACTGACTGCCCAAGCCAGGGAGGACTCAAGTCTTGGGCAGAGCTTCTTGGAATAGGGATGGGACATTGAGATAGCGCCGGCCGGATGAGAAGCTGTGGGTTAGAAACCCAAGGCGCGGGGACCAAGGCCCGTATTCAGACTCAAATTCATGTTAAATCCCTGTGCCTATGTTCTCCTCCTACTAGGATGGTCCTTCTGAAGGCCAGGGACTAGTAAACAAATCAGGACAAATCAAGCATATGGACTCCAGCGGTCCTTAAGATGCTTGATTTGAAGCCTTTGATTACCTTGGTGAAGTGAATGGAAAAAGCTGAAGACAGAGAAGAGAGAGAGCCGAGACAAAGCCGACTGAAAGCAAGAGAGGAGGCAAGAGGCCACTAAAGCACACTCCCTCCCTTAAAAAATTCAACCATTCATCCGTCAGGAGCTGGAGTGAAGTATCTTGTCTGCCTTGTCTACACAGCAGATGACAACATGTCAACTGTTGCTTCAGTAATTTAAATGGAAAAGGTCTGTGAGCTACGTCTATGTGTGAGCTACGTGCCTAGACCCGCGTGGGATTCCTGTTTTACTCCTCCTCCTCTTCCTTTTCTCTTGGAAAACTTACACAGAAACACAATAAACATAAATTAAAATTGTGAAGTCATGGATTAAAAAGCTATACAAATTTCAGCTATTCAATTTTCAAAAGTTCCACAATGTACCACTTACACAATGTATGTACTGGAAAAGAAATGTGAAAATATATTGTCTTTCACTGTGAATGTAACAAAGAGGCCTTCTGCTGGTTAATGCCAGCGCTTGCCATACTTCACTCGTGAATGGGCTTCATTCTGTGAGTGTTGCCTCTTCACCATTTCTGCCACGGAAATTCCTTTAAGGAAATTTCCAATTCCTGTAAAGGAAAGTTGGCCTACACCACATCCAAAACACTTGAGGAATTTTCGGGAGAGATTTCAGAAACTGCTTTAAATCTGCAGTTTCGGGGAAGTTTCAAGTTCCTACAAAGCCCACGGCAGCGCAGAGCCGAAACTTCCTCTGAAAAGAGCCCTTGTCCCAGTTCTGGGCTTGGCAGGCGAGGCTGCGCCGTCCCTGCCAGGCCACCGAGGTGACGGGCCTGGCAGAGCGGGGAGGAGCTGGTCATGGCAGCGTACTGCACCCAACACCTCTCCTGCCCACGCTCGTCACCCAGGGCTTCGCAGCACGTACAGCGCTGGGTTACAACATCCTCCTCCCTCCATTTGGGAAAAGCCCAAAGCTATCAAGTTCTCATTTGTTTGTAAGAATTAATGCTACTATTCACTGGAAATATTAAAGATAAGGAATGTTTGAGCCCTCGGTGTAATGAACTGTTTAAACTCTTAAAAATATTTACTTTTCATCATGTAGAAGTACTATGCTGAAAAATCTTTACTTGCATTGCTGCTCTTACGGATACTTTTAAAGCATACTGGCATACCTGTCACTACACTAAAACAAAAATAATCTTCTGTCAAGCAGAAGCAGCAAAGGCTCCAGGAAATCTACAGTCACCACCTCAGACACGGCTTTCTCAGTCCTGTGGGAGCGCGGGTGTCGGCGTGACGGCCGTGGGACAGGATTTCCCCAGGACAGACAGGCACAGGCTTTAACTGCTCAGACAGACGGAGCGGTGCAAGGCGAGGTGCCCAACTCACGCCTACTCGCAGCACACACACACGGGCTCTTTACTACTGAGAGTCCCTGGATTGAAACGGAGCCAGGGTTACAGCCGAGCTTCCGCAGGTGGCTATAGCCCTGCTGCACACGAGGAGGAAAAAGTCACTGGGTACCAGTGAGTATGAACACAGGGTACAAATAACATTGTAAAAGTTATTTGCGTAATGTCTCAGTGTATTTCTGTATATTCTAAAAGGACTATTTTGACACTGTACTTTGACCTTTCATGCAGTACAGACAACAGAATTTCACTAAGCTGTGACTTGTTTTAACTACTGCATATCCTATCGAAAGACATAAAAACATCATGTAGTGTATTATATAAATCTATCTTACGATATCTATTGTAAATCCACCATATACTTTTTAGATGCAAATGCAAAAAGCTGTAGCTGTATTTAACAATTTTAAATAACTTCTGGGGGAGTTTGGTAACTTTTTTTGGGGGAAACTGCTTCACTGGATCAGAACTTCCTCACAGGTGGTTGTCGGGGTTGTTGTTTTAAGTATTTCATGGGCATGAAGTCATAGCTTTGCCCATTTCTTTGGGTCCTGAACCACTCAGCCAGTTTGTGATGTATTTTTGAAGAATTTTAAGTGGCAAGTCTGAGTTAGGCACCTCTGTGGAGCTGCAAAGTTTTGAACACAGTCCATAAGATCTTAGCATGAATGTCTTGTATCTGCTAAAAAGCAGAACTTCCTTCACTAACCCTATATAGTCAGGTGCCAAGCAGAACATGACTTTTATTGCAAAAAAGGGGATCTTACAGGAAATCCTGTATCATATACCTAACACCATTTTAAACTACACACACACACTCATAATACTGGCAAGTTAAACTTACATTCTTCACATAGGTATTTTAACTATTCACCTACTTGTAGAAAGGAGAAGCAACGTTTTCATGCAGAGATACTCTTCATATGAGACTTGAAGCCGTGATAGCTCTCGGGCAACCATAAGCATATGTTTGCATTGTTCATACATACAGGGTAGATTCATTCTCTGCCTGAGAAATAAGAGTATAAAAATTAGTTAAATGTCTAGCTATCCAAAAATTCTAAATCTAAGTTTTTCCACGCTTCATTCAAGAGCAGCAGGGTTTGTAGAGGCAGATGACAAGCCAGTACTTGATCTATCTCACAGCAAAACAATCTTTGGTTTTCTCCAGTGAACCCATTCAGGGCGATTGCCTTGGTCACCACATATAAACACCGGCCTAGAACTGCAGCACGAGGGGAGCATGACGTATGAAATCCCAGTGTTATAAAGGAAGCCTGTCTTTACCAAGGACCAATCAGTAAGCTCTGTTATCAACACCCAACACAACAGTTCAGCACAAACTTGACACAAAAATCAAGTTCAGTCACTATTTGCTCGCTAGTGATAGCATCAACTTTCCATAACTTCTCAATTTTCGAAGTGACTTCATACTTCTCGTACTCTTTTACGTTCTTAAAGCAATGCCTAGTATTGCAATTAAATTTCATTACCTTTATACTGTAATAATAAGGTTTCTAACCATAAATGGAAAGACACGTCGACAACCGAAGAAAAATCTTGGAAAGCACTTACTTGGAATCAGAATGACAAACATTATGTATTTATACATTCTTTTCCTACTAGTTTTTCTATTTTAATGAAACCCTGCATCAAGACAGGAACTCCTTTTATTTAGTACTTCAGCTGAAGCAACAATCCTCTTTACATGTGCTTTTATAGCTGGTTACTGTGAATACTGCAGAATTACAGTTTTGGGTGGGAAACGAACAAGAACAGATTAATTCTGAAGAGTGTAAGAGAGATTTATGCTTTTCCATGTAAACTTTTGTAGAGAAAAAGATAGGCAAAATAGTACATTTCAAATGCAATGACCACACAATCTCTCTACAGTGATGCTAGCAATTTATTTTTCATTAATGTGTCACCTTTTCTAAGACATTATCTATTCAGTATTATAATCTAAACAAAGACACAGACAAAATTAAATCCCAGTGTAAGTTAACAGTAAAATTTGGTTATGAAACGGCACCAATTCCTCCAAAGCTGCTATCATTTTTCAGTTCTCCCTTTCTTAGCCCTGTAAGAGAATTATATAATGTACCCTCACAAGCATCGTAAGAAACCCTAACTGAAAACAAGAAGAAACAGGCACCTTTCTCAAGGTGCAAAAACCCAAGAATAATAGGAATTCAGATGGGTTTTGAAAGACAGACAGACAAGCTATTGAAACTATTAAAACCAAATCAAGTACAAGTCTAAAACCCCATCATTTCCAGCTGCATGTTGTTGGGCAATTCCTTCGGAGTGGAACAGGACTTTGTGTGGCACCGTCTTATACACAAACAGTATCTACAGCTATATGCATGCACGCACGTACATGAACCTATAAACACTGACGTTACGTTAGACTTCAATAATCAAGGAGTAACGACGAGAATACTAAGTACACACAAGGTAAGTTGCATGAGGTAGGAATAAGATGATGTTCAGTTGTAGGATGTTTCTCAGGGCACTTGAAACAAAGCCACCATTTGGCCGTTTGGCAAATCTTCTCCTAACCCCTCCGGGCTGTATCAAAGGGCATCTTACATATTTCAAATTGAGTAATTTAAACACATTCTATGACAGGGCTCAGCAGTTTTCCTCATGTAAAACTATTACCATTTCTGGGCAGAAGGTTAAAATAAACATTACGAAATGGGTCAGCCTGTCATTTATTTCTATCTGCTGTAAATGCAATCATCACTGCAAGTCTGAGAATCTATACGAAGACATGCAGATTTTTGGTAACGCCAAGGCTATGCAAATTGCAGTCCTCAAAAAATGAGAGCAAAACACAGTCCCCCTCCCCTTCAGAGAAGCCTGAGTGCACAGATGAGCTCTGCACTATGCCCTGGAGGGCAGCGGATCCAGGCTGTGTCAGAACAAGAGGGACGCTGATTCACTGGACAGTCCTTAATGCTGGCGAAGGGTCTGGGAAGAGGTCCCAGACATTCCCCTCACAGATCTCCTGGCCAGAGTGCATCAGATGATCTCAGCTGCCAGAGCTGTGCTCGAAGGGAGGCTGTCCGAGGATCCGGGTCGAGCCACGGACCAAAGACCCAGCAAAGAGGAGGGGCGGCAGGGCTCTACTCTTACTCCCTGCTCCGTTTCACTGGTACCCCTCCCTATAGAGGGCATTTAGCAACTTTATGAATTAATTTACCCACACATAAACCAGATATAATACTTAAAATATGTATTATACTTAACTAATTAAAATAGATATTATACTTAGCGATGACATCACATGTGATTTCTTCTCAGCAGAAACTATCTACAGAACCATACTGACTTTGTGGAGTCTTCAAGTAAAGCTCTGGTGATAACCAGGGCTGGTTAATCCAGGGGAAGCGGGAAGGTCTGGCACAAAAGCTCAGGAGCCGCTGACGTAGGAGGCAGAGCCAGGGCTGGGGCCCGGGGGAGCGCCAGGGCGCACCCCCCGGTGACACTGGGCGGATCGCAGCAGTTCAATGCTTTTGCAATTATTGCCATTCATATAAATTGAGACTTAAAACAGCTGACTAAGAGCGTTTTATCACTTTTGAAGTGATCCTGCTTTAGTGGTTGTAAATGTAGTCCGATTTAAATCACCTTCTTGTTCTGTAAGTATCTAATATTCCTCTGCTTTTGTAACCAGCTACCTCAGAAAAGAACACACAAGTCGGGCATTAGCTGGAAGTTTTAGCTCAATGAAAGCCCATGTACACGGGATGTACATATGCATTCTGTGTGGGATGCATGTTGACAATAAAAGCACGTGATGATTTTCAACACTGCTGTGAGTCATTCAGTTCAGCTAAGTCTATAAAAGAATAAAAATCAGTAAACAAGATGCTGGCATTCTGAAAAACAGATGATACCGACTCCACAGAATTAGTTACAAAAGAATGTTTGGAAAAAATTCTGAGAACCGATAAAACATTGCTTATAAAACTGTAATCACTTGTTATTTTCTTTCTATTCAAACAACACCAATACAGATATTCAGCATGGTATAGAATATTTTAAGGACAAACGAGACCAAGGAGTTGACCTCAAACCTAAGAAGAGCAAAGAGCCAAGATGATGAGCGTGCAGACAGAGTCAAAATCCTAAGACACAGGACTTCCAAGAACTTCTTTCTAAAGCTAGGCAGCAATTAAATGGCATTTGCTACTTGATGAACACAACTGTGCAATAGTTACTGTTGCTCACTGTGCACACCGTGACACAAATAGAGGCCTAAAGCTGATACAGTAATAGTGCCAACTCCAACAAAAGCATTTTTGAATCACAAATAGTGGAAACAGTTATACAATACTACAAAATCGCAGGTTTATACAATCTCCAAATACTAAATGATGGTCTAAAGCCTGAGATTTATTAAGCTGCCAAACTTCTCAGGAACTTGAATTGAGTTTTGTGTGCGTGTGTATATATATAAAAATACATATATTATACATAAAATTGCCAGCTGGTATAGACATACCTCCATAAAAAACCCAACCATTTTTCTTGTTTTGAAACGTAAAATGATGAGCTTACTGAATAGTCACACACTAATCCATTAAAGTATATTAATTCTACCCAGAAATGAAATACAGAAATGTAAATCTAAAATATTTTTCAAAGCCTTACAATAACTTAAAATAAATTTTTGCCTGTCCCTTGATGAAGAGCCGAGTAAGACTCCCCTCTCCCCCCAGCCTGTTTGGAGATTAAAACCTGTCAATGGCTGCTCTGTAGTTTTTTCCCTGTGCAGAGAATTAGCTGGGGAAGAAAAGAGCAGTTTTACACACTAGAGGACTAAGGTGTGCCTACGCAGTTCAGTGGCAGCTTTTCTACTGACTGAAGTGGAAATGGGATCGGGCAGTAATTGCCATCCAACAGATTATCGACCGTAAGGGAGCACTAAATGCTTTCCATTTTCCTGCCCAGGTTTACCAGCGCCAGCTCTTCAGGTCTGGAGCCCTCGATGCCGTTCCCTCCCTGAAGGCTAAGGCAGGAACCGGCCGAGGGACCACTGTGAACTCCGCTGCCTCGTCGGGTGAGCATCTGCAGCGCGCTGCTTGGATCACCCACCTCCAGCTACCACCCTACCTCCAGCTTGTGAGAGGGGGAGAGAGAGAAGGCTGCTTTCATTTCGAGACCTGGATCAACTGCACTAGCCAGGAGTTCAGAAAAAAATGGAAGCAAGAAGAATGAAGTGACCTGTATTCTTGCAGAAATGATAGCTGGATCTTCAGAAACTCGTCTTTCCCCCTTTTTGGTTTTGTAGACAAACAAATTAAAAGCTGTACTGATGCAGAATAAGCCTATGAAGTGAAAACAATGCTATGTATATGTATGGTGAGCCTTTTTACACTCAACAAATGCTATAGGAAATAATTTATTTTCCTATCACAGCAACTTTATAATCCACCCTACACAACCCTATCAGACGTATTAACTCAGGATATCCAATATGTGATAAACATTATTCAAATACATTTGATGATTTTTTTGTGTCCCCCCCACCAATAAATGATAGGAGTACAGACATAAAAATGGAATATTCAATAAATATTAAATTTTTAGGAGAAGACTGGTCAAATGACTAGGCTGGACAAATGATCTGTTAGCTGCAAATGTAGCATTGGAAACCTCTTAACAGGTTAGACAGGTTCTTTACGTACAGCTCAGTTTCACACAGTTGCCTGAAAAGTGTTGACATGAACTAGTGGATCTTGCTGCTCCGTATCTAAGTAAGTGGTAACTACACAGGAATAATACTGGACAAGGGTTGCTGCAAGGATAAATGCATGAAAGACTGATGTTGCTCAGATGCTTAGCAGATACATGAAACTAAAGAAAGTCTTATTATCCCCATAAAGAATTCAATCTTAAATATTTTGCAGTTTGTCCATTTAAATCACCAAGGCTTGGAGAACCCTTCAAAGACAGAGTTTCTCTTCCTGAAGCTGAAGACACTGAATTGTACCAAATATGAGGACAAGTCTTTAAAGCTCAGAAACTGAGTAAAATAAATGGTTTCTAGAAACCCACATAAAACCCAAAGAAAATTAAAATAGAAGTAATTGAACTTATCTGTAACCATACAACTGACACAGCGGAAGGCACTGTATGCTCTGTTGTTATGTATTATTCCTCCTGCCCCCATTAACATTAGCTATGCAACCTTAGCTCTCAGCAGCAGATATAAAGTATTAGTGACTCCTCTGCAACCACTACTCAATAACTTATCCTGCATTCACATTCCTGAATACTTCACCTGTGTTATGCTGCTGCAAGCTACAGGTAATGGTGGCACAAAGGAAGTGCTTTGAGACCAACTCTGTGTCTTCATTACAGCAATAGACTAAAGGAATATGAAGAAATAATGTGATTATAAGATGCTTGTCTGTTCCATTTCTTGATTTACATTGTACGTAATAACACCTATACTTTTATTATGACCCTTCTGAGGGTCAATAGTTTATAAGCAAAATTAAAGGAATTTTTTGGGTGAAAAGCAGGCTAAATATATTTTAAAAAATCATACTAATTGAGATTTGCATAGGTGTAATTCCATATACACAGCAAGATGTTTATCACTTACAGCATAATGTGATACATACAATTTTGTTTGATGTGTAAACTCAAATTACGCAACAGAAATGAAAACCCAACCACGTGAATATTTGCCACTATTTTGTAAGGCCGAAATGATACAAGTCTGCCTGAGGGGCTCATGTGAGGCTTGGAAGTTTTTGCCAACTCCTCAACTTGTTTATACTTCCATTTAAGAAAAACAAGTACATCATCAATCTAAAGGCTGTGGCTTGAAGAGACGGAAGACCTCCTGGAATTATTGTATTCTAACACAGAGTATGGGTAAAGACATATAGTTTTGTTCTAGTCCTCCACTGAAATAATGCTTTGAAACTACAATTAATAGATATGAAGCCAGAACAAATTCTTAGTTACAAATGAAAAACATTCATATAAAGAACAGATCTGTAGGAATGTCATTTGCAGATCTCAAAAATTACAAGTCTGAACAACTTGTACCTCTTTATCTGCATGCAGAAATCTGAAACTACTGAACAGGAAGCCAAAAATCTGATGCAAACAGCTTTAGTTAACTGCAAAAATGACCATGATTCTAGATTTCAGACAATCAAAATGAAAGGTTCTGATTCTGTTACACACACAACACCTATGTGTAACTGTATTTAGTGGAATCAAGTTTTAAAATTTCTGAGGAAAACTCATTTTTTTCCTATTATTCCAGAGAATTCACTGTAATGTTATTAAATATTACAACTGTTTTTAGACTTATCAAGTAATGGAGTTGTTCTGACTTTCAGAGGATGCTACTTTACCTTTATTTATTTTATAATGGTTAACGGGTTTTAATAAGTATCTGATTCTTACATCAAATAAAGTTAACTTATTACTCTACCTTGGACCTGTTTCTAGCATACCTAAAACATTAAGCAAGAACTTTAGGGGTGGGGTGGGGGTGAGGGGTGGGAAGGAGTTGTTTGGGTGAAAGATCACTAAGATGCCTACCAGAAAGTAGCACTGAATAAACCCCAGAATGGTTTTTAGGGGATATTATGTACCCCAGTACTATCTTTCGAATGATGTATCAAGCAGAGAGTGGACACACCTGATCATTAAAATCCAAGTGCATTTTTTTCTTGGTGTCTGTGTCTCTCTTGTCCTACCCAACATTTTAGCATCAGCAATGCTTCCCCAACGGCACTGCCCCTCTGGCTTCCCCTGCGGTACTGCGCTTCATAAGCTTCTTATAACTCATGCAGTGGTTTTATGTGTTATTCAGTATGTGTGATGTTTAACTCAGAGGTGGCTGTATTTTATTCATGAATGGTACATAAAAAGTTACGACCAGAGAGTGTTTTATGGGGAACCTGTAGCACGCTGGAGAAGGAATTGCAGTTCTCTCAGTCTACATACTTCATTGAAAACAAATGTCATTTTGATAAACAATTTATGTACCAAAACTGTAACTAGAATGAATTTGAAAATTAATATTTAGTATAATGGGATTACCCTTGCAGGTTTTTTTTAGGAGTATCGACACATACTTAGCTGTAAAGCTCTGTGGTTTTGACCCATCGATAAAACTGCAGGAGACCTCTGACTTAAAGCAAATTAGATGTTATTACACTTATTAGTGACAATATCAATTATTTCAATTCCACCACACGGAGACTATTTTACTCCAGAGACATATTCTAAGAACTTTAATAAACATAAGTACGCAGATGGACCCTCACCCGGCATCTGCTCCTCACCTTTTTAAAAAAAATATTTATAATAAAGAAACCATTACAGTTTATAAAAGCCTGGAAAAATATTTACACTGAAAAATAAAGTAAATAAATAATCATGAAAAAGAAGTAGTCTGAAATGTAAATGGCTAATCTCATAGCAAATGTAACAATTTTTTTTTTTTTTTTAAACTGAGAAGAGATTTGGGAGATTCGATACTGAAGTGCAATAGCAACAAAAATATTAAGACCATTGTCTCAAAATGTGCTAAAGGGATTAGTACTGCCTCCATTTTAAAGACAGGAAAACAGAGACATGAATAATACCTTGTCACTTGCATCACTCTTCAAATACTGTCAGTGAAATTGTGATGCTAAAAAAGTTCTGTGATTGTACGTGTCAAAGGCACTGTGTAATTATATTTATTAGTTTTAGTCCCCACAAATGGACTGTGCCATTTCATGAAAAAAGAAATGGCAAATCCATAGTGATAGCATCAAATTAATTGGAATCTGCAGATTGGCAAACTAGATTTTGAGTGGCTCCGGCCAGCAACCTCAAAGATTTACATCTGCAGACTATTTTCAGCAACTAATTCAGAATACAGACAAAATGCCTCGACAGGCTTTATAAATATTGCTAGCAACACTGGAATTGCAAGACTGAAAGATCACTTGAAAGCTCTGTTACAGACCACGCAGACACTCTTCCACCTGCTTGAAGAAGCTGCTTTTTAAAATACGAGATGAAGGACACAATCGCTGAAATGGCTTCAAAGTAAAAGGCAGGAGAGTGTGACAGTCCATCGGGACTGATTCCCGACTACATCCCTACAGGAGAGGGTTTAGACAGAGTGTTTGCTCTCCAGACTAGGGGCAGAAAGGCGTAACCGAACCTGATCTGCTACTACACCTCTGAAATAGTATATGGAAAGTAATATAACTATGCATATGTCTGCGCAAAATGTTTATACCAACTGAATCTCAAATTGAGCCTTCTGCCCATCACCTCAACAATCCTGAATTCCCTCTTTCACTCCTTTACAACATGGAATTACTGCGCAACATGAATTTGAAGAATACAAGGAAAATGATGCAGGGTGCAAATTCAACTTTTCTTGAAAATCGATAACAAAGTTCAACAAAAAAAATGTCAGACAAGTTTTTCCATTCGTAATCTTTCTTTTTAGCCAGAGTTTAATCAGGCTCAGATATAAACGTTTAACGGATCAAGAACTCTGTGAAACTGGTAGGACCATACTATCACTTCTGTACAATAAACATGACAGAACATTATGCAATTTGCCAAACTTTTCTCTCCATCCTAGATATATTTTTAGCTTCAACTGTGTTGGCTCTGATAAAATGAATGATTATAATGAACGGTGCAGGAACAGTCACAATATGGAACGTTTTAGTACAAACACCTCCCACAAAAACTTCTTGATATAAATACACTTAATATCTAAAATACCTTTCTTCCATTTGACTTATTTAAAAACTCTAAGCAGTCTGCTAAAAGAAAAACAAGTTGCAAATGACAGACCGATTTGTGATCTCTGCAAGAATTTGCTACCCAGTGATTCACATCTCAAGTGTAAAACCCAGGAATACTGCGTGGAGTCTAGTACCACCCTGAGAAACCTGGAAAATCACTCACGTCTTACTTACTCGTTAATAATCAGATCTGGTGCAAAGCACAGGAGATTTCCATTTGATTGTTTATATGACCTCCATCCTAGAGCAAAAGCCATTAGGAACATCCATGAGTACTGGAGAAGGGTCATTTGGTCATCCAGATGTAAATTTCGGAAACCTAGAATAATAAAGATCGAGGTGTGACAGTATTCGTTGCAAAAAATGAAAAAAACGTAACTGTGAAAAGGACCATCTTATCATCAGTACAACTTCTGTATTGCCAACGTAGATTACCACTTCTAAAAGTGTATTTGATAACAATTTCTGTAACTGTGATGGCTGTACCTGAAATAACAAAATTTCTTGCCATATTACAATCATCTGATTCAGTCAAGTATCTCTGTATTTTAGATTAGATTTTTGGTGGAAGAAAAAAAAGGAATTAGAACAGTAAGATGTTTCTTATGAGAAAGTTCTTATTGAATGAAAAAAAAAAAAAAGCACTTTAAAAGGGGTGCAAAATTTCAATGCCATTTTCCAGCTAGTAAGGTTATATTCAAATACTTAGCATACCATTAAGGAATCCTTTGTCCATTCAAAATTTTGCATACGTAGAAATTAAGTGTTCCTAACCATAGGACTCAAATTACATCTTCTGGACAATATGACTACGTACGAGTCTTGAGCGGTTTGAATAGAAGGCTTCAGTACAACTCGGCCTTGAGCTGGTTTGAATGTGTAACTCTCGACCACACAAAACATATATAACACAGAAAAACAGGCAAAAGAGAGCAACAGAAAGAGTAACTCTTGAACTTTGCATCATACATTATATTCACATTTATATATATACATTTTCAAAATAAATTCTCAGCACCCCGTCTACAAAAGCGCACGCACACTGAAAGTGCCGGGCTCTGACGACCATGATGTCAGTTACTTTGTGGATGGACAGAGTACCAGATGGATAATTCTTGACAGGTACTACAGGTATTAAAAGGGGATGTAATGTTAAAAAAATCGGAATATATGTGTGCGCTTATCTGGAACTGATGGTCAGTTAGATAGATTATAAAAGACAACAATTATATTTAAAATACACTATAATTCATTTGGCTATCTTCCAAAAATAACAGTATTTTTTACTTTTTGAGAGAGCAGTCCACTAGACAATAAGTGGTGTAGTGTCAAATTTTGTTTATTCAACAACAATCATACACTGAACTTACAAAATACGTATTGCACTGGTTACCATCACTGTGTCTAATCTTGTAATAATATGTAGCATGAACAGAGACGATTAAACAATAAGGAAATGTGTAAAATCTGAAAATTGGTCCCTTAAACAGTCTTAAAATGTAGGCAGCTTTTAATTTGCAACACTAGTTCCTGTCAGATCCTGCCTACATTTAGTTAGAAAATACTGTGCCACATTGAATCATTATTGAAGTCTGAATTCAAGTTGATTTAATTTTATTAATCATCTGACATGTAAAGAGCTCATAACAGTGCTGCTTCCTGAAGACGTTTAACTAGACAGCGTTGAGTAGGTTATAGGTAACAAAACTGGGTATGTCTAACAACTTCAAGAAGAGCTTCTGCCTTTGGAGACAGCGGTAACTGCCATTTACTACTTCTAAAATACAAGCCAAGTGTTTCAAAGTTATTTCAAACTTACTGGATCAAATCTTGAAATCTTTGCTCAAACCCTCCTCAGGAAAAGGCTATTTTGAAATCCCAACTAAAGGGTTTAGCAACCAATGCTGGCTTACTGTTAGTATGTCTGATGGTGTACAACCAGTAGCAGTGTATACAAGTTAAATACTCATGAAGAACCACCTTAGCAACCAAAAAAAAAGGAATAAAAAAAAATAATGAGAAGAATAGTTCCTATTAATATAATTATTAAAGAGAAGATTGGCATTTTCATTAAGAGCATATGTTCTAACCTGAAGGGTTTGTCTAATTAGGGAAACTGTTCAGAAGAGATTATGAACACAGAACTGTTTTATAAAAACGGTATCTAAATTTGTATTTGTGAATACCAGGATGGTCTCCTGAAGACTTGTCCCAGAAGAAAGTGTGCGCAGGTGAACTTCTCCTAATGCAGACCTTGGCTCACTCAGCGTAATTCCCCGTTACAGAAAAGCCTTGACACACATACAAATCTCCCTGGACACATATATTTGAGTTTACTAGCCTTTCTTTCCTACTGTTAATCTATTTCCCCTGCCTCAAAAGAGACACCATTATGACTCAAATGTCATTATCAGACTTTTTTTTTTTTTTTTTTGGCAGACCTGTTATGTGATGTTATTCTTGGGCAACATATGCATTATGGAGGTGTGTTTGCTAGGGCTTTTGGAAACAGGTAACTAACTGTACTGAGTAGAAGTGAAAGGGAGAAAAACACTAGTCTTTGTTCTGTCAGGAATAAACAGATCTTCAGCTTTGGGAGAAGCCGGGGCCGAAAGTAAAGACATACTACGGGATGTTATGAGTTATGTCCAAGGCTGAGATTTGACATCACTTCTTCTGTAAGGCAATTGCTAACTGTGTCTTCAGGTGGGAGCCAAAATAGCAACAAACCTCCTACATTCCCCAGGTGACAGTCAGTTTAATCGTGTAGCTACAGTGCTTGAGAGACAATGAACATCATGGCTTCCACTATGGGACTGCACGCTCAAACGCCTGTTTCAGTTAAGAAAAAACTACAGGTATGGTGAGAGTAGTAAAAAAAGAACCATCCATGAATGCAGACCCAGACAAGCCAGTACAGCAGCACCAGTCTGTAAAAGTCAAGAGAACCTCATTGCTAAAAATATTCAAGAAATAATTATCTAAGAGGTGCAGCTAGAGCTAATGAAAATAGTTCTCTATATTACTTTTATAAACAAATCTCTATTTTATTATGAATTTTAACACTCAATGGTCAAAGGGTTCAAGTAAAATGACGTAACTTGTAATCCTAGTAAACAAATTTTTGCATCCGTGTTTTTCTGCTTTTCCACTCCAGATGTATGAGACACGAATCAGCTCAGATATTACTAAAGCTTTATCTGTGAAGGCTTTGAAGGATACCAAATACGAAGAGAGATTTTAAGTACAATAGACTGCGCTTCGTAATTAACGTGTTTGCCTATTACCTGGTATTGCCTTTGCCCACTTCACTGCGGCTACTACTTGCCGTCCTCCCAACATGTTGAGGGTTGACAGTATCCGCCAGCTGGAGTCTGGCAGCGTGCTGTCGTAGCCCGAGTACAGCACCTCCGGCTCGATCACTTCCAGCAGGGAAACCAGGGTCGGGGTCAGCTGCGGCAGGGAGGCAGGAACGATGCTCTTGTTTCCAGGCGTTTCGGAAACATCCCGCGTTCCCGTTACGTTAGTCTGCTGAATTCCTTTTATCTTCTTCTTTGTTTTTCGAGCTAGGAAAGTTTTGGTAAGTCACAGGTTAGATAATGGAAAGTGACCACGCAGCAATAAAAACTAACAGAGGAAATGCTGCTTCCATTTTCCTGCAGTTGTAGATCAGACAGTTGAAACTCTTAAAGCATTTTTTCATAAATCTGTAAATAATTTCATTTCAATTCTAATTAAACTTCCTGTGAAAATAAGTTTATTATATGTTTTAATGAAAGTCACATTTATGTTAATGTTTTAAAATGTTAAACAACACCTGCAGGTAGTACAACTACAAGGCCTGATCCTGCAATTTCTGTTACATGCAAAATTTCAGTGAAACTTTATGTGACAGCATGACACCTGTTTGGAAATATTTGCAGGACTTCGCACGTTATAAGTTCCTTAGAATATTAAGTATAGAAACCATACAGAAGAAAGGAAAAAATATATTTAATGGGTAAGAAGTTATTCAATCTCTTGAGCCAGGGAAAACATTTTTTTGAAAATGCTGGGCAGGAGGAGGTTTTTCTTTTGCCAACTCTCTTGCATATAAATCATTGCTGCGTAATTAAACCATAAAACTCATTCGCCAAATAAATAAAACATCACACACAGACGTTAACTGTAAACTACAAAAAGTTGGAGCAACAATTTTATTAGCATATTGTCAATAATGGAGTCTCCTACTTGGCTTTCAGCTCTCCTGGATGCAGGCTGCTACACTGAACACACTATTTAACCGAGACCAAAACGAAACCCAGTTCTTTTCCTGCGTCTCAATTAATTAATTGGTTTCTGTTCTGAAACTTCCAGATAAATCAGAGGCACATAAAAGCATCATGTAATGTGGTTTCACATTCAAAGTTTCTACTGACCTATTCAGAATCTCTAATCATCAGAAATGCACCAACTCTGTAGCTTAACAACATATAAAATCCCCCTCCTGACCGCGTTTCTCCCACTGGCTAGGACAGAGACTTCAGAAACTAACTGCTAAAGATAAGAAATTCTCTATGGACGTTGTATAAATTGCATTTTCCCAAAGGCTTATACACTGGCCACATTTGCCAAGACTGTCATGGGGGAATAGCAACAGTTATTTGCTTGGACCAAAGAGCTTCTTGTTATTCTCATCTAAATTTTGAAATGGCTGCTCCAAAATCCTTTCAACATTCTGGCATTTTTTGCCCCATCATCCTTGTTCTCAAAAGAACGAGGCCGCACCTCGAATACTGTGTTCAGTTTTGGGCCCCTCACGACAAGAAGGACGTCGAGGTGCTGGAGCGTGTCCAGAGAAGGGCAACGAGGCTGGTGAGGGGTCTGGAGAACAAGTCTGATGAGGAGCGGCTGAGGGAGCTGGGGTTGTTTAGCCTGGAGAAAAGGAGGCTGAGGGGAGACCTCATCGCTCTCTACAACTACCTGAAAGGAGGTTGTAGCGAGGGGGGGGTTGGTCTCTTCTCCCAAGTAACAAGCGATAAGACAAGAGGAAACGGCCTCAAGTTGTGCCAGGGGAGGTTTAGATTGGACATGAGGAAAAATGTCTTCACCAAAAGGCTTGTCAGGCATTGGAACAGGCTGCCCAGGGAAGTGGTTGAGTCGCCATCCCTGGAGGTATTTAGAAGACGTGTAGATGTGGCGCTTAGGGACATGGTTTAGTGGTGGACTTGGCAGTGCTAGGTTAGCAGTTGGACTTGACGATCTGAAAGGTCTTTTCCAACCTAAATGGTTCTATGATTCTATTCTGTGAAAAGCAAACGAACTGCTTTGACTTAAATTTACATGCACATGCCTGCAGCTTAATGCAGACACCTGGTATGGAGTATTTCCAGCCCAGAAAGTCCGGTAAAACGATAAACAAAAGTGTATCTGATAAGACAAAGTATTATGCAAGAATTTTTATTATGCTACGTTACTAGACCTGTCTTAGATATATAGTTGTAACTCACAAAAAAAGAAGATTGAGTTAATGTATTTCTTTACCATTTATTTTCAAATATAAAAATACCACAAATTCAAAACCAGCTCCTTAGGGCAAATTACGGAAGATAATCCCCTACAGATAAACTCGGCAAGGAAATAAAAGCATCCAAGATTTTCTGTTAAAAACAAACAACCCCCCCCAAAAAAACCCATCCACCCCTGCAGTTTGGCATCCAGCGAGATTGTCCAGGCTTCCTATTTTATTGCACAGGTTTCCTGCCCATTGGGCAGATGGCCTGTGCACCTGAACCACGCAGGCAGTTCACCGTCCTGGAAGATGATGAAACGTTCCCACCACTGTGCTGAAGGCCAAACACTGTCAGACAGACAAGGAGACCATGCACCTCACTTCTAAAATGGGATTTATAATGACGAAAACCACTGCAGTTACAGAGCAGGGCAATGAATATTAGAAAGAGGAAGAGATCCTTCAAAAAACTGAAATAAATTCAAAATGAAGATGACAGAAAAAACCCATAAATTGCCAACAGTTTAATTATAAAATGCAGTATGAAAGGCCAAAAAAATTATGAGATGACTTTTTACAGGCATAAAACCTAACAATAAATTTTTTTTCAAACACATCAGAAAGAGAAAGGGTGCCAAAGAATGCCTAGGGTCAATTAACAATGAAAGCAGAAATGAGAATTCAAAGAAATAAAGACTATAGTACAAAATATCATTATTCTACTGTATAAATCTCTGGTACCTGCAGCTTGATAGTTCTAAGTTTTTTCCAGTCCCCTACACCCAAAAAAACCATACAATAGAAACAAGAAAGTTCCAGAAAAGGGTGATAAGTAGGGCCAAAGGTATGACTGATGATAAACCAGACTGTAATAGAAAATTATCAAGCAACATGTTTCTAGTGTACGAGGAGCCACTTTTGTCTCAGCACAAGAGCAGGTAAGAACTAAAATACTGCATGGTAGACTTCATTTATTTAAAAATAAGTTAGTCTGCTACCCATTACCTAACAGTGAAATTCACTGTAGGTATTAGAAACCTAGAGGTACTCGAGATGTGACGGGACAGATTCATGGAAGAAGTCTACCAGCAAGTAAGGCTAAGTGAAAGGGGCCTTCAGACTGACATGCTCGGATATTTTGATCTCTTGCTATTCATTAACTGGTTTGCTTATAACCATTATTCATGCACTGAGGATACACCAGATGACTTTTCAAAAAGAAATTACTGTCTAAAAAGTATGCAAATTTAATTATCTTTTAAAGAACAGTAATTCCTGAGCTGTGACCCTAAAATAGCCAAAATAAAAGGAACTCTTTTTTTAGCCTCTTCTGCACTTTATGCTGCCTTCCAGTTTTCTTTTCTACAAGATCTTCTGTACGACCAATTCACCATCTGTTCAGATCTGTCCAATAAATCGTTGTTTTCATGGTTGTTTTTCACTGTTTCACACTACCTTGGGTTCTTCTATTTTTGCGTTGCTGAGTTTCTAGATCTCTTTTCCTTCTCAGTCACAAAAGCTTCCCCCCTGCCTTTTCCAACAACTTATATAACAATATCCATCCTCCAAAAAGTCACTATTCTCTAGGATTCTCTGTGCCAAAATTCAGGCAAGCAAACTATAGTTGGAAGGGCTCCAAACTACATGCGGAAAAGTGGCAAGTATCAGACGTCATTCAATTTTAGGTTTTTTTGGTGCAGAAAGGCAACTCAAATAACATGTCCTCGAGCCTGAGACAGCTATATTGGTGTCTACTTTAAAAAGAGTTCACATAAATTGATGCAGGAATTGCATGCAGGAAATGCATGGAAAGGCTTACTATTAGAGTAATAGACATAATAAGGTGCTTATTCATATAGATAAATACATGAACATGATATATATATACTGAAAACAACTATGGAGAGAAAAAAATAGAAACAAGTCTTAAAACAAAATGTATTCTTTTCCACTTCAAAATGAAAATTGTGGGGTTTTGCATTGTTCTGAACTTTCTGTGGGCTTTACTCTTACCTCTGTTTGCTACTGGCCACACCAGCCCCAGCAGGGCATTGCATCTTTCCACCTTGGACACCAAGGACAGGCAAGTGGACTGCCTTGCTATTATCTCTGAAGTGCAAGGTTCAGCCCACCGGGAGTGTCTGACAAGCTAAATCTAGCTCCTGGGAGACATGCGGTGACAACCTCACGTACTTCAGGGATTTATTTTAGAACCCACTATTGTAGATTTTGGCCGTTAAGAGATGCAACTCACATCCTGCACAGAGATCACAGTAACACCTCAAACCGACCAGCCACCTCCCTCTCTTCCTCCCTGCAAATCTCTACCATGAAGCATGGGATGTACTTGTAAACACGTCATAGGAGGGGAAGCATTTCAGACCGTTGGGTTTTCTCCCTTTGCTCTGAAGGAAGGGGCAGGGCATGTAGAGCCACCTGCAGGGCAGAAAAACTGGTGATTCGTCCTCCCGAGAGAGGTTGGAAGCAGAAGAGGAAGAAAGGACGTGCTAACATAGACTCTAATAGGAGTATCATCTATCTCTTCAACATAATTCACCACTTAGATTTTAGCAAAGGATATTTTCACTGACTGAAATGAAACTCTGTTCGTATTTGTATCTGACAAATTCATTTTTGACATTTTTATTTTATCTGACAATTTTGATTATACAAGTATCACCATGATAACTATGCTAGTAAGTACTGTATTAATATCTACAGCTCAAGGAAAAAATATCAAGCACAAAATGTAGCTGACACTAATAAAAATGTTTTATGCCATTTTACAACTGCTGCTAAATCTCTAGTTGATGTGTTCTTCAGTTTCTCATAAGCCATCCAGGACTTAGCGGAGAATAAATATGTACTGGTACATTTAAATTTATTTATTTAACCAATCTTTTCTAGAGAGATTCTGACAGATATTTAAGAAGAATCCACAGCATGAACAAAAGTAATTTCCTTTTCTTCAGTTTGAAGATATAAGCTCCACTTCAACCTTAGATCTGTGTCTCTGGGCTTTCCCTCTCATCTGTGGTTTCAGTGTCAGGTCACTCTCCTGAGTAAGGATGGGCAGGCGTCACACTTCCCTACAAGAGTTCTCCTAGAGTTCTGCTGTCTCAGATTCAGTGAAAAAGCAACAAGATATATATGTGCTGACAGGAATAAAAAATAACTCTGGTTTGTGCGTATGACTCACTTCTGCTGAACATACTGAGAGACAGAGCGATTGAGTACGGATAGGAAAGTATAGGAGAAATCTTAGTGTAAAAAAATCTTGCTTTTCATTAAAATGCTCACACACACCATAGAATGCAGTACTTATTTTTAACATATTAAAGTGCTGCTCAAATAATTGCTTTAGCTTCATAAGTAGCATGACCTTTATTGTCTAGGACTCAAAAATAAAAAAGGGATTTGAGCATCTTAAGTTACCTTCAAGGTTCATGCCAGCTTGAAGACATTTCCGGTAGCGGCACGCTGGACAGTTTTTCCTCCGAATTTTGTCAATAATGCAATCATTTCTCCCAGCACACAGATAGTTGTGCTGCCCTGTATTCACGAAGACAAACAAAATAACCATAAGCTCTACAATTAGAGTAGTAGATGAAGTTGTTCATTCAGTAACATTAAGGATCTGGGGACTACGTAATGTCTTTACTTACTGTACTTAATTTCTTGCAAAAAATACGATCAGTATCCATATGACTTCATATATCTATACACTGAACAGATTTCTAATATGACACCAAAGCCAATAAATTTAGGAAGAAATCCTATTCTCTGTTAACATCAGGCAAATTCCATTTTTAGAACTATTTTTCTCTCACATTCCTCAAAGCTATCTTCTACAGCATGTTTCCAATTTCCCTAAATAGTTTCACAAGAGATGTAAACAACATTCATAAACACATTTTGAAAGTATACATGTCAACATTTCTACAGATACATAGACATAGCTTTCACCATCTTGAAAGTCACGAAACCTCCTCTGGTTTAACTTAGAGTCTGAACTGGACAAGCTAAGTTCTCTGACATTTTTATGGATTCACAGATTCAGAGCAAAACTGACCCTAGAAATATGGCAACTTGAGCTACATATAAAAAATAACTGTTTTCCTTAGCTGTTAAGAGCAGAACAACAGAAGAGTAGTATCTATTCTTAATGATCTGAATGATTGTCTCAAGATAACTTTAGAGAAACGTTATTACTAAAAGATATATCCTTCTCTCAGATAGGTATCAAAAACCAGATGTTTCTTTAGTTGGGAGAAAGCCGCTACCTAGGCTTTTACACTGTATTTCAAAGCCCAGATAGTGTAACAGTGAGAGAAACAAAAATATTTTCCAAGTGCTGAGTTATTAACAATGGAGCCTAAGAATCTTCTCACAGAAAAAGAGCATGGTTAAGGAATTTGTTTCAAGTCAGCTGTGAAAATTATGGGTAAGCAGAGTCCATTACTATGGCTTTAGTCAAACTTCTCCAGTGAAGTGTTTCAAGTTCCTTGATATTCCAAGGAAGCCCTGAACATTTTTCTGAATGAGCCCCCCTTTCTATTTCTTTTGAAGAAGAGGAAGCCTTACTGACCCTTGTGTCATCTTTGTGTTTAAGAGAACTTAAAAAATAGATCCATGATTCACGATTCTGTTTACCATTAGCATACTAACACGTATAGAACAAATATACATGCACACACACGAAATATGCACTGATGAATAGTTGTCATCACTGTAGCAGAACAGAGGCTTTAATTTCATGTCTCTCAAAGTTGTTCAACTGAGACCATGGTTTCACACAGTCAATACGGATGTTTCAGATGTAGATCTTCCTGAGCTGTTCCATTTTTTTTCCTAACAAAAAGCTTCATCTCCGTGAAAGTAGTTTGATTTCTTGTATTTACTGCTTACCTATGCTTGCCTTTTTTAGGTGAAAGCTACGCTGCTACTTTGTATTACATTATATTAAAGCCTTCTTGTCACATGAACATTTTGTGGAAAAATGAAGGGAAGTTGATTCCACCTTCTGCTTCATGCCGTCTGACTGCTGCCCAGAGGACATGCCAGTTGCACAAAGGAATGCATTTCAAAAAACAGACAAATATACTCCACAAACAAGATACTGGTAAAAATTGGTAGTGAGCAAATGGAGATATTTCCAAGGGAATTTACAGCAGATAGGGGCATTTTACAGAGAGGCCAAACATTCTTCAACGTTGCAGTGCCCATAGCACAAGTCGGCGCCTGGGGCTCTGAAGCACTATGAGACTGAATGAGTCTTTGCTCATTTGAGCACACCGGCCTATAAAAAGGTTAGAAATTACAGACAAAGGATTTTGGGAGATGGAATTAAAAATGCTGAAGAACAAGGACAATGTGGAGCACAGCAGGAGGCAGAGGTGTCGGGGGAACCTGGAGCAGAGGAGAGGTGTGAGGACCTGAAGCAAGGTGAGGAAGCGGAGGCGGGGAGGAGTGGTGAAGATCTGGGTTGGCAGCAGGGTGGGGGTAACATGCTGGGAGGTGAACAGGGTTGGTTCTGGAACCAGAGAAAATGAATCGCGAGGGCTCTGAAGCATCATGAAAGAAAGAACTAGAACAAGATGGTTTTGGCCATCCTGGGTTCCTGAAAAAAGGCCTGTTTGCATGAAGAACTGTGTGTAAATATACAGCTGCTGTTCCACCTTCATCCTTCCTCTTCTCCTCTAGTTCTACTCTCGGCTGAAAGAAATACACTTTATATTGATTTTCTAGATACTGATACTTTCAGTTTTTGTGACTATTTCCATCACAGTATACACGTGTGTAGACAAAGCTACAGAAAAAGGGTTTCCGGCTAAAGGCTGGATAACCAATGTGCAGAGTCAGCTTGATCTGTATACTAACAGGTGCCTGGCAGCTATTAATAAAAAGGATATTAAAGAAAAATTCTTTTTACATATGTTCCTAATAAGAAAAATGCCTGTAAGAGACAAAAGCAAATTATTTGTTCCTTAAAGTGCATTCTAGAACTAACAGATCCTGGAAGAGCTCCTGTAAACATCCACAATATCTAATCGGAAGGATTAAGCTTGGGATAATCTGTGGAACAATAAAAATGAAAGTGGAGGTAAGCCTTGAGAAATTTATTGCAATTTTTCAGCTATAAGCCTGCTTACATTTTTAACATTAATACAGTTGATATAAGATGTGGCAAGTTGCATCACTGATCAAAAGGAATTACTGGATTGACTTCTTCACGTATCAATACTTTCATGATTTGTTTAAGCCTGAGGACAGGCAAAACCATCGCTATGACATGTGTTCAGCTGCCATATAATACTTCTTCCGAGGGATATCCAGTGACCTTATTTTAATTGAAGATACAGGTGATTATTTGCTTCAAATAAAGAGCCTGGCTCTAAATGGGAGCGCAACTCCAGACAGGACCAGTTGGGAGTCACGGAGAACACAAGCAGCTCAGTGCTTTGCACTTGAGCTCATATCGTCTCATTATACTTCAGATACAGCTTCAGCTTCCCACAGAACTGACATCCTTTCCCCTTGTGACTAGCAGAAACTGTGATACAAACTTGACTTTTCCGATCGCTCCGAGAGGCTCTGCATTTCCACGGAGCTCCCCATTGCATCCAGTGAGCTGGGAACTGGGAGAAAGTGCTTCTTCTGAAAGGCTGAATGGTGGCTTGTCTTTGTCAGCCTTCCCTCTTCCCCAGTGAAAACCAACTTGCAAAAATGTTAGCAAAAAATGACAGTCTGATTCACTTCAAAATACCCAGGAATGGCTGCATGAGACAGGAAACCCTGTAAGGCTGTAACTAAGAACAACGTAATTTCAGAATAGAGGAATTGCTATCCTTTCAGAGACACTGAGAACATACTCCAGCTTTTCTGCATCTCTCTGATACTGAAGCAAAGAGTCAGACATTGAGGTAGAACCTAGTTCATTACATAATGGCTGCTTATGCAGCCCCAAAATCACAAATTGCTTATTCTGCTATACACACTACAGACTCACATTTAGTTTTCCATCATCTCTATTTTCTAGAACGATTTTCTTCCTGTGATTAGAGAGAAATCTTGATGATCCAAAACTACACACATGTTCCTGTTATCTAGCTACCCCTGCAAATATCACACGTGGACATGTATTTAATATAATCAGTATTGCTTATAGGAAAAATTGTAAAGCTAGATAAATCTCTTCTATGCAAGATTATAAAGTTTCATGTACAGTTTTATACACAAAACCACCTAACATTAAACATAAAAATCACAAACTTTACAAATCTAATGCACACAAATATCTGTATATAAATAGAACAAATAAACAAAAACAACAGTGAAAGAAAACGAAAGAAACAAAAAGCCAAGACAACAATACATCCTTTTACACTATGAATGAATGGGAGCATTTTATAAATGTAAATGGAATCTATGCTTCAGATAATCACACCATTATCAATGTTATTCACTATGAAAAGATCAGTGATAGAATGGATGGGATTTTCCACTAGGTTTCTAGCAAAACCATGGATTCCAGCAAGATTAAACAGACTGGTTTTGAGTGTGGATGACATGTACATGGGGTTTATATTTTTAAACAGCAAATTCATCAAAACATGTCTTACCTTCCACAGCTCTTTTGAAGAACACTTTGCAGCTGCCACAAGTAAGAACACCATAATGACACCCAGAGGCCTCATCAGAGCAAACAAGACAAAGCTTGGGAGGTGGTCCCGTAGTTGCTGAGGTTGTGGATGGAGAGGAGCTTACATCTGATCTCATTCCAGGGCTAAAAAAAAGGATAAAAATACTTTTAATTAAGATCTATGGGATACTGGCAAACATAATATTCATAACTGCAAGAAACAGATTGCCCTTATCCTCAAACATTACAGTTCTGCACACCAAGTTCACTAGACTCTGAAACAGTTAACCAATGAATTTTGTAAAACGTAAGTAAAGCTGTATGGATTTTTCACGGCCTATTTGACTAGGTCAAGATTACTTCCCTGACACATCTCTGAAGCCAAGTTTCTTGCACAATTATCCTAGCCTTTAAAATTGACTCTTAAAAAATGCTCTTATTCCATATTGTTTTCATTACTGTCACATTCCCTGCAGCCTGCACTGAGTCCTACAAGAACCTCCTTTCCAGTATCATCAGAGTTTTCTCCTGGGATACTATTATGCAAGAAGCTGTGCAAATGAAGCCATATATTGATACATATTTACAGTAATAAATGATCATTTCACCCCAGCGTTTTAGGAGAAGAACATCTATTCCTCATTTCAGGATCTGGTTTTCCTATGTAAACATACATGCCATCTACAAATGAAGGGTTAGTTCTTTAACAAAAAAATCATTGTTAGAACAATAAACAACGTATTGTAATCACCTTCGAGCTGCTTCTAATCATCAGGGCTGAACCAACAGTGGTTGTGCCAAAGTTCAGAGGCTAATCTTACTTAGCACGTGCAAACAACATAGCCAAAACCTGACGTGTTACCTGTTGAAGGCTGCCTCGACACCTCCTGCTATAAGGCACGTTGTTGAGTTTTATTTCACAGTTTTAAATTTTTAAAATGGAGTTTCTATACCGTATGCTTAACTTAAAATGATTTCACAGAAAATTTTGTCCAACAGGGTTCCAGCCACTTTCCAGATGAAGCTAGAAAATAACACTTTTTTTAAGCCTTTACTCGGAAACCCTCCAGAACATCCACGCTCCCTAATGTGGGCTTAACATTTGTATGTGGGCTGGCTTTTGCATGGAAAATTCCTTCTCCTCTCCTCAAGGAAGTCTGACCAGATTTGGTCACACATTTTAAAAAAAAACATAGTTCTCAAACATTCACAAAACCCTTAAAATTCCAGCCCAAATTAAAACACCCCAACACCTGGGAGGCTTTACTTTTGAACAGGTCGCCTCCATATGCCCCATCCCCAGAGAGCAATTGAGAAATGGCCCGTCCGGTGATTCCAAGGACTTTTGCTGTCGCATTTGCTTGTACCGGGAGGGAGTTAGATAATAAAAGCAGACACAAGGAGCGGGAATCCTACCACTCAAATGCAGAGGGATAAAAGTCAAACCAGAATAAACATGTCAATGAAGTCCACACTTCGACAAATATGGAACCAGACGGCAGAGAACAGTGAAAATTACTTGTGTTAGGGAAAAAAAATGAGACAGTACAGGCACGCAAAGACCTAAGGCACATGTAGACCACCCCTAAAAAACAGAGTCTGATATGAGCTAGGTGAGAAGGTGACCTGTATCTAAGCTAGAGCAGAGAGGGCTGAGCAGAAAAGTAAAAACCAGACAAGAACACAGAAACAGCTCGAACATGCTGGAATAGCTGTGGGAAGGAGAGAAGAGCAAGACCAGAACAAGGTGGTGCAAAGGCTTCAATAGGAATGAAGCAGAATGAATCAACCTTGAGGAAAAAGGGAAGAAAAAAGCCCACCCAGGAAAGAACGCTTCTTTCCAGAACTTGGAAAAGAACTCAAATCCATCACATCGCTCCTTTGCATTCAGAAAGCATTTGTGAAATGCTGCAACACTTATTCTACTCTATTACTCTACAAAGAGGCTGACAACCATCATTAGCTAGTCTGCAACTAAAGTGGCAGTCACCCATAGATTGTAATCCTGTTCATGATCCGTATGATGGCTTTTCTGTGTTTTCTAATTAATTTGTCTTCTTTTAAAGAGCAGAAAGCTTTTGCACAATCCAGCACTCAACATCCAAGTACTGGCAGAACGTAATTCAACCCAGTTACATTTATTTGATGTCCTTACAAACACACATCTTTAATTACATGCTCATCCTAATTTCTACAAAGCATGTCTGCCTTCCTCAGTGCAGAGGCGCTCTAGGAATGAATACTGTAACGATGGAAGCTGCCATTTGCATGGCCCCATCTCCTCTGATGAAGAAATCGGCTGAGAGAAGCCAATGGCTATGGGTTTGCAGGAAAGGAAACCTCATGGTTAAGGAAGCTGAGGATTCAAATCTACTTCTGCCTCTTATCACAAAGCTGTGCGTGATGGTATTTGGTTAATACAAACCAGCCTTTTCAGAAATCCTGCCTTCTTAACACGCAGCTTGAGATCTGGCACATACTTTGAAGAAAGGTACACCACCACCTCAAGTCAACGGAGCTGTGCTTTGAGCTGAGCGATGCCCAGCTCCTCTGGTTGAAGAGACCCTTCCCCGTCACTCAGCTGGAACCGGTGCATATGCTCAATATGGACCATACACGTGTTGCACATCTTGGGTGCTCCTGCCTTTCCCAGCAGGTCTCAGCTTTACCCCATATTCAGAGAGGTAAGGTCTCCGCGCCCTTTGGGGTGCCTCAGGAAGTACAGAGCAGACCCCCGCCGCTGCCAGAGCAGTTCACTGAGCACCACAGCCTGCTGCGGGACCTCACGTTGCCCCCGGGTGCTGGGCTGCAGCGTGCACATCTCCTTCGCTTTGGGGCAGGTCTGCTGTTCCACTAAGATTTCAGAAGGAATCCAGAGACGAGAGGACAACCTCAGGCTTGAGAACCCGTCCTTGGTTCTTCGCTCCCTCACGGCTTTCCTGTCTAACTAGACAAATAATTTTTACTACAAAGCTTTGCTTCCTTTCATGCGATAAATATATTACTTTCTTCTGTTTGGTTTGCTGTGGGTTCCACCCCCCCATGCCCCCCCAGAGCTTACTGATCCATTTGCAAAAAGGAATTAAATTGTTTCTCCGCTTTGTACTGTCATATGCAAAATAAAAAAAAAATAAATAAATCAATCATCAACATTTACTTCAAAAACAAACAACCCCCCCTATTAAAAACAGTAATCACTGGCCAGTCAAAAGCTACTGTAAGTTGCCTTATTTTCTCTAAAGTTTTAGGCCCAGTAGCTCCTTTTCTTATACTAAAAATCTCAGTTTAAACATTGAAATATAGGCTGGGAGCCTATGATTTTAAATAAGGAATATATAACTTGAGAACTTCATTTCATTAAAATGATTAAAACCAGAAAAAGATGGAAACATCTTTCCATGCATAGTTTTGAAGACAGCTAATTTAGATACAAAAATTAAACTCTCTATACCTTACAGATTTCTGACAAAAGCATTTTTAAGGAAACATTCATCAACTGTCATAGAAACTATGGTAGTGCCAAACACATTCAACTGAAGCTTTTCAATCACCTTTAATTTTTAAACAGGGCTCATTTTCTGTACCAGTACCATAGAAAATGTAATATGAGAAAGAAAACAGATGATATGACTTACAAAACTAAAAATAAATTATTACATTGATTAATAAAGCAGTAGCCAGCAATCTAATCTGGGCTTCTGGCATATCTTTTCAAGCCTGGCTATATCAGATAAGGCCAATATTTACTAACTGTGTGGAGAGCTGCCAGACACTGACAGTCCTCTGGTTGTGCAAAACACAATTTTGCTTGCCTGGAACACGGAGAACAGAAGGGATTATAGTGCATAAGGACTCCTGCAAGAGCTACAGCAAGCTAGCTGCAGGTTTAATATAAATCTTTTACCTATAAAGTTATACGTAGTAAAAGACAAACAACCACTTCCTAAGGAAGAGGTAAGGGAGGGAACTTACACTCCGAGATCATATAATAATAAAAAAGTTACCTTTCAGTTATTTGCAGAAATGTTTTTAAACTCAACAAAAACCTAATAAACTATGTTTCTTATCTAAATAAAACATCAAGAAGCACAGATGAGAGGGGAAAAAAAATTCCAAATTTTAAAGGTTCCAAATTTGTAAAAACTTTAATTAAATTTTATTTTGGAAGGCAAGTTGTTACTTGTTTAAGGGTACTGAGCTCCATTCCCATGTACTTTCAGAAACTATTTATATATAAACTAATTTTATTTGTTTGTGTAGATACATTTATTGTTTCCAGTCAAGGAAACATACGGGGGTAAAGTAGAAAGACTTAAAGAAAAGAAGATGCAGCTACAGTAACGAGCTCTGTAGAAATCAAGTTGTTTAAGCAAAGCCATTTCTGTGTTAATCATTTACCAGAGATTTTCGAACCAGGCTCAAGGTTCAAACTTTATTAAAGTCAGGTGTGGTAACGTTTACGGTGGTGTGAAGTTTTCCTTTCTCAGGGTCCCCGTCCACTGCGGGTCACGTCGTCCTCCCGCGGAGGCCGGTGGCCAGGGCCCGGGGAGGGGGACACACGCTCACGGGGGGCCGGGTGAGTCAGCCACACCAGCACCACGCTCCTCCAGCGAGGCTATTAAAGCCGGGATATCAGACGCGGGTGACCCAACTCACAGCCCTGCAATCAGCTATAAACACTTCAGCAGAAAGATGCGGCAGATAGTTATTCGCTCTTCTGAAGAAGCCTTCCTCCAGCATAGTCGTTCATTACTGAAGAAAACATTTGCTTGTTCCTCTTTCTGCTTTCTTCTCTCTTTACGGTGAAGAACATAAAACCTCCACGACACAACACAGAACACGCACGCTCCCACATGTTGAACTTACTAACATTATAACATTATTTTAAAAACACACTACCTTCCTGTTACTTTGCATCATTAAACAAAAAAATCTCCAGTGAGATACTGAAGAGACAAATACTTTCAGCAACTAAAATTATTAGTCATTTACAGTCTACAACTGACAACTCTTTATCAGCGAATGAAAGCTTAGGACGATCAGCCTCAATCGATTTTGTCCAAGACCATGCCCAGCCCTAGTGCTCTTCTGCTGAAGGGTAAATTCTTTTGTAAAATGCAAATTAGATTAGCACCAATAGCAAGTTACACACGTGCAATGAGAAGAGAACTTGGTTAACAGTTTAAAAACTAACTGCATTTAAGGAAAACGGCCGCAAGCTACAGAACAGGAGAAGCAGCAACTCGGGAAATCTGTGAGGCCGCTAGGCAGAGGCAGCTGTCACCTTAGCAATTTTCACCTTTTAAAAAAAATCTACCTTGAAGAAAAGTTCAGGGGAAACGCATAATACAAGTTTTTTTCAGACATACAGACAACTAAGTTATTCCTTGGTGCTATTATAAATTACAAAACCAGAACATTTGCAACTGGCTCCTAAAAATCAGTAACAAAATGTTATTCATGTCCAACTGCCAACTCTGAGGAAAGAAATGGATGCAATATGTCTAGGGTTGGAAGAAACAGCGCAGAATTTGACTATATTTATTTTGACTAGTCTTTTGATATGACTATTCATTTTGCTCCTACTTCTAATCTAATGCTTCACACATACGAGTTGCTTTCACTCATGATACACCCAGACCACAATATACTGCACACCATCAGTCCTGGTTCTCCAGCACAGGTCACCTTAGTATTGAACTAACATATTCTTAAAAGCGAGTTACTTATCTGTATAAGGAGTACCACCAAACTAACAGTAAAGAAACGATTTTCAATGTCATTGCCATCTGGGCCTCACTCTTATCTTCTAGCAATGAGAACAATGTAAACACTCGGCTGCATACACCAACTGATTACATTTTTTGAATTGCTTACTTATTTCCTTATTAACTAGAGAAACTACTAATTATTTTTTATACCCTCCTAGGCAGGAAAGTAGTTTTCAGTTCAAGCAGGAAAAATTTTTAAAACAAGGCTATTGACGTTATACTTGTCATTACAATACTAAAATAAAATTATATTTGCCAATTGAAAATAATTTCAAAAATGCATTTTGCTGAGAACCTGAACCACTGGTTACAATGGTCTCTTCTATCTCTTGTAACTTACTCAAGTTAGTTTAAAGAGACTGAAAATTGGTACGAGCTGGTAAGAACAACATTTTCCTCCCAGGCTGTCTGTAAACTCTACGCAGATACACACACAGCCTTTGGTTTGTCTGCCCACCGCCGAGGGTGCGCACAGCTCAACTGTTGTCACTGGGCACTGAACACACGGCGATTTACCCAAAGTCAAAGGTGTCTTGGGGTGCCGACCCAAACATTCCTACTGACTGCCTGAATGTACACAACACCCACAAACCCACAATACAAACAAACAAAAAAGCCCTCCAAATAACTTAAGAATAGGTAGGTTCTGTATAAAAGTTTTCTCTCCCGTTTTGTACTTAAAACGGAGAACTGAATTGCTTTGGTTAAAGCGCTGTTCTTGATTACAAGCATGTCCCCAATGATACCATAATAAATTAAAAATCTACTACGGATTACAGTATTTAACCAAAGCCTGCGATTAAAAGCATCCAGTATTACTGTTTTACAGCCCGTCTGAAAGCCAAGATGATTAACACCATTTCCTTTATCACGCACCCAGATAAATGCCATATCATGACTTGATAAACCAGGAAGCCAGATTTTGAACTAGCAGTCTAGTTTTGTGCACGTGCCTATAACACGACCAAGATAACACCAACATGAGGAATGGGTCACCCAGAAAGGCCATGGCCAGATTTGCTTCATTGCTGGATATGGAAACTCGTGGCAGAGAAACATGTTATTTTACAATCAGATTGGCAGGTACCATCGTGCCTCCTCCTGACATTGTCTCTACATCAGGATAAATGTTACTGCTAACTTACAATGGAGTACTGGGATTCTAATTCACAGAAAAATTTAAAATATGAAACGTACCTAAAGCAGCAAAGTCTCATAATTAACGTCTCCATCTGCAGAACAACATACATTTTACCACCCCTTTAATACAACTGAAGCAGACTGTAGGATTCATTGCTTTGTATAAAGTTACCTCAAATACCGTAAACATTTTTGCTTATGTTTCCAACAACTCAGGTACATCATAACAAGGACATTGACCAAAGTACCAAGACAGAGTTCAGAACAAAAAAGTGACCTCCGTTCACACAAAGACTTTACATATATATGTTATGAAAGATTTTATGTATAAAAATACACTTACTATTGGCAAACAAAATAAACTGGAATTAATACCTTTCCTGTAAGTATGGTTGTACAGAACCAGTCAAACCTTGATGCTGGTGAGGTTTTGATCAGGCCAGAGGTCTTAAAGAACTTGAATTGCAAACCTAAGCTCTATTCTCCGTAAGTATATGGAGAAATAGTATTTAATCAGAAAACCCAATACATATAAGCTTTGAACATGCAGGAAGTCCTGCCTTCTCCTCGTCTGTCCCAAGCACATGCCTCAACACCCAAGCGCTCTCCTGGAAGCGCACAGGAGTACCGGCAAGGGCAGCGTGGGCATCACAGCAGGCTGCGGCTGCTGGAGAAGGGACAGGCGCACACCCTGACACGGGAACAGTACACACCCCCCCAACACCACGCGCTGGCTGACACCATCTGCCACTCTGGAGAAGCGGATATATGAAGCTCTACTAAACACGTAGAATTACATGACAAACACGCGTTAAGAATAGGCTTCACAGGGAGCTTGTGTCTTTCTAACGCTAGGCAGAGGCAGCAGGGACCATCATTCGAAGCGCTGTTGTTTCATTTCTCGTAAATTATACTCTAGTAAATAAAAAAACCCTGAGAGCACAGGCAAATACCAATAGCGTGTTAACAGAATAATAATTTTCAGAGATTCCCGATATAGCGCAAGGGAAGTAAAACCACCACATTAAATAGCGCAGGTTCCCTATGGGCATCGGGCCCTTTCATCTCTCTCTCAAAGTCTGCACGATATTTATTCCAAAACCTGAGGAGGCGCGTCCTACCGCAGGTGACTCGGCGCTCTCTTTAATCACCACGCCAGCGCCGGGCGGGCTCGGAGGAGCCTCCGGCGGCTCCAGAGCCACTGGCACCAAAGACACCCCTTCCCCCCGCTCCGAAATGGCGTCCGCTACCATTTTAGAGCTCGTACAGGAGTGAGAAAGAAACACTAACGCAAGTGAGCAACGCGACGTTTTTTTTTTCCCTTTTGGATACTCTCCAGAACGTAAAGGTTTCAAGGGCACAGGCAAAGCTTTCTTGGAATGGATAAATGGTAATTGATGTTGCAGCTGCAACCTTAGCTAGAGCTCTTGGGATTTCAAATGTACTACAGCCCTAAAGTATTTATGACCAGAATATGATAATTAAATTATATGTTCTAAACTTTTACATTTATTACAGCGCTCCAGTAAAGCAGCCAAAGTGTCTTACCTTCAAGGGTAGGACTTAATTTCTATATGAATCGATTTATGCATATTTTTCGAAAGTCTTTTTTTGTTGTTTTTTGTTTTGTTTTGTTTTACAATTTCATTGTGCATTCTTGCTTCCTTAAATAAAGAGGCAGCAAAAGAAAGAGTAAGACGGAAGCCAGTACCTTTATACTTAAATAAAAACTTTACATAAAAATATGGAATCAAATCATCCTGGGCCATCCTAATTCTTTATGCTTTGCTGGATAACAAAATATGCATTTGATCTACACATATTTACACATGGGTTGTGGATCGTCTGAAAACTTGACTTTCAAGAACTCAATCTTGCAGATACATCCAGCTTTATATGCATATGTACGCACTCTGCGTTTACAAACTAAGGTGCAAGCAGGTGTCTCTGCAAAAAGAGACCCGAATTAGGAAGGCTGCAAGACTAGTATGCACTCAGTAGAAGAAAGCTCAAAAATCTAACCAAATTAGACGATTTTTTTTTTTTTTTCATTTTAAGCACAACACATGAAATTGTTCCTAGTCCATTCAATCTCTGAATGCAGCAAGCACTGTTTCCGATCGCAGCAGCTACAGAGGTATGTTTTTAACCTGCGTGACGCTTTCTTGGAAGCGGTTTCTTAGTTTTCTGAACCTTGCAAACTAACTAAGAGCCAATCTACCCACCAAAAATTTATTATCTTAACATAGGTCCTTAACATACTAATTGCATTTGCTAGCACACTGAATTCAACAGGACAGCAGAACTCTTACACAGAGATATTCTGTCGTTATTACAACAGACCCATGAGCTTAGATCAGTCACAGCATTTTAGCTTATCCTACATAGTCAGCACGTATCGGAAAAGTATTTTACTCCTTATAACAGCACCCTTATTAATGTGGTACCAGAGGAACTGAACTTAAAATATTAAACAGGATGTGTTCCATTAATGACCTCAGCAGGAGCTATGTACATTGCTCTGGTCGTCTTAACATGAACGCTTGTGTCACTCACAGGACTGCAGTTGCAGGCTGCCAAAATGATGTTGCTCGGAAAGAAGGCAAGAGACATCTGGAAAGCTGACTCTAACGTACATGGAAAAATATTAATGGTACTGTAAGAAATGCAGTAAGAGATTGAACTAAACTGCAGTAGTCACAGAACAGCTATTTTAAAAGCTGCAGGATAATACTTGCATAGTCAAATTGAGTCATAGAGTTATAAATAAATTTAGACTGGTAATTAGAAAGTTCATTTCTGCTATTTTGAAAAAAATAAAGACTCTTCTGCTGCCAGTGTAATCCTCTAACAGTAATCCTGACTCTGATTTTTATGAATGCGTGCGCGCAGTTTTATTCAACACAGTTTGTGCTTTTATCAGCACTGCATAACTATTTTCTGCTTTGCCGAAAAAAATAACAATTAAAGAAACAAAATAAAATCAACAAACGCAAATAAGAAAGTAGAAACAAAACCTTAATTCTTCTTCTTCTGAGGAGGGAAGATGGAAGCAGGGCAAGAGAAGCAGAAAGGAATGTTTCTTCCTTAATTCTCTCTACAGACCTTCACGGAGGCTCTGTTTAAAGGTGGAACTGATACTGAAAGAAAGTCAAGATGGTAACTTCTTCAGCGCACAAACTCCATTTCCTTGTCGGTCTGCATGAAGCCTTGCACAATGTGGCTTTACCCTTGGCATAGGCTTTCACACTTTTTTGTCAATGAAAAGAATACATTTACATGCAGAGCAGTTTATTATGGAATATTAACCAACGTGTTGCATTCTGGGCTCTGCTTCAGTGGAAATATATGGAGAAGAGGGATGGGATGTGTGCCAATTTTAGGCTTTGGCCTCAGTCCATTTGATGCGGATCCAGGATGACTCGGTTGACTGTTGAGTCATAGGTTGGTTCAATCGACATTATTTTACATTTGACTAGTTATTGTTCTTTAAACTTTGAACAGGAGTCCAGCAGCTCAAAAATCACCAGTGAACCAAAAAGAAAGGGGCCAAAGCAGAGTTTAAACAAGATTCTTAAGCAAGAAAAATACTCTCCTGAAATGACATCTACTTTTAGCAGAGATGGCTAAAAAACCAAAACCTACCTCACAATTTAAAAAATTTCCATTATATTACCAAATATCTTTAACACTCAATAGTTGTTCAAAATTACTGAAGAAGTTCTGAGATATCCTCTTCCCCCCATTAAAATAAAGGTGGGAAGGAGAAGCAAACCTTTTCCCCTCCAAAATAAATAAATCCATAAATGACTACTATGTTTTTAACAGATATAACAGTGAAATATTCCTGAAATATTAGATAGTCAATGTGCATGCTGTTAATTCACTTCAGCCAATACTCAAATCTAAAACTGAAAATCAAAAAATTTAAAAACCAAAAAGTTACTGTTTCTGTACTGAAGGTAAGCTTCTATTTGGCGTAAGAGAAGCCCATAAATACTATTGGTTTGTTTTAAAAACATAGGTGTGCTTCAGAAACGAACCTGTTATACAGATGCATTGCATTTAACAACAGAAATTTTTACTGAAGGCCGATTCCTCTTATTTTCAACATGTCCACTCGACTCATTTTTTTTCCCCACTCCATTTTACCCCAATTTCAGATAGCAGGTATTTTTTCAGTAGGTTTTGATGGCCTGTGAGGGAAATTCAAAGTTATATCCACTTCTTTTCAGAAAACTGATCAACAGCAAAAGAAACAAGCAGAGGAAGAACTTGAGCTATCTTTAATAAGAGAAATGCAGTGTGAAGGGAGACTGGGTTTTGTTACAATAATCTAGCAAGGAAGGAATCAGCTTTCATAACAACTTCCAAGAGCACGAAAAACAAACAAAAACCAATAAAACCATCGTATCTTGGGTACTTTGCTGGAGGACAAAAATACTTCTGCTGCTTTTGAGATCTTAGTTACAGAGGATGATGACTGCAAGATGTTCTTCTCAGTGCTAAAGGCCAGAATTGAGGTTCAGCGCCAACTTAGTATTAAGAATTGTGTAAGGTGCTACCCCCGATGCGTGTGGATTACATTCCACACTTAGTCATGAGCACATAACTTCATTTGAAAGGGTAAAGATTCTTTTTTACCACAATAGAGAGAGAACAGTACTTCTTGCAGGAAAGATAAGGAGCAAATTCAAAATTCTTGGTGACTTAAAAAATCAGAAAGCAGCTGAAGGACAAAACACCGTGATGGCACACTGCTAAGTTTCCCAAGGGAATGGCTAAGACCTCCCACTCTGAATGCTACCAAAAGGTTTTCTTTCATGTTTTATGTTTAGTTTTTGGTGCATTTTATCCTTCATATCCAGACCCACGTGTGTACACGACACAGCTCAAAACCGAGCAAACCTGTCTAAAAGGTATTCTCCGAAGTCTTACAAACACTTTTAATGCCCTTAATAACACAATTTCATTTCATTTCAACTGGCCCCTGACACATTTAATGCAAAGAATATATACAAAACCACCCTTCCCCACATGGACAGGAAGAAAAGCATGTAATAGGTTTGTTTATTGACACCAAATCAGCCACCTAAACTTGTGTAATATTTTTCAGAAGGACAAGCAACAAGTACTACCATAGACCTGTAAGATGTGTATAAGTATTGTATGTAATTTTCATGGCACTTTTAAGTCAATTTTATTGAATTATCTAGTAGAGTGCTATAATTACTTTCGTCAACACTGTTAAGCAATTACAGATACAATTTCTGCTACAACATGCATACGCAGTAGGTTATTATCTGCTTTTATGTCCACCTGGCACCCATGTCACACACTCAAGACTATCAAGATGTTTCATCACATCCCTCTTGTTGCATACTCCTGGACTTTACAAGCACTTCATGTCGTGTGTCGTCCCGTGTCCCGTCCCCCCCCCCCCCCCCCCCCCCGATACTTTTAGGTCTTGCCTTCTTTCTCTCTCCTGGATTTCTCATATTATTTTATCCACTTTCCTCTGTTCTCTTCCTCTACCCCTCCCTGTCAGATGAAGGAAGCTCTATTCCTTCCTTGCTGAACCTCACACAGTTTCCTGGCCACATTGTTCATCTCTGCCTCTTTGTGTATTTTCTCTTCCTGAGCAGCACTGGGAACCCCTCCCAATTTAAACTCCATCTGTAAACTTCATTAACAGGCTGTTTACCTCTCTCACATAACTATCACGAAGAGAGTCTGTACACACCTATCTCCACACCACCTCTTTTCTCTGAGAGCATCTTGTGTGTCTTACGGACTGCTCTGCGCATTGTGCAGTTACTTCAAGTTTGAAACAGTGGGAACTCCAACATTCTTTCAGAAAAGTATTAAAAACTTTCCTGGTGGGAAACTCTGTTTTGCTTTCCTGGATTTCAGTGTTCATTACAACTAGATGCACTCTTATAAAGGTCCTGATGGCCACTACAAATCTTTTACAACCCATCACTATCTATCATTATCTTTCAGTATCTTTCACTAACAATTTGGTCACTCAGATTTGCTACTAGAATAGGTCATGACATCTCAAATAGGTAATTACCATCAGTTAAAATTTTCTATCATCATTGTTCAAGTTTTACTTAATGTAGTATATATTGCATTCACATCTGCAATAAGTTTTTAAGTGGTTGCTGTTTAGTTTACAAAGTCTGTTCCAGTAAGAGAGTTGTAGTATTCCTTACGGAAAAATGGAAAGCTGTTTACTATTGAAATAGTAGTAAATGAAATATGAAAAAAGGCAGAATTCACTGCATGATGATTTTAGAACAGTCTAGAGATCATTCTACTCACCACCTGAAGAAAACAGGTGTTTAATTCAACTTTTAAAGACTATGTATTAGCCACTAAGTCCTTACTTCCTTACAAAAGTATAAAGGCTACTGATAAAACGGGTATTTCATCAGTTTCTCGTATTTTTCATGAAACCAAGCAATATAAAAATACAAAAATACTGCTTTTTGAGCTGCAGCTAGGAAGGGTTTCAAAGCACAGAAGGTGCTATAAGACCTGGAAAAAGCATACAAGGGACGAAAATCTTGCAAAGCCAAAGGCATAGGATAGGGAGGAAAAAAATGAAAGTTTATCTGCCAATTCCTTCAAACATTTCTGGTACCTGTCAGCTGAACAGTCAATCAATCAATCCTACCTTTTAAAAATATTTACATAAAGCAAAGAGGGGGGGAGATCCACGTCCAACAGACATTATTGAGAAGACCCCCCTGATGAAAGTGGTACAACTTTCATCTACGTAAGTCCTAGCTTCATAATCAGCTTTTTCAGTAGCGAGTACTACAGAAACAAAACAAACCAGCATTCAAATTCCCATGGTGCAGACCCCATAGAAGCGCAGACAGTCATGCAGACAGGAACAAGCTTTTTACTCCAAATAATTTACTGTTACGGTTTTAGATAGTTGAGCACACCTTCTAAGACAAAGTCAATGGACACACAAACATTTCCTGCTCCGATGGACACTCTGGCAGCAGGCAGTGCACGCCCTATTCCTAGGTACACTGAAGAGAGATGCATCAAGACCCTTGTGCAATGATCAAGAGAGAGTACGCCCTACAGCGAAGATCAAATCCCTTTCCTTATTAATAGCTGAAGCTTAGCATGGAAAAGAAACCAAAAGCAAAAAACTTGAAACTCAAGAAACTATGTCCGTATCTGTAAATCACAATTTACAGACTGTGTAAAAAGGAAAGTATTTTCACAATGGTAGCGTCCAAACCTCTAATTGTTATAAACACTGCACCTCTTGCTGCCCCTCAGCATCAGCTGGTCTGACTCTGGCTTTGGTTTGTAAGTAAAGTCAGTAACTGATACCTAAACATACAAACCAAGTTTAACAGAGAAGAGATGCTGACATTCAGAAAGTCTTAATTTTTCAAATAAAAAGCACATTATGGTGCTTTTCTTTTATCTAAAACACAACATTCTGATTTTAAACAAGCATTTTTCATATTGCAGTAACAATAACTTGTACTGTTACTGCATTGATCAAATGGTTCAGCAAACTTCTGTCCTGTATGAAATTCTCTCTCATACAAAAGCTTTTTTACCCTTGTAAAGCTTTTTGCAGATTCATGGAGCTTCAGAGACATTAATTCAATATTTTCAACGGAGGTTGAGACCGAAGCTGCACATAAGCTTCCAGACATGTCAACACAAAACAGGGTTCCAAAACTAGAGGGCAGCTGGGATCAGCCTGGTTCCTCCAGAGCATTGCGCTCTCTCAATCCAGATTCTCAATAGCCCCTGATAACATGTAATTATCGCAGGACTATTTTTAAGGTGAAATAAATAACTGTATGATCAAAGACTCGCATTATTTCCAGTTTGTGCTAAAATTTGTTAGACACTATAGTCTTTGCAGTAACAACCAAGTCCAACATTTCTGTTCTATCACTTACATGTTTCACCTGAGAAACATTAAACAAAGGTCAAATTGACAAACAAGAAAGTTTGCTAATAGGAACAAACTGAACATTGATTGCACACTTAACTCTTTGTTTCAGTAAGCTCTTCTAAAAGCCTGTGGTTAAGCCCATGTTTAAAAAGGAATTAGCTTTGCACAAGTTTATGGTTGTACGTGCAGTGCCACTGTCATTACACAACGAGGTGTTAAGTTGTGAATCATCCCACAGCACATGCAGTGTTTTTAGTTTTCACCTTGCCTAGGGAAGTTTCCTCAATCGAATATACTCATGACAATATAATAACGGGATCTAGCTGAGAGAGACAAACCAGATTTAAAAAGTCTGATTCATAATACCTGATTTATGCAAAATGGACACAGTCTTATGTTTCAGTGTCTCAAATGGCTGATTTTTAAAATATAACTGAGATGGTATCAACAAATAAACCACCACCACAGAAAATGAAAAATAAAAATAATTAAGAACTAACACATCCTAAGAATAAAATTTTAAAAAATTGACATTTAGGGTCAGACTTACGGTCCAAATTAATTTCACCTAACTTCAGGAACCAAAGGCAGTACTAATTTTAGAAGCATCGCTACGATGAACACTTACCTAGTCAATACAGAGAAACACTTAACAGCAAATAATAATTCAAGACTGTTTCTCCCCCCCTACTGCCTCACGTAGAAAATGGAACTTTGGATAATTATGCTTTGAAGTTGGAGACCTCAGCACACCTAAATTTAGATGAGGTTAACGAAGGCCTGAATATAAATTATACTCAAATTGATATGAAGGAATTGTTTTCTTACGTTTCGTATTTTCTTATTTCTGATGCTGAATGCATAATCATTATATATAGTTTTTCCTACCTGTAATATAGATTTCCCTGTTAACCCCTATTCTGTTGTTCAAGACATAAGAATTGATTCTCCAAGTTGTTGACCTACTGTCACTTCCCACTGGCTTCTAAAGCTACGGACGCTGAGGACTCCCTAGTTCCGGAAGAAAAACAAAGCAAGCACCATGAGAGAAATACAATAATTGTCTCTAACTGATAACTCTAAAATAACAAAACCACCAACTTCCATTATTTATGCTACTTCTCTGTATTTTGGAAGCTGTGGTGTTTCAAAAAGCTTGGAACGGTCACAACTTAAACCATTTTTCCACTGCAACAATCCATAAAGAAATAACAAACAGAGCCAAAGGTCTGTAGTTTTTCATCTTAGTTGTAGATGGCTTGAGTGAGGCCAAGAACTGGAGATAAGCAAGCCAGCCTTTTCAAGGAGAGAATGATAAGTGTTTCCCTGTATTGCTTTTCTTGCAATTTTAATCACAAGTCTTGCAGCATCTGGCATTTTTCCTTTAGCTCCGCTTAAGGGCTTACAATTCTGAGAATCTTTCTCTTCTCAGAAAATCTGTACTGAGCTGAAAAACGTATGCACTAAAGGGTTAAAAAGGCAAAGCAGCACGTCCACTTGAGTATTTTTCAGCATCTCATGATTAAGTCGAGCCTCAAACCATGGTGCTGGTAGTGTTTTTAAGCTTTAAAAGAAAAACTTGAAGTATTTTAAAGACTTTGATGAAGGAGGAAACAAAGTCCACGGCTCACTGCTAACACCATGCGAGAAATTCCAGCTCCAGACTGACAGAGTACCTTGTTAACGGACCGCAAGAGGTTAATGACCAGACTTGAGGGCATGTACATGTGGCTGTGTACACGTGCACACAACCTAGATATACGTGCAGGTATTTTGCAAACTCTGTGTATTATGGGAATATAATACGTTCAGATACCTGAAGCCCTGCAGAGATTACGTATTGCAGAGCCTGGCAGAGGACTAATTACAGCCTTAACTGCATCCAGTAACGCGTGTGCTCATCTTTAGCTTTCTTCCCCTAAAACCTCTAAAGACACGGAATAAACTGATCTTTACTGCTCTCCTACTGCAGCACCAGTAGCTTTCTTACCCTAGCTGACAGTCACTTGAGAGCACTGTAAAGTCAGAAATAACGGAATTCATTCTTTTCAGACTGACTTTTTCTGTTCAACATTTTTTAATAAAGCCACCAAGCAAAAACTATAGCTTACAGGGACTGTCATTTACACAAACCAAGGGCTTGAAAAGACCAGAGAAACCACTAAGTAATCCTAACTTGATCGCGGAGACAGGAAATGGACTGGATATGCTTTAATGTGTTGAAGTGTTAAAATGGAAAATTAGTAATGAAGAAAACCATTCAAAATACTCAAAAACAGTTTCTACTAAGTATTATTGCTTTTAAAAACAGCCTTTAAATTCAGTCCTGAATTACAACATGAAAAAAAAGTTCTCACACACAAGTTTAAAGGAGAGCTTCCTCACACCCTTCTCATGTAAATCAAGCGTTTTACTTCACATTTATTTGAGGTAACTGGAAAAGAAGGCAGCTCCTATAACCAACCTTCACTCTTCTAAAAATCTCCGCTATTTTGATTTTCCAAGATACAGAATGTTGGGTCTCTTCCTTAGACTTTCTAAAGCCCTTGCAAGAAACTCAGAAAACACACCCATTTGTTAATATTCAGACTTTCACTCCCTCACCATCATCACCGCAAACCAGCGCGACTACCTGCGTTCGTAGTCAGCTCTGTTACCCCCAAGAAGGCAAAACCAACCCAGCAGTTGCCAGAAGCGCAACTGCTATTACAAATCAGCATTACTTGGATGAAGATAGTCTTTTTTTAAATAGATATACACCTATGCAGATCATAGAAAGAGATAAAATTAAGTTGGAAGTAGGGTTCTAGAATAAGTAGATTAAGGGTTCTAGAGAAGTAAGTTAACCACAATACCTGTGTTGCTGTTTCAATTGTATTGCCAAGGCATCCTCTGATTTCTTTTTGACCTCAAACTAAAGGCCAAGAAGACAGATTATATCTAAGACTCCTTTTTAAGAAACAATTACTGTAAAAGTCCCTGTAAAAGTAGCTTTGCTTTAACATCCAAACAGTCATCATAATTCCTTGGCACATGTAACATTAGGTGAGAGGATGCCATCAAAATAACCTGCCCGTGTATTTACCCCAGACTGAAGAATTCATGAACTAGAATTAATAATATACACATTGTGTTGGTGCCTTTGAAAAAATCCTTCCCTGTGCAAAGAAGGGAGCCACAACCATGAACCTCAGTCTACATGCTGAAGCTTTCCTAGCATAAGTATTTTGTTTTGGAATATGTGAGCATATTTTGAGGGGGGAAGGAAAGGGACGCGGGAAAGGAAGCAAGTTTCCTGGCAGATCTTTAGCATAATTACACAGGCAAAAAGATCAATTACAGGCATTCATTCAGTCTAATTATTCTCCAGCTTACAGTGTAGACATATTTAACTTAACATTACATAAATTTGATCACTCAAATATTGGAAGAAATCTAGCCACACAGTATTCTGGCCATATGCGTCCTGGTACCTGAAGTGCTTCATGTAACGTTTTGAGTCATTTTCCCCTATCTTGTAGTTCAAAATACAGAGAAAATACTATTGTGAAAGGTAATTTTCAAAGCTGTGGACGAGTGGCCGAGTGCTGGTTTGGCCATGTGCTCCCCCAGCATCTTTTACATACAGAGGGCTAGCCAAGAGTCTTTATGTGCCCTGAATACCTTCCTCTGGGGCAAGCACAGCTTTCACAAACAATGAATGTCTCAACTAGAGAAAGAAAATCAGTGTAAAACTGCTCCACAATTGGAAAAGAAAAAAAAAAAAAAAAAAGATGAATTTAAAGATCAGGCACTTCTCGACCCACCATTTGCAATACTGTTTCTTGAAGACTTCTAAGCAAAGGTCAAAAGCTTCCTTCCAAAATGCAGAAGACCCAATATCTGAGCTCTACTATCTGTCCCTAATGTTAATATTTAGGCCAGGAAAGCTATTTAATTGGAGGGGAAAAAAGTTTTATTTTTTGTATTTGAAAGGAAAGAAAATGACCAAGTAAAAAGGCATTCTTCTGAGCCTGAATGCAAGTCACAAGTTGCAGGATAGCTGGAGGCCAGCTGGCACACAGCCCATTTACAGTAAGCTGTTTACTTGTTGTCTAACCACTGATAACTAGAGAGTGGATCCATGAATCCAAAAAAGAACTAAGTTTTCTGTTCAGAGAGGAAGGAAGAACAAAGCAGACGATAAAAATATTCACCACTGATGGTTACTACCCTCACTTCTGAATCAGTACAGCTTTTTTTTTTTAAAAAGATGATTAAAAATTTTTGATGTAAAATTAAACCCCTTATGTATCAAACAAGGCAAAAAAATTTAGATACAAGCAGGAACTTGCTGCTATGTACACATCCCCCATTTAAAACTCTAGCTTTCAGGGCTCTCTGCTCCTCGAGCAAGTACGAGTACAAAGCATGTGCAAAACTGAAATGTCTGTGACGTGTATCTTCTTAATACCTTCTAAGAGCTCTCAGTTATTTAAGACTAAGTTTAACCTTGTGATTCAAGAGAAAAAAAAACCTGCTGATGGGTGCTTGTAAATATTCCAAATGCTGAAAGGCAAGTAAAACTGACCATACGATATAATGCTTTCACGGCAGTTTTACTGAACGTGAGGTTTCGGAGTCGCAGTCCTGTTGCCTAGGTACCAGCTTCACCGGACGGCGCGCGCTGTCCTGCCGATGAGGGCTGCAGCCTTGGGACGACTGCAGGAACCACGGGAAGCGCCTCTGTCCCTCCCAAACGGGCAGCGGCAGTTCAAGGGTTTTCCAAGCAGCTCCTTCTCCCTTCTACTAGTATAAAGCGGACAAAGCTTTGGGGTCTGAGCCACTTACTGACACTGTAGGCTCTGGGGTAGAGGCTGCTGCTCAAACATGCCTGAAGGACTCTTTTGGGAAGAGCAGCCGTGGAACCGTCCTGGGGACTGCCTGCCTGCTGGTCCATGGCGACCGACAGCAGAGACTGCTGTAAACCAGCAACCACATCCCAGCATTTTGAAGCCAAACATAAAGCTACTGTGTAAAAACACTGCAGATTCAAAAGAATATTAATAACGCATGGATATTCTGTTAATAAGCCTAAAAGGCATCACAGATGTAAAGAGACAGCGAGAAGACGTTTGATCCTTATTCTGTTACTCATTCACAGAACAGCAGGTGCTGCTGTGTTGAACTCGCATCTCCATTTGATGTCAGTCAGCACGCACTAATCCCACGCCCGTGATTACAGCCAGAGACCACGTCTTGGTGGAGAGGCGATCAGTAGCTGACAGGTGACATCCACTTAGTTCTCTTTTTGCTTCAGACAGTTAAAAAAATCGTAGTTTGCTGAAGAAAAATACTTTATTCTAAGCCATCTTTCATAACAAGTCACTAATCTTGTCCCACATGCTGGAACTGGCCAACGGACTTCAAACTCATGACTCAAAATGTTCGTCTTACATTTGCATGTCTACACTGAGACAAAACTGGCATGTTACTTCTTTAAATAATACTAAGCATCAACTACTGCCCTTCTATATGTACCTTCTAAACTAATTAAATATAAATTTCATTCTGAAAATTTTAAAATATACTCGCGTCTGGTTTCAGCAATTGCCAGCTGGTGATATAATGGAAACAAGTATCACCGGGACGGGAACAAAATTAGTTTTCATCGGCCAAAATGCTTCATCAAGTGGATTCCAACATGCCTATCCTGTCAATTGCAAACCTAGAAATTGCTTATCATATGCAATAGTACAATCTAGACCGATTTGCTTGCAGAAAGCTGAAATTTGGACTAGCAAAAAGTTACGTGTAAGGAGACAAAAGGCACAGGTAACAGAGAAGGTGTCAAGACAAGGCAAAGCGGTCAAGCTGGATGCCTCAATATGCTCCAGCTCAGAAAAAGAGATATTAAATCCAGAAGTATGGGGAGCAGAGAAGTTTCAGTTCAAGTTCAGTAGAAGAGGAGGAAGCAGAAGACATCGTCTCTGTGCTCAGACGGCTGTGTGGAAGCCCAGGAGGTGATCCACGAGCGGGCTGTCTTCCCGCAGAGGCTGGGTGATTGATCAGCAATGCATGCAGAGATGCAGGGCAGTAACAGAACTGAAGAGCTTATACAGCGGAGGGCTGTTTGGTTACTTATTATTTGCATTTATGCATAAATAAGAGATAGAGGAAGTTGCATATGCAAAAATTATGTTGTCTGAATGCTCAACAGAGCTCTAACTTTCTGAATTAATGATTGCCATAATTTTTAAAAATTTAAGGTTGGTCTTCGACACTGAGAATTCCCTGCACCCCACTGAGGATTCACCTGCCTGCGCATGCCTGGCAGAACAGAAATCGTGCTACTCATGTTTTGGGTCCATCTCCCCCCAGTTACCAACTTATCTTCTTCTCCCCCCTCTCTTGCCCTCTTTCTCCGTTTCAGCTTTCCGCTCTCCTGTTCCTCCAAATCATTGTGTTTTGTCTTGACTTTACAATCCTGGCTGATATACACCTGGCTCCTACCTCCTAACAATGTCCCGTCCCCCCCATTATCTGTGCTTCTACCAATAGGCAAATTCAGATCAAGAAACACACATGCCCTGAACCAAACACACACTGCTTAGTTTTCAAAGACCTTTTGAAGGCAAGTGAAAGAAAGGATTTATTAGAAACATTTTTATATAGTTTTCCCGAGTACATAAAAGGAGATACAATTAATCTCAATTTCCATTTGTCTTTCTCAGCAGTACCATGAGGATGAAAAATACAAAACTTTAGTTAGCTTTTAAATGTGGCTGAACTCATCAACAGTAAAGAGGTCTAAGATATCACCATCTGTAAGGAACAGCAATATCCTTTTGCATGTATATGTACAAATGTTTACATTTTTCTGTACCTTTGTTTAGTCATATGAACTATTTTTATGTCAATAGCTTCCAGAAGGATTAAAAAAAACCCAACAAAAAACCAGTACTGAACTAAATAAAGCATCCCCCCGTCTGTGAAAGGTACATAGTGTATACATTGAGAGTGATCTTGTCTTCACTGTGCCACCAATAATAGAAAAAAGGAAGTAGCGACTTGACTAACTCAGAGATCCAAAATAAAAGGTGAATGTGTCAATGTTAACAAGCGTTACAAAATTATAATCAAATATTTGATTCAGATTTTTGAGATGCAGGATGGTAATAACTATAGCGACTCCCTCCAAATGTCAACAGTTTGGTGAGCGTGATGCTACAAAAGTATTAATAAAAGCAGATGACAACACAGACACCTGCAGAAAGAGGAAAGTAATAATGTTCTCCAGTTTACAATCATCTCACTCAGCAATGTAAATGGAAAATAATGGAGACAGACTGACATGAACACCTACTGCTGAAGAAGTCAAAAGAAATTCAAACGCACAGACCAAGAGACAAGGCTGTGAAAGGAAGGATCTCAGGTAGTCCAGGGCAGTGAGAAAGGTAAAACAGCTCTTCCTCGAGAAACTGCCGTACAATGTGCAGTCATACAGCTTTGTTTTTACATTTCTATGAACAAACTGTGACACGTTACAGTAAGGACATGACTGCTCAAAGACTAACTTAAAGAAAAAAATATTTCTTTTGAAATTATCTGAAAACACTACTTGACTGAGCTCCAGAAATAAGAGCAAGAGAGCAAAGCAATACACACTGGACTGAAGCAACATCCAGCGAGGATGGTGCCATTAGCTACTCACAGCCCGATCTCACTTACAGGCATGAAAAAGTTCTTCAGAATACAAGCTGGAGGAGCTAATAATTCTCATTTTGACAGCAACGTCTAGTCATCAGCTTGTTTGTATTACTCTTAACTTTTCACATGTTGTATAAGGGTAAGTCCAAGCAATTAATACTTTGCAGTATCTGCACGATGACTCTTTCCGCTTAGAAAGAATTAGGAAGAACCCTCAGGGAAGAAATACACGAAGGATTCCCAACGCCATTCCCTGCTTATGCATGAAGAACAGCTTTACTCACTAAAATTACAATTCTGGGAAAACCATTACAGATTCATCATCGGGGAATGTACAGAAGTAACACAAGGTACTGCACACAAGGAGAACGTATGAAGAGGGATCTGGCCAGTCCTCTCGGATCAACACCAGGAAAGGACGACAGTCGGGATCCCACAGCAACAGGCTGCTGTCGACCTGCCTGGCAGCACTGTCTCTGCACCTCCAGACCCAAACCAAACGGTTTTCCAAACACACACAACTGTACAACTGAAATATTTGAGTACAAGCTCTTTCCCAATAGCCAATTTCCTCACCTTGCAAAAACCTGCAGATTTAATGCACCTTTGAAACTAGGAGTTTAGAAGTACCAGGAAGCATTGCTAACAAAGGAACAACAAACATAATCATGTTCCCTAGAAAAGGGTGATTATAAATATAAGAGCACTGAATTCTATCCTTTGCTATTAGAAAATAAATATAAGTTAGTTATTGGAATGGCTAAAAAATTATCAATTTCCAATTTTTCTTGAATCACAATATATGCTCTACTTGTAGAAAATACTTCTAAATATTACATTTAGATTTGTAAAAAATTGTATTACTTCTATTAAATTTATATTTATTCTACTACTATAAATGCATTGCAGTTAGGTTGAAGAGAAAGCAGTGATGTAAGTGAAAAGAATTTCGATTTTTGCAAAAACAGGGGCCTGACTGCTTTTCATGGTGCGCCTGTGGCAGCAGCACAGGAGTCAAAATAACATTCTTCAGTGCTGCTACAGCAATCTGAAGTGTGTGTGTATGGGGGACAACAGGGACAGCTGGGGAGAATTATTGAAGATAATAGATTATGACAGAGTAACCTATCTTTATAACAGAAGATTTTAATTTCTTACATGTCTTTGGAACCATGACTACCATACGAAAAAAGGGAAGGATAACTTTCAAGCATGTAGGAATTTCCCCAGGCAGCAGTTTGAATAGCCTGCTTCCTATAATTACCTTGATTTATTTGCAATTTTAAAGACAAAATGAAGTATGGGATTTAACACATGGGGTGGGGGGAATACGTGAATATACTGATATTAACAATGAGAAAAAAAACATGTGTGGGAAGACATCCTTACAACCACAGATTTCACTAATGTTTAAGCTATCATACATTGCATTCTCTTTGCTGAGACTTTTCCCCTCCATTTTGTCTATTTAGCTTGCTGACATTTGGGGACAATTTCTTAAGCACTGGAGACAAACACATCTGACAAAAGTGTTCTGGTAGTAAATTAAAAACTTATCCAACCCCCCTCAAGAACAGGCAGTATGGAATGGATGAGCACAGCACCTGGGGATGCGAGCGCACCAAGGCTCACAAAGCACAAGCCAGAGGCCATTTGCTTCATCCTTCTTGGTAACACAAACCCTCATTTACCTTATGGGCTGTTGTGCGCAGAGCTAAGGATTTCACAAAACCACCAGTGACAACCCAGAATCCCTTCCCGAGTCCCAGCTGCCAGCTCCGAACCGTACAAGCAACATGATTTTCCCTAGACATATGACCTTACATTTTTTAGCTGGAGGCTCCCCCGTCGGCTTCTCCGTGTGCTCACTACACTTTCAGAGAGCTTTCTAGCCTGGCACTCGACTACCCAAAATAGCTTCGTATCAGCTAACCCAGAAACCTCCCCGCACGCTCCCTTTTCAGGCCCCGTCTCAGCACTGACCTGCAGGGAACCAGGCGGTCGACTTCTCATCCTGAAAAGCAACCACTAAATCCTACCCTTCGCTTCCTATTCTCTAACCAGCTCTCAAGCCCACAAAAGAACCACTCTTCCAGTTCCATGACAACTTGGGGTTTTTTGCTGGTTTCTTTTTTAAATGGCCTCTGGCAAGGACACATGTCAAAGACTTAAAAGAAAAAAAAAATTCAAATATCTTCAGGTCAATTGGATTTCCCCTGTCTGCAGGCTCACGGACAGCCTCACAGAAACCCAGCACATTAGAGGAGGTGGTGTTTTCCTTCCAGGAGCCAGGACAGCTCTTTCCCAAGAGACTCACGTGCTCAGTGACCTTACAGCTTTACAATCTGCCACCTTGCCAAGGGCAGAAGTCGGACTCACAAACCCACAGTGCTCCAGGTCCCGCGGAACCACATTTTTAACAGAAGGCACACCGGCAGCCCCGTCACAGTGGCTGGTTTGTCGGAGAGGCCATCTTTGCCGGCCGGCAGGTCCTTCAAGCTCCTGGGCAAATGCCACCCAGGCCCCGTGGCTCATTAACACTGCACTGATCTGCCCGGCCAAACCCCTCACACACACACATCCCTCAGCCCGACGGAGCTCCTCATGCCCGTGCTGAAGGGCCCCAGCGGCCCGGCTGAGCGACGGCCGGGCTCCAGGCATCCCTCGGCGCGCCTGCAGCCCCGCGTCCGTCCACCGCTTCCCACCCCGGCCCCTGCGCCGGGTGGGTTTGCAGAGCTGCCTGCCAGGTTGAGCACCTTTCGCAAGGCACTTGGCAAACTCCTTTCTTTAATCCCTCTCAATTTCCTATTTACATCTGACCTTACATCTTTCATGGGATTTTTGTTCACATTTGGGCAAGATTTCCCCATTTTAAAATGCTGACTTTTCGTTTCTTTGTTTTAATTAAATTGAGCTACTTGGAGCTATCAGTGTATCACAAAGTGATACTATAGTATTTTTAGTCAATCTCTGAGCTGTTTAGGCATTTCTCAGTGTTGGTGCTGCTTCTTTAGGTTTTGGCTTTTGGGGTTTTTGTTTTTTAAGCCAATTGCCTCGTTTACATGTAGTTCCCTCTTTTACAATTGTCTGCACACTAGACTTGGCTTGCTCTCTCCATCAACAGTGCCTAACTCGGCAGTCTTGTGATGGCTATGGCAAAGCAGCTCCCCCACCAGGACCCTCTTTAGCCAGCTCATGGCATCACTTGAAACCAAACCTGGAAGCCCAGCTTTCCTTGTTGCGCTACATACGGACTTTCAGTACCTCTCAAACAAGCTGCACCAAACGAGGCCATGCCAGTTCCAGCGAGGAGAGTTTGATGCAGCTGGTGACGCAGTAGCAGGGTAAGATAGATGTATCCATACCACAAACGGAGACTTCTCAGAAATACAAAGCAATCGACGTGTCTGTGGACCCTTCCATAGTCTGTGGAAGGTTGCTAACTTCCTAACCCCATAAATATCCTGACGCAGTTTAGTGTTTAGTTATGGAGTTTCTTACAATACGGTGGAGAATCACCATTGCTAAACCACCACTGAGATTTTAAACACAATCTGGAAAAATCTACCTTACACTTAGCACCCAACCGTCAGGCATCATTTAGTGAGTTACGTCTGTTTAGAAGGGATACTCCGAAGTCACAAGTAGTCTTACATGGCACCCAGCCACCTTTTGCATCTTTGAGGGTTTTTAAAACTCTGCAGATCTTCTGAATACACAACCAAACCAAATCCAAGAATCTGATCCCATGCCACAGACGAACGTCGTCCCACGACAGTGGCTTTTTTTCTTGTGGGTGGGGGCACGCACTGTAACGCTCAGACCACGTTTTCAAAGTCAGTATTTCAACTTCCAATGCACGGACAAGGAGTTACGCCATTTTCACAAAAGCAGAACCATTACAAATAGCTTCGAGTAGGAAAAACACGAGTGAAGAAAAAACTTTGTTGAACTTATTTCCCTTTCTTAATACAGAACCTAGAAAGAGACTCCCTGATCCAAAAAGGAAACTCAAGTTTGTTCTTAAACAAGGAACAGGCCAAACGAATACACATCTCCCTCAAGACACCAGCAGTAACAGTTTGGGAAATAAACATTCTGTTTGAACAGTAACAGAGATGTTTTGGATGTTTTTGACAAAATTTGGAATTGCAGTTTTGCCATCTATTTCCATGAAGTTTTAGGGCTTCCCTTGTTAGGTCTGTGTTCTGTTTTGTTTTTAAATTAGGACGGTGATTTTAAGACATCCACATCTTGAAACGTTGCATACAGGAAGACAGAGTTGGTAGCACTTATGAATGCTTGGAAAGATTCAAAGAGCTAAATGTTGCATTTCCTTTAAAGCCCGTCCTCGGTTTATAGGCTGGGGTCAGCCAGGAATAGAAACATAAGTCACTTCCTCCCTCCCCAATGGTATGCTGTGCAACTTAACCATATAGTTTTGATCTGCAAGTTGGAACAAACTACGTCACAAAAACAAGTGGACTACTAGCAATATTCCAAACTCCTGATTGTTTTTTAATAAAGAATCAGATGTTCCATCCCTTAACGTGTTACAAGAATCTTCAGAGAAGAATCTTTAAAGTGATAAAATATGTCCAAGCTCATTTGTCAAACCAGTTGCTCTGGTTGGGAAGTAGCTGACAAATATCTAGTGTGACTAAGAATGTAATCTTGCAGGCATCCCAATATTAAATGCTCACTTAAAAAAAAGAAAGCTCTGCTACTCAAAATAAAGAACTCTGAGCATTCAGATTCTTTACAACATTTATATTTTATACGAGGAGTTTTAGCACTAAATTTCATTTTTATTAAATCATGCACATAATTTGCAAATCAGCTGGCACTTCATTTGAACAGACTTGTCTTCTCTAACCATGGAAAGCTAATTCATTACAAAACTTGTTAGATTGGTTTTGTTAAAAATGAAGGTGTCAGAATAGCTTCCTTGTCACAGTTTAGAAAATGGCAGATGTGTGAGGCTTAGTAGAAATGCATCTTCAGGAAGGGCAGAATTCATAAAACTATGTTAAAATGAAACCAAGGGACTTTACAACAGACCAGGACTCAGCTTTTAAAAGAGATTACTTCCCACTGAAATCAATGTGGCCAAACGACCTTTAAGAAGCCTGGTTTGGGCTGTAACAAAGTAGAACAGGTTAGAGAAAATGCTTTGTCTGAAATATGTATTAAAGTAGCAGCTCTTTTGTCTATAGACAGCACCAAGGGAGACTATATTTGTGATATAGGATCGCTTCCATACTTTGTGCTACTTCAAATAATAGAGAGCGAGCATACAATTTAATGTTCATTTTTCTTTCAAACCTCAAGCTTATTAGTATCATTTGGTCAAAGCACATAACACAAAAAGCATTACAAGTCTCCCCTTTCCTCCAAAAAGGGATTACATCATTTATAAAATTAATGAGCAAAAAAGACATACTATCATTCTTTACAAATTCGATTTTAATCTGTTTTTGTTTGGAAATCTGAGTAAGGTAGTGAAAACAAACTTGCTTAGTTTATTTTCAGGTAGGTATAACTTATGACCTTTCACTTTTTCTTTCTTTATATTTTACTCCATTTTAAACCACTCTTTTCATAGCAAGTATCTCTTCAATACTTGAATATTATAAATATAATACATATAAATATATATAATATTATAATAATAAACATATACTTATTACAATAATAATTTTAGAATTATAGTATATATATAGTAATTATATATAATTATGTATGTATTATATAAATACGAAGAGAAGGCTCTGGGGAGACCTTATTGCAGCCTATCAGTACGTAAAGGGGGCTTATAAAAAAAATGGGGACAGACTTTTCAGCAGGGCCTGTTGCGACAGGACAAGGGGGAATGGCTTTAAACTGAAGGGGGGTAGATTTAGACTAGATATAAGGAAGAAATTTTTAACGCTGAGGGTGGTGAAGCACTGGCCCAGGTTGCCCAGAGAGGTGGTGGATGCCCCGTCCCTGGAAACATTCCAGGTCAGGTTGGACGGGGCTCTGAGCAACCTGATCTAGGTGAAGATGTCCCTGCCCACGGCAGGGGGGTTGGACTAGATGACCTTTAGAGGTCCCTTCCAACCCAAACCATTCTGTGATTCTATGATAATACAGTAATTTAGCATATTCATAAGACCTAATCCTACTGAGCTAAATGGAAACACAGTAATTTCTTTTACTGAAATTAAAGAATTAAGAAAAGGTGGTACAACCCTTCAGCCTCATCATAGTTGTTTTCCTCTGGAATCTATCAGAGATGATCATTGAAATAAATAAATTAAAACAGCATACTAAAAATAATTCACTAATATCTCTTTGGAGTCTCCTTATCAAGATCTTAAGACATTTTAAAAGTTAAAATTTGATAACAGAACAGTTTCTTGCATTCATGAGAAAACTGTTACACAGAAGTGAATCTGTTTCTAATGGTACTTATGGTAAAAAAAGCTAATTTCTTTAGGCTATTTTAAACGACCCCCAGAGCTTTCAGATATAACTCAGGACAGTCTAACTCAACCTCTTACCGCTGAGAACTTTTCTACCTTCTGCTTTTTGAGCACACCCCCTTAACCTCAGCCCCCCTTCTCCACAAACACTGTTGTTTCCCTGACCCCCATGCCCTCCGGGGTCACACATGCACAGGGCTGCGACCCTCAGCCTTCCCACACCAGTAAAAGGCTATATAGGCATGTGAGGCTCTAAATCTTTAAAAAGAAAGTCCTAATAGCCTACGTCTGTTCTTCCCACTTTTAGTTTCTCTTCGAATACATGAGGTACAGCCCCATGTATTACATAATTCAGTTACCCTCCATATTTGATTTTCACTTGTGTTACAGAAGGACAGCAGATCTGC
>NW_008825498.1:1350248-1350602 GCF_000699105.1 Pygoscelis adeliae | reverse complement strand
GTTCAGACTTGCATTTTGATATGAGCTGTACTTAAATGCAAGCACCTCGCTGGTGAGCGTTGGCTGTAACGCCTACTCACACGAGTCTCACCAGCAACCCGTCAACCTGTACGCGGCTTCTCTGTAAGGCCATGATACTACAGTCTGCAGTAATTTTAAGAGCCTACAGACAAGTGAGGCACCTATACTGGACAGAAGATTTCAATTTGGTGCAAGTTCTGTGTCACCACTTGTCAACACAAAACACATCTGTAGGGTTTGTAAGTTGCATTTGTTACAAAGGTACAATGACAGAACGGACCAAAGGTCCCTCCAAACCCATCATTTGCATTACTGCAACTGCTTACAAACAGG
>NW_008825498.1:1336534-1350223 GCF_000699105.1 Pygoscelis adeliae | reverse complement strand
TTAACTTACTTACTCAGTGTTCGCACTACCTGGTTTCCACAAACTGCTGATCCTTGCCTGAGACACCGGCACGCTGCCCAAAAGAGAGGGCTCCTTCGCCTGCTCCCAGCTCCCTCTTCTCCCGCAACCCACGCGCATTGATTTCACCCAACTCACCTGTTGACTTAATCTTCCTTTTAAGCAAAGTTTTCCCCACTGATTAAAGACCTATTTATAAGGAATTCTATCATTTCATATGCAGTCTGCTATTATTTCAATAAACATTTATTATCTTATTAAAATTTAACTGTGAAGTGAAATTCCATACTCCTTGACTCATCTCCAGCATCCAAAAGCTTTTCTGGATACCAAGTTCAGGGTCTCTAACTTTTAAAGCTTTTTTAAATGCCTGTTCTCAGATAAGACTGTTTTTCTTAAATATTTTATATTGGCTTATATTCTAGTCTACTCCATGTTTTAAAAGAACCAAGATGCAGAGTTCTTAAAAAAAAAGTCTAATTATATCTACAAGTACATCAACCTCATACTGGGATGATGCAATTAATTTTGGAGCAATTCATACATAACACAAGATTAACAGAAATTCAACAGGCAAAACAAACCATCTGTGGTTTACCTGGCAGCAAAAGTAACCCATGAAAAAAAAAAAAGAGAGATAAAAGAACAGCTAGGTAATATGTAAACTGAAATCAGGACATGAAACTACGAAGTCTGCAAGTAAGTATTTTTTTAAGTTAACCTGCATGGACCGCATTCTTGCATAACAAATCCACATGTGCATGCAGCACACGCATGTTTTCAGCACTGATTTATTAAAAACCTTTAGCTGATGGCTTTAGTCAGTTATTGCTTCAGAAAGGTAACAGAAAACTCTTAGAAAGAAACAAAAATAAGCAAAAGGAAAAAATACATGGGTACACAGCGATACATAACGTGCCTATGGAGTAGATGTGTTGATGTAAAATATAACGTTACCAATTTACATCACCTGATCAAATGAAAAGCTACAGAAAAACTATACATTTTATTTACAATGGCACATTACAACTGTATTCTAACAAACCTCATTTTTAAGTGATATGAGAGATCACACAATCCTTTCCTGACAATGCATTGATTTGACAGTCAACCTCCTTCAAAGCCATACCGTGCGTCCTCATCTCTTAAAAGTGTCAGTGAATTCATTCAAAGTAGTTAAAAACTGCTTAGGAGAGCAGTATAGAAGCAAGTTCCAACACAGACAATTAAAGTCCGGTGGCACACCACATTAAATTTACCACGACAAACACCCCAAGCGTGACTCCTGTTTTCATGGAGATGATCCACCACGAAGCAATTGTCATTTGCAGCGTCTGACGTGTTCTGGCAGCACTATCGTGGCAGAGCTCCCCTTCCACACGAAGCTGTACCGAAGCCGTACCAGACCCTATCACCACATTATTACATACGATCACATACAGACCAGGCGAGCAGGTTCTCCAAGCGATGACAACAAAAATAAACTGCATCAGCTGCTCTTTTCTGTCACAGATACCAGACTCTCAGCTCAGGAGAGACTGGCATGCAGCAGAGCAGCCCTTCCGAAACTCGGCAACAAAAATCACGAAGAACCCCAGAACTTCACACTTGTGCTCTCAGAAGCAGCTTATGACAGCATGGGAAGGCATGGTTTAGAGACACTCCATGCAAGGTTTAGAGAACTCACAGGCGCGCTGAAGCCAAAAGCAAGGCCAGACGCCCACATACCCCAAGCAGCAGCGTCCTTTCTAAATGTCCAGCTGGGAAGGAAGCGAGCGAACGAACCCCTCTCCCATCACACACAATTCACACAGTTGGAAAGGAGCCGTATAGCGGCTGGAGGATTCTCATCCAAGACCAAAAACTAATTTTCTCAAAATTTCACGGAATTTCCAACCACAGACGTCCCGTTTTCACGCCCCTCTCACCCCACCAGAGAGATGCAGCCAAGCTACTGCCTACTTGTGAACAAAGAGGTTATCCACCTTCAAAGGCCTCTTCTCAATGAGTACTTCCAGGAGAAGCAGGTATTCAAGTATTCAGAGGCAGGAACACACACATAAAGAATCCCAACACACCCCACCCCACACTCCAAGTTTCTAACACAAGACAAGACCAAAGTCCATGACGCAGCCAGAAGCCCACCAGAATAGATCTTTTAGGAAAGGACAATTACAGAACTTTTCCCAGTTTTCTTGAGAGGCTGATAACCAAAGCATCAGATCACAGACCCTCCAAGACAAAACCAAAACAAAAAAGAAAACCAAGCCACAAAGCTATAAAATCAATTCCATTATTTGCTTATTTGAATAAACTACATACTTCATTGATACTCAATTATGTGCTCTTACCTGACAGTACAGCAAGCTTCCCAAGTTTCCCAGGCAGTATTTTGAGGCAAACTACTGATTTGTGACCCGATTTCTTTTCTAAAAGAAAACTAGAATCCTGGGCAGTATTTACTTACTTGAAACTTATTGTTATACAAATGAAAGCAACCAGAAATATGAAATATCTGAATAAAGCAATAGAAGAGTAAATTGTGCCCTGCTGTTCAGAAGTTTCATATTAAATCTTGTGTGACTGTGGCGCATAAATATGATCATGGCCCCCAGCTGTTTTCTGACACACAGTAACTGTACAAACCTATTACAAACAGTATGAAGAATGTATTACTGTAAAATCTAATGTGGAACTCAGTTTCTTAACTAAATTACAGTGGCAGTGAACTGCGGATGTCAAGACAGACATTATTATTATTTTGGAAATCCTTCCCCAACAGCAGTTTTGCCTTTGTGATCTCAGGATGGTTGAGATCTTAGATCAAAAAGTGGAAGTTGCGTACAATATTGCATCTCCACAACAAAATATTAGCAGCTTGTTGGATATTAATTTTCAAATTGCATCAGAAGTATAATTTTCTAGGAAGACTTAATATGGACTGAGAGCTCCATAGGTACAGATGGAATACGGAGTTTTAATTATAACCAATTGATGCAGTCTATACTGAGAATGCAATTGGCCGGTACAGAAATGTACTCTACAGAAGATGTCAAGACGACTTCTGAAGAGCATAATTTCCTCCAGAAATCCACACAATTGTAGTGATTATTGATTTAAGGAACCATTATTATAAAACTCTACATGATATCCTGGATAAGTAACACTGTGTCCTGGAATCTAAACTGCAGTCTCACATAAGAGCAGCAACAAAAACTGACATCATCTACATTACAAAATTGAACTCCATGTGCTAGCCAGCATTACCTCTCCCTGAGCAAGAGCTCGTGAAGCTGCAGTTACAGGTGCTGCCAAAACACACCTCTGGGACACGTGAAGCGGCCAAGTGATAAATCCAGCAGTGGACGCCACAAAACTAGAAGGGATGTGCTTTTGTCACAGTCCACACAGTTGTATTTCAAGCAATGCAGCACATAGCTCGCACGCAGGAAGACATCGTTTCAGCCAGGAGAAGAACTCTGGCAGAAAACTTCACGGTAGAGGTTAGCGTACGCCAAGCCAGGTAAGGACGTAGGAGGTATGTGCACAACATTACACCTTCTTTGCAGTGAAGATGAGGTAAGAAGAAAAACCTCCAGGAGAGGCAGAGTAATTGCACTAAATTGTTTTCCCAACCCAACACACTACTTCTGGAAACACAATTACTCACCCTTCCAGTAACTACCATAATTCAAGATGCTGGACTTGTTATGCATGGGGGGCAATCTGCACCTTCTTGTACTCCTGCGGAAAGGCAGCAAGAGTTGCACGTCCTCAGTCTTTCAGTTTCCTTTTAATTAAGTCTGCGATACCCAAGTGCTCCAACACACGGATGGAGTACGCTCTGTGCAGATTACTCTCTGCTTAGATTCCTTTGCAGGTGACCAGCGATCCCATAGTCACAATTTCTCTCACCCTGACATATGGACAAAGTAACTGTAATTTTTGCATTTAATTTTTTTCCGACAGATACTTGAAACTAGTTGTTGGGAAGTCAGTGCCAAGACAATGAGCTGAAATAATTTTTTTCTTTTTTTGTGTCATCTATTCCAGCTGTATTGGTTCACTTCTGTCCCATGGGGATGAGGCTGTCCCCTGACAGTATCTGCCTAGTATTTCCAGAAACCAGCATTGAGTACAGAATTAACTCCTGGTCTACGAGTGTCTTGGTCATTTAAGCAAAGGCTGTATTATAAATGGATATCATACTATAGTGAATCAGTCAGAAAACCGCTGTCATGAGAACAACACGAATAATCTGTACATGCAACAATGCAATGCACTAATATTTCAGTAAATAAGATTAAAATTTGTGTATACTGCCAGACTCTGGGAGACAAAGACTATAAAACCACAAAGAGCTTAACTCAACAAGCTCCCTGGGTCTGCTGCACGGTGTACTGTACAGTTAAATATTCTTCCCAGAAACTACCTTATTGCACACACACTTGTTTCTGTGTTTCTCAGAACAGTTAGAAGTTGATCATTTTATGAATGCATTTTAAAGTTCATTTCTGTATGCCAGAGGCGCCACTCTTTCAATTATTTTAAGAACACAAAGCCAAGGTAAGTGTAACTACAGCTCTGCAAAGCTTTTCCCATTGCTTATAACTTGGATTGAAAAGAGGATTTTATTGGTATGTTATTTATCTCAAGAATAATGACATTGGAACCGTTTGCAGAATGCATACGTTATGCTATACCAGCACATCAGTGGTAGGATATGGGCTTAGGCAGTCTTCATCTACCCCAGAAAATGAACGTAGATATAATCGTGTCTTGCAATATTCCACAAGCAAGGGTTTTGTGAGGAGAAAAGTTACTACCGAGAAACACATGTTCATTTTCTCCCAGGCAAATTTCTGAGTACTTGCTCTCCTCTTGTAAAGCCTGTGGAGAAGACACTGTTCATAACATCCAATGGTGCGGGAACGGATGTTTCTCAGGCCAGTGGTAAAAGATTTAACAAAATGTCTAAGAAAAAGGCTCCAAATTACATTTTGCACTGAAGTGCCAACACTGGATCCCTCATTTCCTCCAAGAAGCAGCACTCTGAAGAGACCCAGAAGCCTCAGGCTACTAAAAAAAAAAATAATAATAATATCTATTAGCTTCTGTTTATGACCAGCTTACAATAGGTAAGAGGATAATGAGTAAAACGTTTTCTTTCTTGATTGAATACTGTACATCAATAAAAAAAAAGAAAATATAAAGGAGCACGGCTGAAATTTTTGCAGCCAACGTATCTGAGGAGTCTAAGTAGTCAGTACAGCATCTGTTCCACTGAACTACATCTTACAAATGAGGCAGCGAAGAGTTGTGAAAGTATCCTTACACAAGCCCAAACACATGCTGGTAGGAGCACCACCTTTCCCATCACACTTCTGGTTAACTGCAGAATTTTGATTGCTAGAACAACAGCATCTACCTTGGAAGCTCGACTAGGTTAAGCATATCCACTGGTGAACAGTACTCACGGACAGAGATATTGAATCGGGTATGGAAATAAGAGAAACAACATAATCTAATTTTGCAAAGTGTAACAAATGTAAAAAGTCAAACTTTGGTACAAGCCCTACACCCAAGACAGCAGTGCCAGGTTCTTCCTCTATGATTTTCACTACTTGAAGTCAAGCAACATTTAAAAAAAAAAATAAATCAAAAAATAGAGGAAGCCCCTAAAGGCCCACCTGCTAGGTGGTGGATATAAAAGGGGGCCTAGGAAGAGAAAAGGACTTGGTAACCTTTTAAAACGTAGAAATAATTCCAGTTTGCAGTTACATATACACATAGAGTAGTTACCACTTGCTCATTTCCAGAATGAGCAGTAATAGTCAAAGTAAGAAGGGACATCTGCATCTCCAAGACAATTTGCTCTCACTGTGTAAAAGTCATCTTTAACACAATAAATGTATAATGTAGGAGTTGTGTAATGCATGTATTTCACATTTATGAGAAGACTCGTGAGTAGCGCTGGCTCAACTATAGTTTTGCTTTCATTGCCAGCAGAAGAGTACAATGGGGCTAAACCATTACTTAAGATGGATAAAAACCCGCAATGGGTGACAAAAATCAACTTGTGTTTTATAAGCTAGAACAAGGCTTAAAGTGAGGTCATTATAGGGAGAAATAAATTAGCAGAAATTAACAATTTGGGTTGGACTTCTAAAAATTTACTCAGCTATCAGTTAGCTGAATGGATCAGCTAAAACTGGAAACAGTGGATTACATCTTACATGACCTATCATTTACCTAGCTACCTTTTCATAGCGCCTTATAGCACATTCTGCAGAACATTCCCGATTCATCCCTTCCTGCCAAAACAATTAGATTTTTTGCCGTGTATTCCAAGACTCAAAACCCAAGTACAGTATTACATTAAGCTGACAAATCACAACACAGACTACTGAAACCCTGAGCACTCCCTCCAAATAACAAGTCTGTTTTTTGTATCAAAATAGAATGATTAAGAAAAGACATATTTCCACATGTACCATACATTATATACTGCTGAGTCAGATGACATTTAAAGTAGTACATCCAACCGTGCCAAGCCACCAGCCTTGGCCAAAAGCCAAACTGAAACAATGCGGTAAGACAAACGGACAACTGACCTTTACCATTTCTAGCAAATGATCATGTTTTTCCCCTTCCTTCTAGTAAAGCATCCAAGTCCAAGAAGAATCCCAGTTAAAGAGTGACTGCGGAAAGGTAACTTCGACTGGAAGCAAGGCTTTAGACTGCGACTGACCAGCAAGATTTTTTTCCCCCTTCCAGATTCTCCTCCTCTTTCATGGCTTCTCTCAGCTCTTGCCCTTTCTTAAACTTCCTTAATGATCCTTATCCCCCACAAGCTTAAGTACTAGGAATGATTTCAAATGTAACAGGAGAAGCCGTAACACTGCCAACGGGGCCCCGTCTTTGTAAATCCTGGCTGTAGGCTAAGAGAAAAAGCACACAGAAACCCCTGCGTCTCTGAGTTGTTTTCTCATTGTCCTTCACTCCCCCCACAATAAGCCCCATCTCCAGGAAGTCAGAGGAATGAAAAAGTTGAGCGATGGATTTAATGTATATACCACGCAAGAGTCCTATGAGTGTGTGTTGCTAAAATCATTTCCTTGAAATTTAACAGTTTTCACTGGCGTTTGTGTAATAAATCACAAATACTATCCCATCAGAAACAGACACCATCAAACCCTCTAATTCTTCAGTGAAGCATTTACCAAATGCTTTCAGCCTGTTTTCCTCCTCTTCCAGATGCTGCCTCACTCCTTCCATCAAAAAGAATCCAAGGCAAATTGTCTCAGTTAGCCTACTCCCCCCCCCCCCCTTCTATCCACCTTCTCCTCAGTTTGCTCCACTGCAATCGATTGGCAGCTCGCTCGCTCAGATGGGAGACCTCGCCAAGGCAACCCCAGCATGAAGCTGTCCTGCCGTCCGGAGTTTCGCTGCTGCTTAAGAAGATTTTGAGTATTAGCTGCTGAAACACTGAGCTGCAGCTCCAAGTTTTGCACATCAGCACAAGCACTGGCAGACTCTTCTACAACCCTGAGATACAGACAGCAATTTTTTGACTATTGCCGATTCATTCACATCGAACGAATTTCTGAAGTTCGTATTCTGCTTGTTAACTTCAGAATACCATCTACTGTTCATAGGAAAATCGATCAGCTTTCTCAGTCCTGATTACCACTTGTCTCATTAAAGACAGCACGCTGTGCTATCCTTAGAACCAAAATCACACAAAAATTGCATGACATCAATTCAAGACTGCGTGTCTATAAAAAGACATTACATGCTTTCCATTAAAACAGTCAGATTAAATACTACCTGAACACCAGGACAGAACCGCAGCTTTTCTTCCCGTATGTTTAGTATATAATTAATATGTTATGAATAGTCAAATAATTCTGCCAGCCCCAAGAAATATTTCCTACTGGAAACTGAAGTTTAGCGATTCTGAATTCTCAAAATCCCAGCCTTCACCTCGCATAATCAGTACCTAAAAGGGGAGGAAAAAAAAAAAAAAGACCACAGGAACCTGGCAAGATAGTCCTTCCTCTGTTTCTGAAACAAATGCCAATTTTGTTAAGTCTTCTGTAAGATAAACAAACAAACCCACAATACAACACCTTAAACTAACCCACTTTAGGCCAAAAATTTCTGCAAGGCTCAGGAAGAAAGAGAATTCCTGCTTCAAACCCAGGGTTCATTAATATCTCAAACATTTTAAAAAGAAGATGGAGTTGCCTCTATTTCATGGAGAAAAAAAAAGAAATAAAGCAAACCCAATGTTGTTTTTAGAATTGGACTTGGTAGTTGTAGTCTGTAAAAATCCTTGGGAAGTAAGAACAGCTTCCATAAGGGCTAGAAATGATGAATTTTTATGCAAAACTCAACCAGGAGCCACCCCAAAATTCTTTACACATTCCTTAAATTAAGAAAAAAAAATAATCCATTCTCTTAAGGCAAAAGAAAGCAATAAAATATAAGACAACCTTGCAGGAAGCAAGAATGTAAACACTTGCAGCACAACGTTGTTAATACCATCCAGTGGTGGAGGCAGACTTTTGCCTACGATGCTGAGGATGCTCCCTCGCCTACGACAGGAGCTCCGCCGAGGGCTTCTGCCAGCTCTCCGCAGCACGCCTGCCTATCGCTGCCTGCTCAGCTCCAACACAAACACACTAAGCACACTCCTCAAAATTGCTTCATAAAAACAACGATAACATCTAGCACTGCTGTCCTTTTTACTCTAGGATGAGATGTATTCTGTACACATTAGTAGCTTGAGTGGGTTTTTCATCACAACATTACCAGAAACATAGTATGTAAAATTGGTGTTTATGAAATTCCCCAAAAGCCCGACAAACATCTGCGTGTAAACCATTCACCTATGAATACGTGTGGTTCTATCTAAATAGTTCTGTAAAACAGAAACAATCCATGAACTTTAGAAGAAGTAGTCTCAAAAGTGGTGTTTTCATTATCTATGAGGAATCTGCTTAAACAGTCACTGAAATTCACCTCCCAATCCAAGAAATAGTTATTCTTGCTTTGATACAGATTTTATAACAATTGCCATTAAAGATACAGCAAGAGCAAAATAAAAAAGACCCACCAAAAAAACCCCATGAAACAAACTAAAAACAACATGGAAGTTGGACTGATTATGCGAAAGGTTAGTACAAAGGATTTCTACTGTCAAAATAAATGATAAGGCACATTCAGTATTCATATATCAAAGTGGAATTCATCCACAAATTCCGATTTTCCTTTCTGGATTCCTTACATTACAAATTGCTTTAAACACTTCAAAGAAAAAAAAACAAACACACATCTTCACTACCAAAAATCAAAAACTATGAAAGAAATCTAGAATGAAAGCAAGTTAAAAGTTGCCTTCCTGAAACAAAGAAGAAATGCTCACACACCTCATTCCAACCGTGGGAAAATGGAGCAAATAATGCGTAGGGAGAGCCCCAGGACTGGCGGCTGACACTCTGGGGATCAATTGTCAGTGGGGCAATAAAAAAAAAGGAAAGTTAAACACATACTTCATTAAAAGCCTACAATTACTGGTTTTACATATATGGACTTGAAGAGCCATTTTCTAGCTAAGACTCCGCAGAAACACAGCAAAAACCTCTTCCTCCATCAAGACCAAACACTGTGCTTGCGCAAATACATGTTAAAGAATAGCTGAGGAAAACATACAGCTAGGTGTTCATACTGAAATCAGAACCCGTCCCCGGCTGCGAGAGGAGACATACACAGCTACCCATTGAGAAAGCTGCCGCCATCGCGCTTACTCTTGGCAGGCAGAGGAAGTCTTTTACTTGAATATCTGCACTACTGAATTACTTGTAGAAAACACAAGTCACTTGAAATATGTACTAACCAGCTCCCCTAAAATACTCTGCTCTCAATAAAACGTCTGTAAGCAAGCCCTCCTCCAGTTCTGTTTAAGAGTTAAATTCCAGGTATGTTTAAATCTTACTGCAAATATTTTTATCTCTTTAAATGCAGTTATTAAACAAACCGCTGAGTATTTCCTACTCGGAATCTTCTTGTCCATGTAAGGTAAATACAATACCAAGCAAAGCTAAAACTCTAGTCCAGCTTAAATGTAATTCTAGAAATTTACCCAGCAACCAAGTTATTTTTGTGCAGAACATTTAAGTAACACTAGGAAGAAAAAAAGCCAAAAAAACAAACCACACAGTCGTTGATCCTCTAACCCTTGAGAATGAAGTCGCTTTTGTATACACTTACATACTTCCTTCTATACTGCCTTGTGTATGAATCCTTCTACCATGTACGACATTTTCCCTCTAGGTTGTATCTTAGAATTTTATTTATTTTTTTTTTTTTTAAAGCAGCTCCCCTCCTCTTTTCTTCCCTTTAATACCAATAGTTGAGTACTTGGTTAAAGCTACTATCGTGCTATGGAATAAATATACACCAGTGATGTCTGATCAGCCAGCCATACATAACAAATGAAAAAGGGATGACTGACTCTGAAAGGGGGAAAAAAAAACAAACCACAAACCAGCATGCATGCAGTTGTGCTAAACATACTTGTAGTATTTTAATAAAGAGCAACAAAAACTAATTACCTTGAATAGCCATTAGAGAAAGCAGGTCTGCCAGAAAGGTTGAGCGTTCCCAAAGGAGCTAACGTCTCATCCCCTGATCCCTGGCACCTATTCCAATTTTCTGAACCGGCAGGAAGAGATGGAATGATATTAAAAATTGGTTTCTGATCCTGCTGCTGAGAGAGCGATGCAGTATTTAAATCATAGTGATACATTTGTCCCCCAGAGGTACTGACACCATGGATAGATATGGCAGAGGCTTTAGTACCCAGCAAACTAGACCCAGAGAAATTTGCCTGACAATAAATTGGGCCCATGTTTTCTTGCTTTATGCCAGGAGTACAGAGTTCAATGAAGTCTTCCTTCTCTGTTTTCACTTGAGGCATTGGCATTTTGGAACTGGGTAAAAGGTCACCACGGTCATTAATTTTAGGTTTAGTGTCAGATAAAATAGGAGGCTTGCAGTCTTCACCGAGATTTCCTTCCAGGAGAAATGCATCATCTGCAGATATAGGGGACAGCAAGCCACCGTCATCTAGCAATGGGTCAAGCCTCCACGGGCTTCCATTGGGCTCTTTGCCAGGCGATACCGGTGGCAATTCTAAATCCTGGAGAATATCCAGGGTGCTTTGGTCTTCAGAGAATAACTTCAAGTTGCCACCATTCGAGCCAACCTGGCTTTGGACTGCAGTTCCCGACTCTAAAGGGGCGTTGCGGCCAGCCATGCCTGGGAAATCCGGCTCAAGCGGCACCTCAGAAGATACTGCTCCCTTTGCGTCCTCGGCCAGGCTCGAGGACTTGTTCAAGCTCGCAATACTTTCTTCCAGGAGCCTGAAGTCCGTTTCTCCAGAAGAGATGCCGATTTGGCCCTGCTGCGAAAATCCAAGGTCGTTTCCCATCACTTTTGCGTCTGTTTCACCCATGTACAGTCCCATTGAGAGTGATACTGCCTTGGAAAGGTCTGGCTGAGGCACATTGTTTACTAATCCTTTTGAAAAGTCAGCCAAAGCAGGTTGCTGATTGGAATCTGTCTGAGAAGACGCGGGGAGAGGAGATGTAGACACAGGGGCTTGTACAGTAGCTCCACCCCTGAAGGGTGGATGAAAGTCCATCACGATCCCTCCTTTGGTACTGATGAGCGCATTTTTCCTTGTTTCGTCTTGATCCGACGAGTTCAGCAGTTCTTTGGAATCCATTACTTTAACATTACCTATAAAAAGATCAGAAACATTCAAAGTTAGCGCAGCAAGGATATTTTAATAACAGCTTAAAAGTCTAAATCATTAACCCGGCAAACCTGGTTTAGCTACTCCGAGAATGAAAGCACAGTGAATCAAGCTACAAACTGATATGTGCCACATCTTTCTCAAACCCACTGGTTTTGTTTTTGGTTTTTTGTTAGGGTTTTTTTTTTTTTATTTCTGACTGGTAACAAGGAAGTATATTTTTTTAAAGCTTTGCTAAACCTGGATGAAGCGGTAAGTCTGCCTGCATGCAACTCAGAATCAGGCTACAGCATAAGACATCTTTCTGAACATACTCTCTAGCTCTGTTACCCATCCTGGCAAGTGAGGAAGTATAAGAATTGTTAAAGTACCCAATTTACAAATTTTGGAAGGTAACTTCCCCTGGTATTTAATTACATCTTGAGCAGGGCAGGGGAGAAGGACATTCACCACCTTTCCCGAGTCAGTTCCCTCTCTCCCTGCAGGTTTAGCTGCATCACCCACAACAGGCACCGAAACCTCCCGAGCCAGCTCTCAAACACAGAACCTACCAAAAAAAAAAAAAAAAAAAAAGATTTCTAAGTGGCTTGTTATTGTCCAGGAGCTACACCACCTCTCCACCAGAAAACACAAAGTTTGCTATCTTTGCAAAGGTTCAGCTTAAAATACAACACGTGAATCTTGAAATAAACTCAATTCTTTAAATAAATCTCAAATTTATAAATAAAAGCTAACTAAAAATAAAGTAGAATTTTTATTAGCTTCCAACACTTTAACAGCTCACGGCTATTCTCCAAACACATCTAACACTGAAAACAAATCTCCTAAGTTTCATCTGTTTGTATTTACTACATTTACTTTCAGCACAGAGCATAAATATTTGGAGAATAACTGTAAATTCTTAGGCAAACTTTCTATACTGTTTGTCTATGGCCTAACACTAACAGCAAACAGCCAACAGCGATCAGCTCGCACTCCCCCCCAGTCCGTAAGAGGAGGCAATGCCCAAGTTAAAGCCTGGCCACGGAATTATCCATTAAGCAGAGCGACCCAAGAGCGCTCACAACAAGTTTATGGTCATCTTAATTATAAACCCGTCACCTCTGCCGCCCATTTTCTCCAGACTGCTGACGAACGCTGCTGCTTTCTGTATGCCAAAGTTAAGACTGCGATCCACAAAAAGTCCCCACGAGTAAAAATTTTAAGCTCTGGCGCACGTCAAAGTGTCCCGAGGAGAAGCTCAACACAAAAATCCTTCTTGGTCCTTCGACGCCACCTCATACAGCCTCTCCCTGTGCCCAAGCAGAGGGTCCCTTACCCGTGCCTGCCGAGGTGCCAGGTCTCCTGGGTCACGCCTGGGGAGCCGCGCGCCTGCCAGCCGGGACCACGGCACGCGGCACAAAACGGGAACGGGGCAGCCCCCCGAAATCTCACGGTCCGCAAACGGCACGGAAATATTGCTGGGCCGTTTAAGGTGGACACCGCAACAGTGACTGGAAAAAAAATTATATCTATCTACCTCCAGTTTTTCTTTTTTTTTTTTTTTTTTTTTAACACGAAGGGGAGGAAAAATGTAGTTATTCCATTTGACGATTTCCCCAACGTCAAAAAAAGCAGCGAACCATCCAGCGTAGGAAACGTGTCAAAAATCAGATGCAAGAGTCTGCCCAAAGGAGGAAAAAGCTGCGAATACTTAAAACTGCCGGATTACAATAAATTCTCCTTTGCAAAGTATAGTTTTCAGAGAAATGTGTCGAGACCTGTTGAGCTGTCTCCTTGGCACACCCACTTCTGCAAAATAAGACCAGCCCATGGCTGCAAGGCTGCACTCCGGGCTCGGCTCCCCT
>NW_008825498.1:1331710-1334805 GCF_000699105.1 Pygoscelis adeliae | reverse complement strand
AAAGGCAAAAAGCCGTGGAGAGAGGCAAAAAGCTCCAAGGGAAGCCACCTTGGAGCTTGCTGGACAGCTCTAGAGGCGGGTGTAAGCTGGGACGGACGGCTTGGGGGCAAATCCGTGAAAAGAGACCAAAAAAACCAACCCCTCAAAATAGCTGAGGGAACGAGAAGAGACGCCGTGGGGGCAGGGAGGGAGAGAGAGACATTTAGTCCCCTGGCAAGCACTGGAAGTATAGATGTTTTCATTGAGAAATATGAGTAAACTCCACAAATTATGGTAGCGTTTCACTGAGAAGTTAACAGATTTTGGCATTTTTTAAATAAAAAAAGCAACCAGGTAGTGCGCTGGTCTGAAGTTGGATTCGGACCGCAGAGGCGTCGAAGAACGAAGCGCTGGTGGCGGGACGTCCCCAGCAGCTCGGTCTGCCCGCTCCTGGGACAGCCATGCTTCACCAGCCGCTCCTGTGGGACACGTTTCTGGGCAAGAAAAGGCCAGAAACTGTCAGTACGGAAGCAGATCAGGAGTTAAAAATATCAGTGAAGTAAACCAGCAAAGTAGAAACTTCTGCTGTCTTGGAGAAGTGGAGAAAGAGCCGAGGGGGAAGAGGTCGCCCCTCCAGTGTAGAACAAGCGATCCTCTTGGCTTTGGCTTTGGCTTTCCCTGGCACTGACAGAAATTCAGGTGATGGGGGCAGAGAACCGGCGATTGCCCGTTTATGAAGATATCCGTCGTTCCGATTTGGGACAATTTAATGAACTTGGAGATAATGACCAGATAATGCTCGCACTGGGACTGTGTTGACAAGCGGTTAGTATCTAGAAATGGTTATTATGGCACCCGATGAATTACTTTATGTAATACACGTTACATCAATAAAATATGTTTTTGTCTTTGCAGCTGTTTAAATGCAGATTTGGGTATTCTACAAAGGAAGGAAGGAAAGGCCAAGTAAAAGCACAGATTTTAAAGTACAATTAATCTGCCCTTATTTTTTTTTTAAGTAATAAGTTTTTTACATGCCACTAACTTTTGGAAGATACAGATTTATGTTTAAAAATGCAAAATAAAGGCATGCAATGTTAGTTTAATATTAATTTGTTTCACAAATTATGAAAAATGGTTCTAAAAATTTTAGATATTCCTCTGCAATCTCCCTTAATCTAATGCATTTTTGAAAGATGTATTTAAAATAGCACTCAAAACTGTCTTCTGGTGCTTTTTGAATGATGCAATGAATTTACAGCTAACAGGAAACACTTCTTCCCATACAAGGGAAATAGAATAGCAGAAGTTAGACTATTCACAAATACCATGAAATCTTTGTTTCCAGATACAGGAATGTTGCAGAGGTCCTCGGTATTAAATAAGGCAAAAATGTCTCTCGAAGCATGGAATCCTAATGTGCTTCTGGGACTATACCTGGAAAATTTACTGCACTTTATTGCTCTGTGAATATTCTACCACAGGAACTGTCTTGCATTTGGGGATGTCTCCTACCACTTGAAATTTGGGAAACTCAAAGACAGGGGATGTATGGGAGGACATCAGCCTGCGGAGGAGAGCTGTACCACCACTGAATGTTACCTTCGCTTAACTTTCTGTAGTCTGAGAGAACTTGTGTAACAAAGCTGTTTATTTCTACGACATTTAGATGAGAACATCTGTTTATAAACACACACTCAGATGCTTAATTACAGCTGGTTTTGCACGGTAATGGGTAGGACATTCCTTTTCTAATGAATAATTCCGTATCTTAAGATCATCTTTTATCCCAAAGGACCCGATTTTAGATTGGTCTACAGAATTTATTCACCAGCATCAGCCAGGGACACCGTACAACAGTGCAAAACAGCGAGCAGAGGACATCTTACAGGCTTTTCATGCTGGGAATACTGAGGCAGGCCAGGGCGCAATACGTGCAGAAGTGAGATCTGGCCAGGGCAGAACGATTCAGAGTCTTACCCTCCTGAAGGATGTTTTTCACTTGCTGCTAAGCGCAGCAGCATTCGTCGCAAGGTCATTGTTGGTAAAACTCAGGATTTGTCGGTAAACCGTATAGCACCGGTCATGTTCAAATACGAAGTTAGATTTGTTCATTGTCTTCGAGTTGCTACAATAGACATGAATTCTGTCTCTCAGATTTGTTCCCTTTTAAATGTTTCATACTGAATTGAGCAGGTGAAAAACCTCGGATGTTTTCTGCTTCTACTGATTTTCTACTTCTACTGATTCCCACTTCTTTCAGCTACAAGTGCTGCTGAAACAGAGCGAGCGCAAAGCCCGCGGCATCGCGCACGGCGGTGACGGAGGAATAACTCTGCTGCGGGCTGCTCACCTGGGTTTGGACAAACCCTTCTGGCCTCACGCGAGTTGTCCTATGTGCCTGAACAACCCGAACATACCATCTCCCTTTGTTCTCCTTCAAACAGAAATGTTCCCTAGGGCACTGCTTCATTGTAAAAATAAATGTAATGTTATATGGTGATGGTCAGAGTTAAATGAAACCTGTGTTTGCTAGTTTATAAAAATGTATGAAATAAGTTAGGCTTTAAAAGGCTTGTGATTTTTGTTCCTGTTCAACTAAATGTTTAGACGGTGATGAAGTCGACTGGCTGAAAATCTGTGGCTTGCGTTATGCTGCTGATTATTTTGTTCCCTGAAAATCTATGAATTTCTTAAACGACTGGCATTGATAACTCTTTTTGGAACATAATCAACAACCTTCAAAATATTTTAATTACCAAGTAGAGTTTTCTATTTCTTGAGTTCAACCTGTTTTATTTTATATTCACATTTAAAATACATAAATGCTTACGGTCAGATGAAAATGAAGGCGTTGTTGGGTTTTAGATGTGAGTGCGCTGCTGTGACAAAGTGTCATCAAAATCCTCTGTTAATACATTTCCCAACCCTGATATCAAGATACCGACCCCGATCAGAAAGCATGCCTCATCCCTCCCCAGAGCACAGCCGGCAGTAGCGCAGCTGCTCTGTCTCTTACCACAGGAACCTCACTAGTCCCCGGAAGAAAAATATTAAGAAAATTCTTTCTGCAACCTCAGAATATTTGGTTCACCTTATCCTGTGTCAGTCCAGCA
>NW_008825498.1:1322839-1331674 GCF_000699105.1 Pygoscelis adeliae | reverse complement strand
TAATAAGTTTTGTTTGGGGTAACAGTTTTCATGGCTTTGACTCCTGTTCGTTACAAATCTTAAGGAGACCATGTCTTCCACAAAATGTCAGTGTTGTTCGATTATTTTCTACTAACCTGAGCAGAACGGTAATTTGGTAAAATTTGTATATTCTTTCTTAAAATTTAGAGGTGAAGGTTTGGTTTGTTTTTTTTTTCCAAAAATTCCACTAGTTCTCTTCTAAATACACAAGTTATGCACTATAACAATCATCATAAAAATACTGTGGCTATTTTACAGATGAATGGTTAATTAACTAAAGACTTCAAATACAGGAGTGTTTGTCCATCTCAAAATGTCTACAAATGTCATACATATTAATATTCTGTGTAAAGAATAAAATATATTTGGACAATAGAGGGAAGAATTATTTCCACAAGCTAAGAAATTTGAATTTGAGGAAGAACTAATAAATATCCTGAAAAAACAGGATATTTCTGTTTATTTCTATGACATTTAGATGAGAACATCTGTTTATAAACACACACTGTTTCACAGGAGGACTGAAATACGGTTTCAGCTACCGCATTGTATTGGCAATGAAAATTTTGGCTGTAGATCAGTGCCGAATTTTGAAAGAAAATTTCAGCAAGTAGGACTGCAGGTCTGGTGAGTATCCAGCTTACCCAGTAGTTCTGTGGAGCCACAGGAAGAGAACAGTGGTATGAATTGTCATACAATAGATTTGAAAAATATATAAATGACTGCACATTCCTATGCCAGAATGTAATAATATCGCAAAGGTAATGAGCCTCAACCTTAACAAACACTAAGCATAGGTGTTAAAATATTATCTAAGTGGAGAACATTATTAAATCGTTAAAATATAATTATGACTCTCATAGAGGAGATCAGGCAATTCATGGAAACCGAGAACCGACTTCAGATTTATGTACAGCATTCCAAACCAAATGTCAGAAAGAAACACCTGCAGCACCGCAGGGAACTCTCGCGGCTGCCAGACGCAGACATAGATCCGTCTGTCTGGGGGTTAGCATGGACAATACAGAGAACCCGAAGATGAGCAGATCATGCCACATATGACTTTGAAGTGAGCATGCATAACGTAATCCACAGGAAGCATCTAGGTATAAAAATGGTCTGGAGTCACACTGGGAAAAAAAATAACCCCCTCTAGACTCAAGGAAACAAATAACTGTAAAATGATCATACACAACTCAGTTCACAATATGGGGAAATTTCTTCGGTTACGAACTGCTGACAGGCCCAGTAAGAATAGAACTGACACATGGGTCCCTGTTGGCAAACGTGTATAGGCCACTGTGGATCTGTACTAAATCATTTTTAGTGCTAGAAGCAGGCTAGAAAAAAAACGATTCAAGTTTTTCCAGATGAAGCGATGTGCTCATGAAATAGAATAGCAACAACTTTCTCTGTAACCTTCAAGGAATTAGTGTATGAAATGGTGCTAGCAATTAATGGAGATCAGGTTCAATTGCTTGGATCTACTTTACCTTGGTAGGACAGAGAAGTTTGCAAGCTAAGGGACTGATTTGCCAGTGTTTCACTCAAAGTACTGAAATGGACACAAATGATGGCTTTGATCTGTGAAGCAATTGATAAAGATAAGCTAAAGGAAAAAAAACAGATGCCGAAGAACAAGAGCTACAAATCAAAGACAACGAGGAATGGAAAGAATTTAGTCAAAGCAAGGACATGGTAGCACCAGTGACCAAACGTCACGTCAATGAAATAAAATCTTACTAAATAAATATTTGCAGAGACATCAGGAATTGGAAGATGGTTGTTCAGAACTATACAGAACAAAGAATTTCCACTTTTGGAATAAATACTATATGAAGTCCACAAATAACAAATCATAAAGCCCTTCAGCCTACTTGGAAGTAGTTCCAAAAATAAGGCTTGCATTGCCTTTTCCCATGAAATGCTAATTCTGTAGCTGTGCATCAAAGACAGTGCATGTAAAGCTACAATTTTGTAGGAAGGACTCTTCCCCCCTTTGCAATCTGTTGTCTCTCTACAAAAAGGCAGTGACATGCCCGGTGTCTAATGCTCTTCACAAACACAAATCTTTTAAGATCTTGGTTGTCTTGTAAGGAGGTCAGTTTTGTTTCCTATCAGCTTGTAAGTAATTTTGTTTAATTCTTGAATATACATCAAAGTCATTCAGCCAGTGACTGCAGCCTGTCAATAGTTTTGCAGCTAAGCCAGAGTGGAAAAACAATGTTCCCCAGCTGCCGTTTCCACAGGCACAGGAGCACGCTTCCTTACGAGCATGCGATGAGCAGCATCCTCATGACTGCAAATTTATTTGTCAGAGGGGACTCCTGGGTCCAAACTCAATCTAAGTATGCTTTTGCTATTAACTTTAGCAGGTCACAGATTGAGGCACAGAGGGTCTGTGCCATGCCCTCCTTCATCCTCTTTAGGTTAATAACTCTTTGTATTTTTTCCACTTTCTCCGTGTTTTTTCCTGTCTGTATTTCCTGTGCTAGTCCTTCTTCTGTTCTGCTCTACGGATACATTTCATACTTAATTTCCCACCAGGTCCTTCACTTCTACTTGAAGCACTGTTTTAGTTCTTCCACCAAGCCATTCTCCTTCCGGATCCTTCCTTTTTACGTGTGTTGATCTGCTTCATCTTGAATCCCTTTATTTCTTCCCCTTCTCTCCCGGAGTTTTCATTCTCCACGCAGCACTTAGAGAACAGAATACGTCCACTGTGGAGTCGTCCTTCTTCCCTCTCCCAGAGTTGGAGTCTGACACATCCTTCCCCAGAGCACAGCCATCTTCCACCTTCACTGCCTTTAATGGAGACGTCTTGGGGCACTGAGCTCTGCCAGCTTCTCAAGGCATGCATTAGCTTACATGATTAGGTTGAGGCTAGCAAACTTGTTAACCTGCTAATTAGGAAGAGTGAAGAGTAAAAGACTGTGTGCGCATTGCCAGGTGCAGTATGGTGGTGTTAAGCACTCAATTCGGAGGAGTACAGAACTGTAACAGGGCAAGTGAAGTCTGTTGGCCCTTCGCAGGCTCATGCCTGAGTAGAGCAAAATCTTAAAAGAGGAAAGAGCGGAGAGGGAAACTTTCTGTGTAACAATACAATGAAATAGAACTGATGGCAAAAGCCTGAGTAAAACACACCTCCAAGCTTCATCACAAACTGGAAAAAAACTGAGGCCTGTATCCAATTGATAAAGCACCACATGGGGTTAAATCTCTTTCTGGCATAATGTGATATCAACTCCTTTGAGTTCCATCAGCAGAGAGTCTGGCCCTCGGTGTTTATTGAAGCCATAAGAACAATTGTGAGCGCTGAATCCACCCCTCTCTGGGTCTATATTGACAAAACATTGAGGGCTGCTTTATTCTGCAGCTGTTTTGTGTAAAAAAGAAATCACAACTGCAACTGGAAATTAATCTGAGGAGGTTATGGTCCTATTGAGCCTTTCTGAATGCTAGGACAGATCTGTAACAAATGGCTGAAATTCTAAAATGCTGTGATAAACAATGGAAATGCACTGTTCAGAAATGGGGGGAGAATGAATTGGGTTAATTGAGGAGGAGGAGGAGCACTTTGAGACAGGCATTGGGGTGAAGTCATATGTAAGTACACACAAATAACTTTGTTGTTTTTAAGTTTTGCAGAAACATCTGGCAACAACATGCAAGGAAGAGGAAACTTTTGTTTTATGCATCAAGACCTCTCTATGAAGAAAAGAAAACTTTAGCTAATTACAGGATGCCTGCAAGAAAAGAACCACCTTTGATTTCACCAGTATTTTTTCCTGCAACACAATGCCTAATAAAAATCAGTAGCCAGTGACACACAGATTCTAATGCAGTCTGGGATATGTGGCATTATCAATGCATCTCCTCCACCGGACAGGAAGGTTGTACGGGCTCCTCGTGTTACAGAAGCCCGACCGCTGCTCTCTATGGCAGGGAGCAGTGTCTGTGCACAGAGGTTTGCACCCCCCCGTGTGCTCATGATCCCACATGGCAAAAATACTGACCCCGGCAGCGGGGAGCGCAGGGCCAGGAGCGTTGCCTTGCTACTGCTGAAGGCGTGGGGCAAGTCAGTACCTTGCTCTGCAACGTTGGTGCGTGTCTAGCACCTGTGTGCGGCAAAGAAATCAGTGTGGCAACTCCCTGGGCTGCTGTGGAGTCTTCTTGGCTCAACTGTACTTTCATACAGGTAGAAATTATCTAGACAGGCAATCTTACCACGGGATGAAGGCCTGACCTTGCTTACCAGTTTTTGTGAGAGGTCTGTGAATTGCCATGTGTTAAGAGCTAGTCAAGTGGAAATGATAAAAAATAGGATTTGATGTTCCTTTGTTTACTCTGGAATGCTTCAGTGGTAATGGTGCTGTAAAGGGGCAAATTAACACACAATTCCAAGGCAGCCGCAGCACCAACATGCTGGGAGTCTGAATGAATGGACCTGTGTATTACCGTGTGATTCTGACCTGACAGATATATTTCAGGAGTATAGAACACAGTTGGCTTATACTTATTTCATTTTAAAGCAAGTCATACTTTCCCATGTTAGTGATTTCAAATCACGTTCTATAAATTTAGGGCTTGTCAGCAATAAAACAGAATTATATGCAACTGGGTTCACTAATGAAAAGGAATTCAGGATTTGACACTGTGCAAGTTTTAGGCTCAGACTCCTGAGTAAATATATAAGTAAAGGTATAAGCAAAAGAGAAATATTACCACTAAAAATGTGTTTTATGAAATGTCATATACCTTTTAAAACATCTGTCTTTACTGCAAGAGATATGACACCTCTTTAAAATGAAAACATAATTCCAAACTCTGCCACATTTAGTACCGCAGATGGGTCCTAATTTAGAGTCTGAGCCAAATCCAGGAGCCAAAGGGAAGAATTCTTTGATTTGCAGTAGGTGCTACAGGTGAAGAAAGGATTTTCAAGTCTTTTCTTAAATATCACACACCTGAAATGGAAGTATTCATAGGGAGTTAAGTAAGGAGATGGGACATGAAAATTAAAATGCTTTTTCTTGAAACAGGAAAAGAACACAGTATAAATTAATTTGATGCAAGGTCTCGATCTTTTAAGTTCTTACGGAAAAAGTGCTTGTAGACAATTGTCCTCATGCTTTGCGTTCCATCTTACTTACTCCCTGTTATGGTATTTACATGAATATAACTTCTAAAGGACTTCAGTTTTAAACAGGCTTCTTCTGTGATTTTAGTTGGGAGATCTAATAAAAAACCTGAAGACTTAAGAAGTTGTTTGCTTGGTAAGTTTATACCTGGCATCAGTCTGATGTCACAGAAATTGGTGCTGAAATTGCAGTGCCAAAAATAAAGACAAATAAAAAGAAAATCATGTTGTCTCATGTTTAGCAGTAAGGTAAGTTTAAAGACAACCTAAACATTATGGAAGTGCAAAGCCCTTTAAAACTGGTGTTTATTTTGCCACCTGAGAGTTTCTACGTTGCCAGGAGCACCGAGACCCAGGCTCATAAGTGGATCCTACACAGGTCGGCATAATAAACAAACTCTATCAGAAGCAGTTTCACTTAACGTATTTTAAAGAGTAGTGCCTCTCCTACTTTTTGTTCAGAAATAGCCTGAAACCAGCCACCATCGGCTCATCTTTTCCTCCTCCAAACACATGACAGTGGCGGGGCTGGGTGATGTAATAAGAACATCTTGGCGTGCAGCTTGTGGTTTCCGACGCGCTACACAGCTGTGCCTTGGTTCAGCCTGGGCATCTGTCTTTTTATTTTACGTTTTGTCGAAGGATGTGGGAACAATGGCACCCTTGCAGGCACGCTCTCGCCTCTGTGGGTGTTATGTCATGCAACATGTCACAAAGTTCACGTGAGGCAGATGCGCAGTAGAAGGGAGCCTCCCCCCAGTACTTCCAACACCAGGGAGCACAGGACCGTGCAGAAATGTAGTGGTTAAACTGGATCAGACCAAGCGCCTGCCGAGGCTCAGAGCCTATCCCTGAAAGCAGCCCGCAACAGCAGCAGATGCCCGCAGAGAGAGCGCGGGGCTGTCCGTCAGTGGACACTTCTGATGGCATGAGCTGGCACTGGTGCCACAGGGCCCAGTCCTCATCCAGGCTCTGTCCCCTCCCAGCAAGTTAAACGCTTATTTTCAGCCAGGCAGTCACCCAAGCAGCTGCACTGGCACAAGGGGAAAGTCAGGAGAGGGAATGAGGAGACAAAACTAGTAGGCAGCTGGGCCATTTCTTTGTGTTGGCAAAGCCCAAAGGCCCTCATACAGCATCACTTCTAGGGGTGCATCTTCCAGCCCTCTGCAGCCTGGAGAGGCAGCGTCAGGGCTTCTTGAGTTACAGTCTGTGTAGTTGGGGGTAGTAATCACTGGCGGATTTTTCTTTCTTCAATTTCTCTTTCTAAAATTTTTTATACTTTGATATTTACTACATCCTGCAGCAGTAAGTTCCACAGTTTAATTAAACACTGGGTGAAAAAAATGCATCCTTTTGTTTGCTTATGCTGCAAATGATAATGCTGCTAACTCTTGCTTGTCCATTAGGAGCAGATAATTGTTCCCTATCCTCCTGATAGATGTCTCAGAGGTCTCTTATCTTAGAGACCTCCCACTGCCACCCCTTTTCTCCTCTGAGGCTTCCCTTCTTTTCAGACTCTCAGAAGCTGTTCTTTTGCTTTAATTATATTCCTTGACCTTTTCTATACCTTTTTTAGTTCTAGCATATGCTTGCTGAGATGGGCGACCAGAAGTACATACAATACACAAGACGTGGTAACACAATGGTGTTCTCTGTTTTGTTCTCTCTTCCTTCCCTCATAATTCCTAACATTCCAGTTGATTTTTCTGACAGCCAGCAGTGAGTTTATGTTTCCATAGAATTACATATCTCCAGTAACTCTTTTTTCCTTGGTGGTAATACCTAATTTACAGCTTGTCATTGCCCACGCTCATATACTTTGTGCATTTTGCTTTTCCTTGTGTGTATTATAATTCACTGGCAGTAAATTCAGCCTGGCATTTTATCACCTGGTCACTCAGTATAGTGAGATACTTCTGCAACTCTTTACAGTTAGATTTTGTTTTTATTACTTTGAATAATTTATTTGCAGCAGTCACCTCCTGCCACCTCCTCCCCTTTTCCAAGTCATTTATGAATATTTTGAATGGCACATGTCCCTTTACAGATCCCTGTGGGACTCCACTGATAATCTCCTTTTGCTGTGAAATGATCTATTTCTTCCTGCCTTTTGCTTCTATACTTTAACCACTTTTTGACCCTTTAAAGAATCTTTTCACTTTCCCTGAATAGCTCAATTGCTCTTAAATGAATGCTGTATTGAAGCAGCAAGAAATAGAAAGTATAGGAACAAATCTGACCTTTTATTAAAAAAACTAGCGAAGACAGACGATAGGCCCAGTTCTGCTGTTTGGAGTGTCAGTGCGAAGCTGGAGTAACGTCAAGGAAATCCCCAGATTCATGCTGAGAAGAACAAGAGCCTGATGTACCCCTGCAGACCAATGACAGCATTTCTCAGCTCCTGGCTAATTAGGACGAATCGGATGTTTTGCCCGAGCACAGATTCGCTTGCAGGATTTAAACTCCTGAATTTGCAAACTTCTACGCAAGAGTACGTTAGTGAGGTTAACTGGGTTCAAACACTAATGAAGCCGTAGACTTTGTCTCTCCTGGATCAATGCAAAACTTTCTAAAGAAAAATGTTTCTCCTACGAAAAAAGTTTTCTCTGTTTTTTCAGGTATGGTGTGAAACTACTCATTAATTTGCGTGTAACAGCAGACACACCCATGCTGTCACAACAGAAGTGGTTACGTGAAGGTAGAAGTCCTGCAAGTGTGAAGATTTATGGGGCTTACCACAGACGAAGAGAAGTCGGGGCTTAGTACTCACTATGAATTATTACAAACATTTCTCTCAGGGTTGGTGAGGCTGCAGATGCTTCCCCCATGCGCTCAGCACGGTGTGCGCAGCTCCCAGCCAGCTCGCGGAGGAGATGCACATCGGAGCCTGGCAGCTCCAGCTCTCCACCTCCTGTAATTTGGAAAGCTGCTGCACCCCTTAGGAGCTGAAGCCCACTAGGTGCTTTGAACGGTCAGATATTAAGCCTTGCTACATCGTTTGTCTATGAGAGATGGTCTGATGCCAACCAAACGTTAACATCACTTGTTTTTTGCGGTGCGTTAGTTAGCAGCCGTACAGCATCACCTGCATCCATGGGCACAGCCTCTTCAAAGTGCTCAGAGTGCTCTCAGTGTGCGTTTGGCTTGTCTGGGAAAGCCAAGGGAGATGTTAACTGCCTTATGGTTCTGATCAAGGCCATTTGGTATGTGACAAGTTTCTGGAGTGCAAAGTAAAACAAACCAGAGAGCAAATAACAACAGAGAAAAAACCCCCAAAACAGAAAATCAAAATGGATACAGTCAACCGTGTTTCCAAAGGAGAGCTTCCAGTGGACTGCAGGACAGCAGGATCAAAGTATGGCATAACTATCAAACTGTTTCCTTAAACCTAAACATACTTGGCCCCTACAGCACACTATTATTAGACACAGACTGTGCATATGTGTGTGTGTAGGAGGAGCCTCGGCTTTTCCTGCAGCTGCGCGAGCCTTGCAGGATTTTACAGCGATTTTGTGCAGTTGGTCGCAGGGCCAGCTGGGCAGCAGGCATAGCTGAGGCAGCAGTAATTCTGCTGCAGGGTATAGCGGGGCTTGATGCCTTTCTCCTCGAGACCAGGTCACTGGAGAGCAGTTGGTGTCATACAAGATAAAGTGCTACAGAGAAGTGAAAAAGGG
>NW_008825498.1:1322263-1322821 GCF_000699105.1 Pygoscelis adeliae | reverse complement strand
AAATGAGCAGTTTAAGAGGATGCTACCAAGTGAATGCATGTGACTGAGAAATATTAAATCCCTTCTCTCCCAAAGCATTCCTTTTGGAAATGCGGAGAAGCGGGGTGGGAACAGCAGGCAGCTGAGCAGGTCTGCTTGCTGCAAAGAGGGCACCACTGCCCAGGAACCCGCAGGGAGGTCCCCAGAGGTACCAGCGGGGTAACCCACAGCGAGTATGTCTGCCTTCATAGAAAAACACGTGAACAACTAACACAACCCAGGAAAGCATACAGTGAGAAATTTACCCCCCATCTTCTCACTTCAGATTCACAACTCGGGAATTGCCGTGTTGGTCACATCTCTCTGTTACAGAATTTAAAAGTGAGAGGAATACCTTGAATGATTAAGGCTGAAGGCAGAGAGGCTTGATGCCTCAGCTCTCCCTTTAAACCTGCATTGCTTCACAAGACTAATAGAAGATTTATAATAGTTTATAATTGTGAAGCTCTTTGTGATCTGCAGAAGGTAGAGAGTAGAGAAATATTTATTAATAAAACAATAAATACTAATTTTAGAATG